>NC_135491.1:2394538-2756576 GCF_052094955.1 Ictidomys tridecemlineatus | reverse complement strand
GGAGGGAGTTAAGGGGAGGAGGACAGGGGGAGGAGGGAAGGAGGAGGGATGGGAGAATAAGGGAAAGGAGGTAAGGGAGGAGGGAGGAAGGAGGAGGAGGAAGAGGAGTGAAGGAGGGAAGGAGGGGAAGAAGAAAAGAGGAGGAGACAGAAGGAGGAGGGCATTAGAGAGGAGGTGGAGGAGGAGGAGCAGGAGGAGGAAGAGGAGGAGGAAGAGGAGGAAGAGGAGGAGGAAGAGGAGGAGGAGGAAGAAGAGGAGGAAGAAGAGGAGGAAGAGGAGGAGGAGGAGGAGGTGGAGGAGGAGGAGGAGGAGGAAGAGGAGGAGGAGGAAGAGGAGGAGGAGGAGGAGGAGGAGGAGGTGGAGGAGGAGGAGGGGAGGAGAGAGAAGGGGAGGAGGGGAGAGTTGAAAAAGGAGGAGGGAGGTAAGGAAAGGGAGGGACCTGAAGGGGAGGGAACAAGGAGAGGAAGTGAAAGAGGAGGAAATGGAAGAGGGGAAGGGAGGATAGAAGGAGGAAGGGAAGGAAGGAGGAGAGACCTAAGAAAAGGATGAGTAGGAGGAGAAGGAGGGGGAGGAGGATAAAATGAAGGAGGAAGTGGAGAACAGGAAGAAGGAGCAAAAGAAGAGGAAGAAGAGGAGGAGGAAGGAAGAAGAAGGGAGAGGGAGAGGAGGAGAAGGTGAAGACTGAGAGGAAAAGAGGAAGAAGAGGAGGAGGAGAAAGGGGAAGAGGAGAAGCAGGAGGACAAAGAGGAGGAGGAGGATGGAGGAGGGAGAGGAGGGAGAAAAGAAGGAAATGGGGAGGAAGATGAGGAGGAGGAGGAGAGGAAGAAGAGGAGGAGGAGAAAGGGGAAGAGGAGAAGCAGGAGGACAAAGAGGAGGAGGAGGATGGAGGAGGGAGAGGAGGGAGAAAAGAAGGAAATGGGGAGGAAGATGAGGAGGAGGAGGAGAGGAAGAAGAGGAGGAGGAGAAAGGGGAAGAGGAGAAGCAGGAGGACAAAGAGGAGGAGGAGGATGGGAGGAGGGAGAGGAGGGAGAAAAGAAGGAAATGGGGAGGAAGATGAGGAGGAGGAGGAGAGGAAGAAGAGGAGGAGGAGGAGGAGAAGAGGAGAAGGAGGAGGAGGAAGAGGAGGAGGAGGAGAAGGAGGAGAAGGAGGAGGAGAGGAGGAGGAGGAGGAAGAGGATGAGGAAGAGGAGGAAGAGGAGGAGGAAGAGGAGGAGGAGGAGGAGGAAGAGGAGGAGGAAGAGGAGGAGGAGGAGGAGGAGGAAGAGAAGGAGAAGGAGGAGGAGGAGGAGGAGAGGAAGAAGAGGAGGAGGAGGAGGAGAAGAGGAGAAGGAGGAGGAGGAAGAGGAGGAGGAGGAGAAGGAGGAGGAGGAGGAGGAGAGGAGAAGGAGGAGGAGGAGGAGGAGGAGGAGAGGAGGAGGAGGAGGAGGAAGAGGAGGAGGAGGAAGAGAGGGAGGAGGAGGAGGAGGAAGAAGAGGAGGAGGAGGAGGAGGACAGGGCAGTGGGAAGCAGAGCCCCCGCAGGAGCACCTGGAGGGGGGTTCTCTGTGGACCCTGAGGACAAGAAGGTGTGAGCTGGGGACTCCCCCTCCACCCAGAGCTGGGTGAGTGAGGTGACCCCTGCCCTCTGTCTTTCCCCTCCATGTCTCCATGCCCCTGGGTGTCGGTGCCCCTCGCCCACCCCCTGCACCCCCCCTGTCCCTCCCTCTATTCCTCTGTCTCTAGGTCCCCAGGCTCTGCTCCCACTGGGCTCCTGGGTTGCTGGGTTTCTGTTCTCGTGACTAAAAGGCTCAGGGGTCACTCCAGTTAAACTGGGCTGACTGGGCTGCACAAAATAACCACACAAGAGACAAATACCTTTTTCTTTGGGGTCGCTGTGACGGCTCCTCTGACCTTAAGGGTCCACAGAAAGAGAGAGAGCGAGAGCACGCGCTGACCCCTTTTATTGAGGAGAAGCTGTTCAAATGAGGCAAGGGGTCAGGTTTCAGGGGCTGAGTATCTTCATGATGTCCACTGTCAGCAGGTTGACTGACACCTGGGTGGGCCACACCCAAGGGCACAGTAAGAGGAGGGGACACACACAAGGCACTTCCATGGGAGATTCTATCCTAAACAGGGCAAGGGGTAATATCACAAAGGAACAGGTGAGCATAGCTTCACCCATGGGGCTGTAGCAAGACACACCCATTTCTGTGACTGAGCGCCTCAGCACCCAGCTGGGGAGTGTAACTCAGTCACCCATAAGGTTGGCCTCACACATATTCCCCCTTTCTTAATATAAAAAAAAGAATGTAACTGGGAAATTTTCTTTCAGTCACTTGGCTCTTGGTCCAAGGTCATCACAATCTGCTATTGAAACACAAAAAGAATTAGTAGAAAACATATTATCTTCATAACAGTCAACACAATAATCTGGATTATTATTACCTTGCCAAACACTCATCAGAAGATTTTTAATCTTTTCCCAATTTTATTGGGAGGCATTGTGTTTGGCCACAGTAACAGACATTTTTATTGCCATGGCATTTAGGCCTCTCCATAAACCATAGAGCAAAGGGCTCACTCACATTATTTATTACATTGTCTTCTAGAACATCATTAGTTCTCATCCTTCCATCAGCACTTATCTGACCATGAAGGAAGCTGGATGTGATTTAAGTCAAACATTAAGAAAATCCATACATTGTAAGTTTTAAGACATAGCCACAAAGGCCAAAATTGAATAAGCAAGGAATAATATTTAAAGTAGTCACTTTAGGGATTATGAGACCAGCAGTTTGTCTAGGTCTGGTTAATAGACATACACCTGTTTTAAAGCCTGGATATTAACTTCAGCATATTATAGTTCTGAAATATTAGCTGGCAATAATTAATGAGGCAATAAGTTGTATTTTTATAGGCTACAGGATATTTATCATTTTTTCTCTTCACTCTCATATTTAAGGAGTTAATTAGGTCTGTCAGTAATACAAATACCCTTGGAAAAATCTATTTTAATAATCTTTCCAACAATTGTCCATAAAGGTAAATATAGTCTTAGTCACTAAAGTCCAGCATAATTGGCTGGCTTGGGTTTTTTATCTGCTGTCTAGCATAAGTTTCTGTGGGGTCAATTTGTTGCTCGGCTATTTGGCTACCTCAGTCACGGGAGCTGGTGATAACTGACTGGTGACAAACCTCAAGTCAATGTCCAGTAGCTCAGTTTCTTTTTGGAATGTACACAACTGTTACAGGGTTTGAGTGGGGCGTGCCTGTCAATCTACATAAGCAAGATAATATCCATAAGCCAATCATCTCCTGCCTAGTGTAACTATACTGTGAGGAAACTCCATATGTTCATCACTGTTAGTTGCAACTGAAGGCTTTTCTAACATTTTCTCCTCTTCTATTAAATTTATTGTCAAAGGAGAACCCTGATGAGAAAAGAAAGGAAAAGGAAAAGCATAGAAAAAAATGAGAACCAAGAAAGAGAAAAGCATCCAGACATGGCCCATTCCTATGGCTGCATTTGTCTCCTGCTGTGGTGAGCAGGCAGTCACTGTTGACCAGTCTCTGTCACTAGGGTTCTGATCTGAGCTGGGTGTGGGGAGCAAAGCAGCCATGGGGCAGGAGACCTCTCTCAGAAGGGGAGAAGAATTAGGCCTTTGCACTGGTGTGTGTGGGGGGGTGAGGTTCTTTGCCTCACCTCTGTTGGCCCCCAAATTTTCTCCTGATGGCCCCTCTGTGACTGTGCCTGTCTTAGGTTGTCCCTCCCTTGAGGAATCTTACCCGTCACTGGCTAACCAGCCATTCTCCAGGGCCAAACAGGGTGATGTGGAGTGTGCATGACATCGTCCCCAAGAGGGCTCTCTGTCTCCTAGATAGATAATGCCCCCATGGCCTCCATGCCAGCATTTGGAGCCTGATCCCACAATATGTAGATCGTAGCCAACTTTTTCTTCTATCATATGCAGAGTCTCTGATTTGATATCAAGGTCCTTGATCCATTTTGAGCTAATTTTTGTGCATGGTGAGAGGAGGGGCATGCCAGCATTTACCCTAGGATCAGCAAACTCAGGTTTCTTCTCCATGGAGGGCTTAGCTCTCAGCACTGGGTTGATGAGGCTGCGTTCAGGAAGGAAGGAGACAGGCTATAGACAAACAGTAATATAGTGACAAAGCTGAGAGAGACAGATGAAGAGGAGATCCCTCAGTTGGTGTTACTCACATCTGGTCCATAGCTGCTGTCCATACGGATGCGGAACAATCCGTTATTTCAACACTGTCTTTTTCTCAAAAGATACTTCCAGACAGTCTGTTTACCATAGAGTCAATATATAGGTATAACTGACCATTACAGTCAGGACAATTAATTTAGTTTCATGGGTGGACTTTCCAGTCCACACTGCAAGACACATTAAAGGTGGACCTGGAAAATGGGTCCATACAAGTCTTTCCATAATTTTTATTTACCTGACAAGCTCGTGAAGCTGCATGGCTATAAGCTCTGTAGCTGGAAATTGACCTTCCTGGGCCAGGTTTCTCAGTCATTATCATGATGACTGGTTTAAACTCTCCAAACTCTCCTTTGATATCTGATTTAATTTACTGAATCATGTTCAGTAACATTAAGACTCTCAATATTACAATTTAAGAAAAAACTTTTAAAGTATTTTTTAAAATCTAGTGTCTCTCTGGGATCCTGTGTTCCCCCTTTTCCTTATTTAATAAAATTGAGTAAAGGCTTGGCATAAGTCATAGTATTATTAGTTTAAGTTATAGATAATAGTACAAGTATTTAAATGACTAAGAATAGATTTACCTTTTATTGATTATTAATTTTTTTTATATAGACTGGTCGATCCATCCTAACAATTTAGAAAGAATCCTCAATCTTTTTGAGAGAAGGTCTCAAAATCTGTATATTTTAGAATATTATCCTTTAAATAGGTATCTCTTAATTGCCTTAAAAAATAGATGAAGGTTATTTTCTGTGTAGGGAGCAGTATATAAATCTTACTGTATTTTTTATGGACAATAGATCTAGTTAGAGAACTTATATAATATCAATGAATTTTTTAAACTTTGTAACCTTTATTGTTTAAAATTAATATATAACTTTAATTTGGAGAACATTAGTCTTAATAAAATGTTTTCTTTAATTTTATAATTATCTAACAAACAAAATATGTAAAAATTAGTATCTCAGTGTCTTAGAATTAATCAATTTTAGTCTCTAAGGACAATTGTTAAAATCGGGATTTAAGTTAGTAGTTCAATATACTTAATGTTTAATCAACAATGTGAATTTATTTACCAAAATTAATCTTTATCTTAAACAGTAAGAATTATTAGGCAATAAAGATCTTTCTTTAAAGAAATAAACTTACATTTTAATAGGTGCTTATCATGTCAAAATATGGACAAAATTTTAGCTCACATTAGTATAGTTAAATTAGGAAAATAACCTGAAATATCCTTAAATTAATTATAGTCAGTTTAGTATATATAATTCTCTTTTTAAATTGTTCTAACTTTTTACATCATCTGTTTAGATAACAATAAAAATCTTTTTTACTTAGGAAAATGAATATAAAGACCTTGTTTTACCCAAAGATGATTTCTTTCTTCTTTTTAGGATCCATGTGTGCTTTTTGTTTGTTGAAGCATCTTTTTCTTTTAGAAAAATTTTTTTGGTTATACTTTGGAACAATATTTGAAAATCTTAGAATCCATAAACAAATTATTTTACTTTGATAAGAAATATCAATGAAAATAGTTAAAATCCTTAGATATTTTGTAGACATAATTATAATTATTTATCATCTTATGAGTTTGAACAGTAACTTTGAGAATTAGAAACTACTTGAAGATTGTATTTTTACTTAAAAGTAAATTTATAGTAAACACATTTATCTTAAATATCTGTAACTGAAAAGGCAGAGTATCTGATAAATGTAAATATAAAACATTAATTATAGGTTTTTGTTGAAGAAAAACAATTAGACAAATATATATTAACTAATCAATTAGGCATATGCTAATTATTTTATAGATTAACAAATATAGGTTATCTAAATATCTAAAATATATATCAAGAATAAGAACAAAACTTATAATTGTATTAACTTTATGCAACCACGTGGTCTTAAAATATTTGGATCCATTTTAATTTATTTTTAACTAGGAGTGCACTTTTTTATGTGACATCACTTGATGTAACTGAAATAAAATCCTTGTGTATACATATTTACTTCTTATAGTCAGAAATGAGAATAAGGATTTTTTGGTCATCACAGGAACATTGTCAGCTTCGTTCCTGTGGCAAGCAAATGCATCCTCATAACTTCCAAAATTAAAAGTAAAATATAAAGAAGCATGTTTGATATCTCTCATCAATAGAACATTATTTAGTAACACAACTAGAGAGAAAAGTCAGGTTATTTAACCCAGAACTAACTTAAATTTAGGACTGTAACATAGAAACCTGTGGAATTAAATTTTGTCTGAAAAAGATATCTTTCATTAGCATTTACAGATAGGCATTTTTAAAAATACAGGCTCTGAGCAGCTCCAGTAGAAATCTGAAACAGTGTAGTACAGGTTAGTGGCTGGAAGGCGGGACTAGAAGTCCTGTCTGAGTGTCTGTGGAAGAACCAATCAGAAGCCCGCAAAAGTGTGGGAGGTGGGACCAGGAAGCCGCTCTTCTGGCCAGGCACTCCATGGTTACCATGGTGATGTAAACAACATGGAGTCCGCTGCCCATTTTCGGGGCAAAAGTTCCCCAAGTTTTCCTAGCCGATTGCATTTTGTTTGATTTTGTCTGCATTTTCCAGCGCCTGGCCAAGATCTTACTGCGGTAGCAGCTTGTTCTGTCTCTGCGACCTGAGGTTGCAGCTCCTGTATATCCTGCACTTTATTCTGTGGCACGTGGGTGCTCCAAAGGTTTTTTAGCAGCAAACGCTAGCATTACCATCAGATCTTAAGTTAGTCTGTGTTTGGCATTTAGGTCAAGTAATTCAAGGGTTAAAAGCACTGTTGGCCACAGAGGCTAGGACCCCATAGTGAGCTGCTTCCCCATAGTGAGCAGTAAGCAGCAGAGGCTAAAGTCTCTTGTCTCCAGTGGCTGAGTTACAGCCAATCTGATTCATAGGACAATCATGTAGTAAAAAGGTCCATACACAATTTCTGAGTATTGACAAAAACAATAGAAAGTTGAAACTTACTTCTCTCCAGGTAAACATCACATTTTATCTCCCTTTTTTTTTTACTCTCCTAGCGCAAACTTCTAGAACATAAAGTCCAAAAAAATCTCTCTTTTTTTTTTTGTGATGCTGAGGATCGAACTCAGGTTCTGCCCATGCTAGGCCAGCACTCTACCGCTGAGTAACAATCCTAGCCCCGCAAAAATATTTTATAAAGATTTATAAAAAATCCACAAAAGCACGCTTTCCATGGAGAGGACTCAACTCAACAACATAGCCCATCAATCATCTTAATAACTATATTTATTTAGAGTCTCTACGATTATACCCCAGTATTAAAAATTTTAATGTAACAGATTTTCCTTTTGTCTAATTCACTTACTTTCTACAATTCTGCACTAAATACTCTGCAATCCTAAGCATGCTTAACTTCTGGAGAGAACTTTCAACTTCACTACTTTCTTTAATATTTAAATTGGAGTCCCCTTAGGAGCCAGAATTTGTCGCTTCTGTCCTGGTGGTTTAAAGACCTTTCGCCCCACGTTGGGCGCCAATTGCCGGGTTTCTGCTCTCGTGACTAAAAGGCTCAGGGGTCACTCTAGTTAAACTGGGCTAACTGGGCTGCACGAAATAACCACACAAGAGACACAAATACCTTTTTCTTTGGGGTCGCTGTGATAGCCATTTCTGTGACTGAGCGCCTCAGCACCCAGCTGGGGAGTGTAACTCAGTCACCCATAAGGTTGGCATCCCACACTGGGTGGCGCCAGGTCTGCTCCCCTTTCCACAGACGCTTTCCTGAGGTGGGCAGGGGACCCCTGCAGGCTGCCACTCAGCCCAGGTCATGCTACTAAACGGAGGGGTCCCAGCCAGATGTGAGAATCAGCAGGAAGGCAGGTGACATGGACTCCCCAGGGTCACCCCAGCACATTTTGAACTTTATTGTAAGTTTCCTTTGATCAAAGTCACTTCATTTCTGTGCGTCACCAGCTGGATGCACTTTCCCGTCACACATCTGCTCACTTGCCTTGTGACTCCTCCCCTTGCCTGTTGGTGACTAGGGAATAAAATGGCCAAACGTGGCACATGGTTGGGGACCAGTTATTGTGACTGGGAATCAGGTGACTTCCAGCAGGTTGCAGATGCTGCTGGCCATGCATGTCAGGCCCCAGGCTGGCCGTGACTCCCAGCTGCATGTCCATGGGCTGTCTTGTGCCTGCTGGGGTCCCTGTGTCCCTGTCCTTGCAGCGTGGGATCTGAGTGGTGTCCTGGGCTAGTGGAAGGCCAGGGTGGTGTAGACACTGGGCTCAGTGGGAGGCTCCTGTCCTTGGGAGGAAGGAGGAGTGGCTGTCCCCTGCCTGAGCTTGAGGTCCTTCAGCTGGGTATAGGTCACACCCTGGGGGGCACCAGATGCAGCCACCTGGAGTGAGGACAGAGTGGTGACAGGTGAGGCTGGTGTCTGCGGAGCCTGGGCAGCCTGGGCCTGGAAGGGACAAGACCCACCTGGCATTCCTGCAGGCTGTCCTCTCCCTCTGATGTGTCCTTCATGACCAGGAATGGCCCTGACTCAGGTGACAAAAGTGACATTCCTCCTTGCCCCTATCTAGAGTGTGATACCTCAGAATAGGAGACACCCCAGGGTCGTCACCTGCAGGGCTCTGTGGGGGGGACAGAGGCAGGCAGCTCCTGAGTCCACTCCGGCTGTGCCCCCCAACTCCCACAGGGAGCTGGAGGGACCTGCAGCCAGCAGTCAGCTCTCCATGCCCAGCAGAACTTCCAGGGGCTTCTCAGGCTCTGCCAGAGCAGAGGCACCTGCAGGACTGAGCCCTGCCCACCTCTGCCCCTGCCACCATCACACCTGCTCCTCATGCATCACCTGTAGCCACCTGGACTCGAGCCTGCTGGACAGGTCAGCCTGTGCCCACTGGCCTCACACTGCTGCTCCTTGGCAGGACCCTCTTCCTGAGATGCTCTCAGGCCTGTCCCTGTGGTGGGGGCTCTGTCCAGGGTCCCCCCCAGGGAACCCTCCTTGACTGTCCAGTTACCCCTCCTGCTCCTGCCCATGGCCCCCGCCCCACCTGGCTCTGTCCTGGGTTCAAGCCGTCGCCCTGCCTGGTCTCCCCACGCCTGTCTGCCTCTGCCCCGTCTGTCTGTCCCGGGGCTGTCCTGTGTCTGAGCACCAGACTGTGTTTGCTGCTGCTGCCCCAAGCCCCCAGTAGAGCCTTGCCAACAGCAACCCCCCAGGAGTCGGCCATCTGTGTGGCTGGGAGGGGCCAGTGCAGGGCAGGGCTGTGGCCAGGTCCACCTCCTCCTCAGGAGCAGGTGACCGAGCTCAGCAGGGAGAGGAGGCAGAGGAGAGAGGCCAGCGCCCAGGCCTCAGGGCAGGAGGCTGACCAGAGCCCATCAGCACCATCAGCTGGGAGGAGAGAAGAGGGCAGCGGGCAGAGAGAGGAGGGCGGAGGAGAGGACGGGTCACCTGGTGTCCTTGGGTGGCCTCTGGGGAGGTGACAGCAGTGCTGAGCCCTGTGTGAGGAGAAGGAGGCAGACCTGTGAGGCCACATGGGCTCTTGCTGGGTCTCCTGGGTGGTCCTGCTGGTCAGGGTGACAACCAGGGATTCCCATCCTGTGTGCCCTGAGCACAACTGGCTAATTCCCTGGGACGCCACCACGTCCCCCCTCCCCACTCACCTGCCTTCCTGCATTGTCCCCGACACTGGTGTCCCAGGAGGAGGAAGAGGAGCAGCAGGAGGAGGGGAACCGAGACCCCCACCAGAATCTTCAGACTCCTTCCCAGTCCTGGGCAGGGGTGTGGACGAGGAGCCACGCTGCTTACCTGAGCACCTACTGTGTGCCAGCCCTGTTGGTCTTTCCACCTGTCACCTCTAGCCCTGTCACTCAGGAACCATGGCACTGCCACCCACCCCCCAGGCACAGATGAGGAAACTGAGGCTCAGAGGGGGGTCCCCTGCCCAGTCACCCAGCAGGAAGCAGCAGAGCGGGGCCTGAACTGGGGGAGTCTGACTCCCAGTCTCCTTCTCTCCCCCAGAGCTCAGCCCTGAGCTGGAGGGAAAGAGCCTGACACCCCGATGGCCCTGAGCCCTCCCCTGCTCAGTGTCACTGTCACTGCACACAGGGGACAGAGCCCTGCAGATTCAGGTCCTGGAGGCTTCCCTGGAGGCCCCTCTCCCAGCAGGGCACAGCCAAGGTCAGCCTGAGAGGCACTTGAAGGTCAGGGCCAGGCCTCTCTTCTGCCCTGGGAGAAACTGAGGCCCAGAGGGGAGGGGCTGGTCCTTGTCAGCATCTCCAGAGGGGGCTGCCCCCCTCAGGTCAGCCCTGCCCTGGACCCCACCTCCCACCAGAGCCCCTCACTCACCACTCTGGGGTCCTGGGTCCGTGGGAGAGAGGGGCTGGGTCCCCCAGAGGGTCCTGGGAATGAGGAGGACAGGAGGGTGTGGGGTGCAGGCTGCCCCTGGGGACTGTCTCTGCCCATCCTCCTACATCTGCCTGGCCTCCCCAGGACCCTCCTGTACCCACCTGCACCTTCCTGATTCCAGTGGTGGGTGGGTGCACAGGCTGGAGGACCCCGTTGGCCCCTCCTCTCTGAGGGGTGAGTCCCGCTGGCCGACCCTCCCTAGGCCCCTCCCTCCCATCCCACCCAGAGCTGTCCTGGGCAGGGCCCTGGGGGAATATTTGAGCTCACAGAGGATGGGGTCAGGGTCACTCACCTGAGACCACCAGGTCCAGGGGGGCACTGGGCCGTGACAGCAGGTAGGGGGATGAGCTGTGAGAGCCATAGCACCTGTAGGTCCCCCCGAGGGCTGGGGTCACAGCTCTCATGGAGAACTCTGCCTGGTACCATGGGGCTCGGTACTGGGCTCTCAGACGCAGGGGGGGATCAGCTGCCCCCTCCTTGCACAGGAGGAAAGTGTCCATCTTGATCTGTGACTGACACAGCAGGGTCACGTTCTCCCCTGAGGACACTGTGGGACCAGGCTGCACTGAGAGGGAGGGTGTGCCAGGGAGCTGTCCTAGAGAGAGGAAGGAGGGTGAGGGTGGCCCCAGCTTGTTCTGAGCTGAGACCTCCCCAGGGCCTCTCTCTGAGGACCCTGTGTTCTCTGTCTGTCTCATTGTCTCTGATTCTTCCTGTCCCTGTGTCCCCCTTTCCTGTCCTCTCTGCCCCTCCCTGTCTCTCTCCCTCCTGGGACCCCACATCACCCTGGCCATCACCTCCTGGGGCTCCCCAACAGGGCTGTGCAGAGGCTGGGTCCCTGACTGCACCCCTGGGCTCCTCACCTGAGACCAGGATGTCTAGGGGGTCACTGGGGGCTGACCACTCAGAGGAGAGGCTGTGTCCACCGTAGCACCTGTACCGACCCCCGTGGGAGCTGCTCACAGGGCCCAGCAGGAAGTTGGCCTAGGAGAGCCCAGCCTGGGGCTGCTGGGCAGGGCGCTGGGGGAGGTCCTGTGCCCCCTCCTTGGACAGAGTGAATCTGTCATAGGTGACGTCTGAGTGACACTGGAGGGCCAGGTTCTCTCCAGGGGCCAGGACAGGGCCCTGCTGGGTGAGGAGGGAGGGCTTCCTGGACACCCCTGGAGGAAGAGGAGCCTGGGCTGAGGGCTGGACCCTGCCAACCCCCTGCCTCCCCCTGTCCTGCCAGCAGGTCACCCTCTCACTCCTGGGTCTCTGGCCACAAGGTCGCAGCCTCACCAAATATTGGAGTGAAGGATGGGAATTCCCTACCTGAGACCAGGAGGTCCAGGCGGTCACTGGGAATTGACCACACCTGGGGTTTGCTCCTATAATAGCCATAACATGTGAATGTCCACCTGTGGGTGGGAGTCACGGGGCCCACAGGGAACAGGGCCTGGAACTGCCCGCTGGGGTGTCGCTGTGAGTCCAGGGTCCAGGTGAGGTTGTGTTCTCCTTCCTTCGCCAAAATAAAGCCGTCAAATTCCTTCCATGAGCCACACTGGAGGGTCACGTTCCCTCCTGAGGTCACCACAGGGCTGGGCAGGGCTGAGAGGCTGGGTTTGCTGTAGAATCCTAGGAGAGAAGGAGACAGGCGTTCATGGCTCCCTCCTCCCCCATTAATGGGCTGTGAGAGGGACCCCTGGGGGCAGACCCCTTTCCTTAGGCAGAGCAAGGGCCGGACCCCTGAGTGTCCTCTCACCTGTCACCACCAGCTCCAGGGGGTCACTGTGCTGAGAGGAGCCAGCAGGGCTCTGATGGTAGCATTGATATCCCCCTACGTCCTGCGCAGTCATGGTGGGGACGGGGAACATGGCCCTGTTCCCTGGACCCTGTAAGGGTCTTCTGCATGTGGGGCTCCAGGGTTTTTCCTTAATGAGACAGTACTCGTGGGTGACCAGTGATCCCTGACACCAGAGGGTCACTGACCTTCCACGGGGAATGACAGGGCCTGGTTCTGCCCACAGCTTGGGCTTGGGGAGGGTCCCTGCAAGAAAACCAGAGGCTGGGTCCTGGCCTGTCCCTACCCCAGGTCCTCTGCCCTACCTTGTCACCACCCTTGGCCCAGACTGCTCTCTTCTCTCCTGAGACCCCAGGGGCTGAGCCTGGGCAGGACGTGGGAGGCTGCAGGGCACTCACCTGAAGACCCCCGGGGGCTCTGTAGCAGACTCAGCCCTGGAAGAGAGGTCCCCGTGAAGAGCCGGCATCTGGGTGCGGGCCTAATATCTCCTTGTGGTCACAGTAGCCATATGGTGCCACATGGACCTAAAACCTGAGGGTTGCCCGAGAACTGGCACCTGGGACCCTCCCCACCAGCCTGTGTCCCTCCCTCCACCAACAGTGACAGAGGCAGAGGAGGACAGGCAGGGTGGACCTCATGCCGCCTGCTCTGAAGACTCCAGCATCCAGAGATGAGGGCAGGCCCTGCAGGTCAGACAGCACGGAAGTGGTAAGCAGGGGCTGCTGCTGACCCCTGGTCCCCAGAGCTGTGCACCCACAGGATGGGGACGGCCCCTCCTGTCCTGTCTCTGGTTTCCTCAAGGCAGGGCTCAGATTTGGTTCCTTGGAGACATCTGAGCACAGATCTCAGGTCCCCTGACCCTGAGGTCCTTCTATAGTTCACATGCCTCCGGCCAGGCCAGGGCCCAGGCCCCACCTGAGTCGGCCCCACACAGGCTGAGGCCAACCCAGGATTATGTCCTCAGAGGATCCAGGAAGGGAATGTGGGGGTCACTCCTAGACCAGGTGAAACATGAGCAGCTACTGGGCAGGTGGGACCAGGCTCCAGAGGTCCAGCATGGTGGAGGCCTGCACCCTGCCCTCTGGGAGTTGGAGCAGCTGAAGGAGCTCAGGGCTGATTTCCCAGTGCAGCCCACCATGGCGCAGCCTGTGCAGGAGCAAACCCCTCCCTCAGCAGCTCTGGTCTATTTAAGTTGATGGTCTCTGGTGTTTTGTTGCAGTAGCGCAGAGCTGACTGACACAGCAGCTGGAAGGAGCAAGCCCTTCTCCCTGAGCCAGGTCCCCATGCTGCACATGAAATGCTCTTTTCTGGGGTGTGGGGGATGAGCCGTCCCATCTGCTCTGGAGTCCCTCACTCCAGCCTGTCCCACCATCAACAGAGCAGCCTGGCTGAGAGCTGAGGTGGGCGTCAACACCCCTGGAGCCTGGCTGTCCTTGTAGGAAAATGCTCTTCATCCTAAACTGAGTGCTCCACACTGTGCCAGGTGGGGAGGGACCCTCCATGGGGCCTCGGGAGCTCTACCTGCTCATCACTTCCTGGGTGTCCTTGGCTGCAGGGTCCACACAGCAGGGAGGGGACGGCTGAGAGTGAGGCTGCACAGGGGAAGGAGGCCACAGGACTAGGGTGGCAGCTGAGGTGAGGGCTGCAGATGTCACCTCCTGTCCTTCACGGGGTCCTCCCTGGGCTCTGGGTCTTCAAGGCAGATGTGTGGGGTGAAGGGGGAGCCAGGCCCTGGGCATGTTCTCTTGGTCCTCCGTCAAGACCAGAATGGGGCAGGGGTGTGCCTGAGGATGCTCAGCCCTCCCCCCTAGATCCCGACAACTTACCCCACCATCCCCCAGGCCAACCTCCTCCTCCCCATCGTCCCTTCTAATCCATGCCCCATCCTGCCACATTGCCCATCCACCATCTCCTTTTGCAGGTCAGCAACCCTGGGCCTGAGGAGCAGTCGGGTGGGCAGCCAGTTAAGAGAAGTCCAGGGGTCCTGGTGTCCACCATGGTCCTCAACACCCCACAGGTCAGCCTGGGGAAGTGGACCTCACCTCTGCACCATTCACCCCATTAGCTCTATGACCCCATCCTGGCCCCTTTGGACCTGGTTTAATGGAACACCAGTGACAGTTAGCACAGAGGACAGTGCCAGGGAGACCAGCTACCCCAGGTCCACTGAGGGAGTCAACTTGGTGGCCGATCCTGGAGGACCTGGTGCATCTGTCATCAGCACACCCCTGAGCACCTGTGCTGGTGGCTTTTTGAGGGGACCACAGTGGCCTGCAGCGTGTGCTGGCTCCTGAGTCCCCAGCCTTCACCCCCCCAGCCTCTCTCTCTATTCCAAGATGCACCCCCAGCTCCAGGAGCAGTGGGCACATCTGTGCAATCAGGGAGCCAGGAAGGGACCTGGACGTCTAGCCCAGGTCCATCCCACACTCCAAGTGCTCTTTGCTGCTGCCCTGGGAAGAGGTGGAGATTCTGGCCAGAGCAGGAAGGTCGTCCACCTCCTGTGGCTGAGCACTGTTTCCCCTGCTGCCCCTCAGCCCCCACAGGTGCACCTCCTGAGAGCAAAAGAGTCGGTGGCCAGAGGTTGGGGACAGGTCCAGTGTGGGCTGGTATGATCTCAGCCTGCTCTGAAGCATGCTCCCTGCAGGAGCGACCAGGGTGGGGCAGGGGAGGATCAGGGGCAGCAGGAGAGGGCTCAGGTGGACACATGCTGAGCAGGGCTGCTCCTGGACCC
Organism: Ictidomys tridecemlineatus; assembly: GCF_052094955.1. Lineage (NCBI taxonomy): Eukaryota > Metazoa > Chordata > Mammalia > Rodentia > Sciuridae > Ictidomys > Ictidomys tridecemlineatus. The sequence goes on along the minus strand of NC_135491.1, from coordinate 2,741,455 downwards.
TGCTGTTATGGGAGGACATCTGAATCTGAGAGCCCTCCTCAGCTCAGGGGCAGGAGGAGGCGTCTCAGCCTCACATCCTGGTCAAGGAGTGGATTCTCCCTGAGTTCACTGACTAGGACACCAGCCCCAGGACTAGAGTCCAGTCTGTCTCTGACCCTTCCGTGTTCAAGGACTCTGTCACCCAGGCTCCCTGCCAGCTCCACTGCTGTGGCTCTGGTGGGGTGCCCTGTGGACACTGCGTGGACATGGAATGGGCTGGACCTCTCCCACCTGCGACCCTGAGCTCCAGGGGTCTCTGTGTGAGGAGCTCTGCGAGGGTGAGTCCTGGTGAGGAACCACTCACTGCAGGTGCCCGAGGGCCAGGTCACAGGCTCATGGGAGCTGGTGGGAAAGGTCCCCTCTGGAGCTCAGGAGGAGGCCCCACCTCCTTGGAGTAGCTCCCCCAGGACACCCTGAGTCTGGCGTGGACGGTGCAGGGTCAGAGCCTGTGAATTCTGATAGAAGACCAGGAACCAGCAAAAGCCCTAGAGTGACATCCCCCAGATCAAGCAAAACAAGACAAAACTGAAGCCCATTTAAGATTCTTCTTCATCAGAAAGTGCTCAAGGTCTGGAGGTCACTTGTTGCTGGCCAGTCCCTGTGACTGCAGCAGGGGCACCCTGACCTCACTCCCCTGTCAGGTGGAGACCCTCAGGCAGTGCCTGGTCCCCAGGGGGTCCTGTGTCCAGCACTGGAGCTTCCCTGCTCACCAGGTGACCCGCCCACCCTGGAGACCCCAGAACGTGAACACCTCAGCCTTTTGCAGATCTGGCTGAGGCCAAGGACGGGTCCAGGCAGGTCTCAGAGGAGAGTGTGAGCATCAGTGTCCAGCGTCCGTTTCCTTTGCTACCAGAGGACCCAGTGCAGAGGATCCCAGGTCATCTGCATTGTCCCCACCTCTCGTACCTGGGAGAAACCTTCATGTTTTGCCAAAACCACAATCTGCGCCTGGGAGGATCCTCGTGGGTTCCTAGATCTTGTGTTCCAGATGGAGCACTTGTGGGACAACCACACAGAGGTAACCCATGTGGACTCTCCCTCCCAGGACTCTGCCTGTCACTAGTGTTGGCCGTGGCAGGTCACCCTGTGCTCCTCAGTGCATGACCTCAGCTTCCCAGGGCTCCCCCCTCCAGCCTGGGATCTGGAGGCCCAATGTCTTCAGGAGGGACTTTCCACCATGTCCTCTGCTGCCTCCCCTTCCAGGGCATAGCAGGGACAGGAGGTGGGTGAATGGGGGCCACATTGGGGCCAGGATGCAGGAGCTGAGCAAAGTGAGCAGGATGTGGTCACAGGACCCTCACACCTTGCAGGTTTGCTGCATCCTCCCTACAGCAAGGTGACCAGCTCTCTCCCCAGCAAGGGCCGGGGATGGGCAGCTGCAGAGGAGGCCTGGGTGCAACCCCAGCCCTGCAAGGCCCCGCTCCCTCTCCTGCTGCCTGCCCCTGTGTGCACACTGCAGGCTCCACATGGCCACTTAAGTCCTAGAAGACATTTCAATATGTCTCAGCACCTCTCTTGGTCTGTGCGATCAATGGATTCCCTGCCTCAGCCCAAGGTGATGAGGGTGCTCCTGTGGAGCATGAACGGGTCCCTGGGTGCTCTGTGCTCCTGCTCCTGACGTGTCCCACAAGGTGTCCAGGTCAGCAGAGGTGGGGGTTCTTGACCTGCTTTGCATCCTGGGCGTTCACTCGGGCATGCCCGAGTTCAATCCCCTGTAGCAACAACAGCAACAACAACAAGGAGACCCTGGAAAATCCCAAACTCTAATGGTACATCAAATGGCCCTAGAAGTACAGAAACAAACTAATTCCAAAATCAGTGTGAGACAGAAAATAATTAAGACTGAACTAAAATTAATGAAATAGATAATTAACAAACTCAAAGCATCAATGGAACAAAGAGTCAGTTCTTCATAAAAATGAACAAGGTTCACAAACCCTTAGCCAGAATGACCAAAAGAAAGAGAGGGCAGACCCAAATCAACATCATTGAAGACGGAAAAGGAGACATCACTACAGACACAGCTAAATCTAGAGGATCATTGGGGTTATTTTAAAACCGTACCCTCTAATAAATTGGAACATATAGAAGGTACAGATATATTTCTAGACAGATTTGACTTGCAAAAATGAACTAGGTTGATATAGAAAACAGACTAATATCATGTGAAGCAGTAATCAAAAGCCTTCTGAGAAAGAAAAGCCCGGTACCTGATGGATGCTCTGCTGAGTTTCTATCAGACCATTAAAGACAGACCAATGCAAAATTCTTCAAATTATCTGATGAAATAGAGAGACAGAGAGTATTCCCAAACTTACTCTCTGAAGTCAATATCACCCTGATAACAAAACCAGATAAAGACACATGAAGAAAAGAAAACTACAGACCAATATCCCTGATGAACATAGATGCCAAACTTCATAATAAAATAATAGTAAACCACATTCAAAACACTTTAAGAAGACTGCATACCATGGTCAAGTTAGATTCGCCCCAGGAATGCAAGGTTGGTTCAACACACACAAATCAGAAAATGAAATTCATAACAATAAAACCAAGGGAAAAATCACACAATTCTCTCAACAGATGCAGAAAAAGCCCTGGACAAGATTCAGCCACATGGTTACGTTCAAAACACTGAAGAGGCCTGGACATGGGGCTCAGTGAGAGAGGCACGGCTAGCATGTGCACAGCCCTAGGTTCAATCACCAGCATTGCAAATAACAAACAAAAAAGACCCTGAAGAAACTAGGAACTGAAGAGTCTTCCTTAATATAATAAAAAATATATATTCCAAACCCCCAAACAAGATCATACTGAGCAGAGAGATCTGAAAGCATTTCCTCTAAGATCAGAAAGAAGAAAGTATCTCCATTCTCACCACACCTGTGCAATATAGTTCTTGAAACTGTAGCCAGAGCAATCAGGCAAGAGAAGGAAATTAAAGGGATACAAATAGAAGAAGAAGGAGTCCAAGTATCTTTCATTACTGATAACAATGCTGTTCTTAAAGGAACAAAACACTCCACGAAGACTTCTAGATCTGGTGAACAGAATGTGACAAAATCTTTGCCATCTTCTTTTCCAATAGGGAATTAATAACAAGAATATATAAAGAACTAAAAAACCATAATGCCCAAAAAACTAATAAGATGCTCAATAAATGGCCAAATAACAAAAAGTGACATTTCTCAAAAGAAAAAATTGCAAGTGACCAACAATCATATGGAAAACGTTTCCACATCTCTAACAATCAGAGAGATACAAATCAAAATCATGCTAAGACCCCATCCCACACTGGTTAGAAGGGTAATCTTCAAGAATACAAATAACAATGTCTACTGGCAAGAATGTGGGGAGAAAGAACATGCATACCTTCTTGGTGGGACTGCAAAGTAGCACAACCACTTTGGAGAGCACTATGGAGATTCCTCAAAAGACTAGGAATACAACCACCATATGACCCAGTGACCCCACTTCTTGGTATTTATAAAAAAAATCCTAAAATCATCATACTACAGAGGTAGAGCCACATTAATGGGTACAGCAGCAGAATTCACAATAGCCAAATTATGGAACCAGCCCAGGTACCTGTCGACAGATACATGACTAAAGACAATATGATTTATAAACACAGTGGAGTTCTATCCAGCCAAAAAGAAGAAGTAAATTATGGCATTTTCTGCAAAAGCTAAAGAGAAAAAATAAATGAAAAAGAGATCTCATAAAAATAGAGGGAGGTCAGTCAAGCAGAGTTGGGGACCAAGGGTCAGGAAGGAGGGAGGGCAACAGGGAGGACCTGGGGAGGGAAGTGGACCGGGTCATGCTGTGTGCAGTGTGAACAGACCTGGATGCATATCAATTTATATGTAACAGAAATGCACCAACTAAAACTAACTTAGTAGAAAGAAGACCAACCAGTAGATGAAGGAAGGCGGGGGGGGGGCGAGGAGGGAGCCCTGGGGATTGAGGTGGGCAGACTGCTGTGGGCACTATGAACATGTCAAATGAACCCCACTGTGGTGCCTTCCTACACGGCACTGGTGCATATTACACTCATGGACTCCACAGCCCACGCAGGTTTGCAAGAGCTTGAGTTCACTGTTACCATGCAGCAGGGGCTTCTGGAACCTGGTAAGCAAAGGAGGGTCTTCCCTGACCCTCAACCAGCCTGAGCCCTGGGCTTCCTTCCTGCCCTAGGATCCCCGAGGCCCTGACACAGCTCAGGTCTGCGCCTCCTTCAGGGCACTTGGGGACCGTCCCTTCCACTCTGGCCTGCTCCTCCTTGGTCTAGTCTTTATCTACACTGGGACACCCTCAAGGTGTCAATGTCCTGTTTGCACATTGTCAAATGCTCCCTTAGAGGCTCAGCAGGAGTGCGGTTCCCACACTGACATGAGGACATCCAGCTTTCGGGGTCTGACGTCTTTCCCAGGACAGACAGTGGCTCTTTGTGGAGCTGGTGGGACCCAGTCAGTCTGTAGCAGGGCCTGTGTTCTGCCTTGTCCCCTAGATTGACAGTGAGGCCCAGGTCAGGGGACACTCAGCACATGTGAGCACAGGTCGGAATGTCCCAGCAGCCGAGGCCTCCCTCTGTCACTGTGGGAAGAGGAAAGGAGGCAGCGAGCTCTTCCTCTTTCTGTGGGGCATGATATAGACGCCCCAGAGGGGCCCAGCCAGCACATCCTGTCCCCTGTGTCCTGTGTGGAGCCCCAGCTCCAGGCAGGGAGGCTGCAGGAGCCTGAGCCATGGCCCCCTGCTCCATTGCCCTCCTGGCCCTTGGTGAGTCCTGGAAGGTGGGGACTGGGTGGGTGGAGGTGACAGGGCAGGAACAGGGCCCTTCCCTGCACAGGCCTGAGCCCAGCAAACCCAGCAGACTGTGTGTCCTCCCCCGAGGCTGCCCCTCACCTCTGCCCAGGCTCAGTGTGACCAGGAGCACTGGGTCCTAGAGGCAGACACCTGGGTTGGGGACAGGCCCAGCCTTGGGAAGGACTGGGCAGCAGAGAGCCTCTTGGAAGGGGGCCTGGGAGGTCTCGCAGCCACCCCAGGGCAGGAAGAAGGCCACCCTGACCCTGGGAGCAGGTGGCCTGGGAAGCAGGGAGGCTGAGTGCCCAGGCTCCACCAGGCCCTGCTGGCCCAGCTCTGGGGGAACCGGGCACTCTTCTCACTGGGCTTCTCTTCCAGGGCTCTGCCTGGGCCAGGCCATCCACGCACAGGAGGGTGAGTGCAGGTCCCAGGGCCTCCTCCCAGGGCAGCTGTGGACAGGGGCATGTGGATCCAGGAGCCTGGGGACCTTAACAGTGTCCCACGCGTGGGCAACCCCAGTGTGGCCCTCATCAGGTCCCGGGGACTCTGCCTGTCTCCTGTGGTTTCCTGGGCTGAGCACAGGGCTCTCCCCTGACATGGTGGCTGTGTGTCTGGGGACGCGGCAGGATGCTCTGTTGCCCCCCTGGGAGTGGGTAGGTGGGGTCAGCAGGCCTGGCCTCTCCCACTTTCCCGTGTTGGTGGAGAGCGTCCGGTCCTGCCCCTCAGCAGTTGTGCAGCCCACACTGCTACCAGCCACAGTCCCCACGCAGGCCAGTGGCTGCCCTCCAAGAGGCCCCTGGACTCCCTCCACCTCTGGCTACAGTGTCCTGAGTGACAGGCACCTGGGCTTCTCCCACCCTGGGCCCTGTGGGTGGGCAGGGGCCTAACACCTGTCCTAGGTCTCAGCCAGGTGCCCCATGTCCCAGGGACCACAGTGTCACCTCCTCTGTGCCCTTATGTGCCCAGGGACACTTGTGCGGGGTCACAGCTGTGGACCTGGACAGGGTCTCCACCTGCCCATCCTCCCTCCCCAGGAGACTGTGTCTGTGCCTCTCCTGCTCCTGTCCGCACACAGAGGGACTCAGAGTGGACAGACAAGGACCAGGACTGAGGGCGATGAGGGGAGGAGATGGACTGGGGTGGCCCAAGGGTGGGACATTCCAGTGGGCAGAGGGGTCTGAGCAGGAGGCCAGCTGTGCAGCAGGTGACCAGCCAGCAAGTGCTAACAGGCTGAGAAGGAGGGGACAGTGTAGAGGACACCCCGAGGCAGAGGCTCAGCAGAGGCCCCTGGACCTGGCCCAGGGCAGGGAGGGGTGGGCACAGACACAGCAGGGCCAGGATGCCCAGGCTCCCTGGGGACCCCGAGCCAGGCAGGATGTACCTGGGGTCAGGTCCTCCTCACCAGGTGGGAGAGCAGCTGCCACAGCAGGGAGGATGGGCACAGGAGGGGACACAGGGAGGGGACCCAGGGAGGACAGAGGGAGGGGACAGAGGGTGGGGACACTACATAGGGACATAGGGAGGGTACACAGGGAGGGGAAAAAGGGGAACATGGGAAGGGGATTGGTAAAGGACATGGGGAGGGTGAAACGGTGATGGGACATGGGGAAGAGACACCGGGAGGGGACACAGGGAGAACACAGGGAGGGGACACGGGGAGAGGACAGAGGGAGGGGACAGAGGAAGGGGGTTTAGAACAATGGGACACAGGATGTGCATAGGAGGAGGCACAGAGAGGGTATAAGAGGAGGGGGACATGGGAAGGGGACATTGGGAAAGGACATGGGGAGGGTGAAACAGTGATGGGACATCGGGAGGAGACACAGGGAGGGGGACACAGGGAGGGGACACAGGGAGGGAGACCCAGGAGGTGAGCCATGTAGAGGGAAGCAGGGAGGTGGATGACTGTGAACCACAGAGTGACCGCAGCTGCACAGCTCTGTAAACTGCCCAAGCACCCTGGGCTGTGCACCTGGATTCAATCTGTGGCTCAGCCCCTCCTCCCTGTGGACGCTGAGCTGCTGTCTGCTTCCTCCAGGGGCCCTGCCCAGACCCTCCATCTCTGCTGAGCCAGGCTCTGAGATCCCCCGGGGGAGGCCCGTGACCATCGTGTGCCGGGGCCTTGCTGGGGCTCAGGAGTTTCGCCTGGAGAAGGAGGGAAGACCTCTGTACTGGGGTCAGAGGAGCCCTTCACCTTCTGAGCGAGAGGCCAGGTTCCTGTTCCCCTCCATGAGTGAGGACACTGCTGGGCGTTATCACTGCCGCTACTACCTAAAGTCCACGTGGTCTGCGCTCAGTGAAGACCTGAGGCTGGTGCTGAGCAGGGAGGACGTCACCCAGGCCCCCACCCCAGTCCCAGCTCAGCCATCAGGTTGGTCCCTGGATCCTGGTCCTTGTCCCCGCTGCCGTCCTGTCCACAGCCTCCTGCCCCCACCTGGCCCCAGGCCCCTCCCTCTGCACAGTGTCCACTCAGCCCTTTTTTCCCTGAGGTCCCTGGAGCCCTGATCTCATGGGCCACTTTGGGTGACCTGGACACTGGTCCAGCGTGGGGTGGGCATGGAGCTGGCCCTGCTGCTGGCTGGGGAGGGGTCCCAGAGCTGGCTGGGTGAAGACCCCTTCCAGAACAGTGTCTCTTCATTCAGATGGTGTGTTCACTGTCCTTCCCACGGTGCCAGAGCCTGGGTGGCTGAGGGTGACATCTGGTGTAGTCCCCTCCCACTGGGCAGGTCACCTGGCCCAGGGATAACCCTGACCAGGGCTGGAAGGGGCACTGGGGAAGCTTTGGGATGTGGTGGTCCATGTCCTGTGTGCTCAGTCTGGTTGGTGTCCAGGAGGGTCAGCCCATCCCAGAGAGGGACAGGGGACATTCTCCATTTAAAACCAAGTCTTCTCTCCCTTCTCTGTGAATTCTGCTGTAACCCAGACATCCTGGGGGCCAGATGCACAGTGTCCAGGGGTGGGCCAGATGCACAGTGTCCAGGGGTGGGGCCCCAGTCAGTTCTGGGGGCACTCACTAGTTTATCCTGAGGCTCTGACAGGTCCCCAGGATCCTGGGTACTTACTGGTGGCACAGTGGCCCCTAGGTGAGGTCAGTGCCTGGACCTCCTGACCCTGTGTCCTGGGTGAGGCTCCCCACCCTGTCTGCCCATGACCAGGACCTGCTGGTGAGTGCTGGTGGGTGCACAGCAGGATCAGCTCAGGTTCCACCTGGGTCCCCAGGTCTCCTTGCCCACCCTGGGGGTCTGCAAAGGTCACCATAATCCAGGGTACAGGAGAGGGCCCAGGCAGGAGTTAGAGGACACTGTGGGAGGCGAGGGACGTCCACAGGAGCCCAGAGACCTCAGGTGTGTGACTACCTGTGCTCCAGGCAGGCACACAGGGGCTGGTGTAAAGCAGGTCAGCTCTGTAGAGACCACCGTGACCTCCACAGGTGAGCAGGCACCTGGCGGGAAGGGGCCATGACACACCCTGCACCTCTCAGGATGTGGCCCCAGGGCAGGGACGTGGCTCCTGGCAGGTGACAAGGTGTGGAGTCATGCTGACGCCCACCCCATCCTGACCCCAGACCATCATGGTCACCTGTGCCTCCCTGTCCATGTGACGGGGTGGATTGTCCCCCACTGTCTGTCCTGTTGGTCCAGCTGTCTCGGTGGTCAGTCCCCCCTCCCCCTCTGCTGTCTGCCTGGAACCTTCCAGGAGGAGGAGACCCTCTGTGCACCCTCGGTCATCCCCTCTGTGTCCCCATGCTGTGGGGACCCTGGTCCTGTCAGGGCTTCCCCAGTGTCTGTGAGGTGACGTGTCACGGTCCTGTGCACTGAGACTCCATTAGGACCTGCAGACCCAGACCTGTCAATCACCAGCTCAGGAGGTCAGCTCCAGGGTGCACTGGGCTGGGCATGCACCTGGGACCCCAGCCCCATGGACTCTGGGTTCTGCTCAGTGTAGCTCAGCACTGTGTCCCCAGGTGTCCCTGGGTGTTGGGGGAGGAGGGTCACCCAGTGAAGGGCACGCAGAGTCCATCCATCCTGCCCTAGGGACGCACACAGGGGTCACCCACCCTGACCCCTTTCCCAAGGCCTCAGATGCTGGGGTTTGGGCTGAGAGGAGGGATGGGGACACTCAAAGGTCCAGCAGAGGTTGGGCTGGATGAACTGGCAGAGCAGAGACAGCCCTGGTCCAGCCCAGGGTCACCCTCTGCCCTCCCATGGCTGGTTCTCACAGTGGGCTGTGGGCACCACCAGGCCCTGAGCTCCCCTCTCATCCTCAGGTGGCAGAGGCTGCTCGTCCCCCGTTTTCTCCAGGGTGGCCTTGGCCTTGGACTTGGAGCTGAGTTTGATCAAAGGCAGCTGTGTGTGCTCCTGTCACCTGTCCCCAGGGCCCTTCTGTTCACTGGGAGACCTGGGAGGGATACAGGGAGAAGGGGAGGTGGGGCAGGGTGACCCCAATGATGGGACAGTCAGGAGAAGGGTCAGGAGGCCACGGTCAGCCTAGGGGAGAGGCTGCCAGCCCTTCACCAGCCTCTGACTCCTAGGAGTCCCACGTGACATCAGCCCCACCCACAGGAGTGAGCTCCCCACAGTAGGTCACCTGGGACTCTGCATGGGGTAGTGCCCATGGGGACAGGTTCAGGCCTGGAAAGTGGGGAGTGGCTCCTATTTCAGGGCCCTGGGGTGGGTCTTGTCCACCTGCTGTGACCTGTCCTGACAGTCAGCCGTGTCCTTCTGCTTCCAGCCTCCACCCCCCAGAACTACAGGGCACTGAACTGTGTCCGCCTGGGCCTGGCTGGGCTGGTCTTGGTGGTCCTGGGAGTGCTTCTGGGAGAAGCTTGTCACAGCTGGCCCAGGTCACAGAGAGAAGAGAGCCTCCTCCAGAGAGCCTGACCCCAGGGTCCAGGGGAGATGCCCACAGGACTCAGCCCATGTGAGCCCCAGGGACCCAGGGCCACCATGGACTGTGCACTCTGGACCTGGACACTCTGCAGGGTCTGAACACGTCCTCCACCTGCACCAGGGAGCCGCGTGGACACATCCCAGCCTCCCTCAGTGTCAGCTCCTTTGTCCCAGGGTGGCCTCCACGCTGGACACCCAGCACCTGGGCCCTGGCTCCACACCTTCCTGGTCTCCGGTCCCTCTTGGTACATGATCCTGTACCACTTCTCTGTTCATGTCCCTCCCCTCCACTGTCCTCCTCCTTTTGTGCTCTAGCAGCTCCCATGACAAGCCAGGGCCATTTCCCCATCTCTCCGTCCTGCCTTGGTGAGGTCCGCAGTTGGGGCTTCCCTCTCTCACCTGAGCAGTGACCTCCAGGATGGGAAGTCTCAGCTCCCCACAGGACATTTGCAGCTGCCTGCTGGGAATCAGGAACTTGTCCCCAGCCCTGCCTTTCCCAGAAAGTCTACCTGACCCCAGCCTTAGCCACACAGGCCCCCAAACCTACTTCCCCTTGGATGGATTGACCCCTCGTCACCCAGTCTCTGTCCGCCATGGCACTTTCAGACTAGAAGTCTTTCCTCGTGACATGGCGTTGGTACTTCTTCTCACTTTGGGCTTCAATTTGCATGGAATCCCTCTGTCCCATCACTCTCTGCCCATCTGGGTCCTGGGAGCTACAGGGAGCCTCTGGTTGGCTGCATGGAGTTGCACATTATTTCAGGATCTCTGCAGCCTCCTGTGTGTGTTGATGAGAGATGTGATTCCTTCACATTCACTGTAATTATGACAGGTGAGCACTGACTATGTCCACTTTGTTAATTCTCTTGTGAGTTTTCTGGTGTTCCTGGTACCCCTCTTCCTCTGGCTACAAGAGGGAATTATTGTAACTATAGATTTTTAACATACACCTGCCTTTAAGCTTTATGCTAGAGGTAAAATGTCCATCACCATCATGAAATCAGACTTCGGAGCTTCTCTACATTTTGCTTTTCTGTGGGTTTGTACTTTCATTCTTTTTGTGCAATATTTAACCTGGAGACCTCCACTCAGACCGAGGTGTTGGCCATGGTCTTCAAGGTCTACCACAACAGAGATGGAAGAGCAAAACTCCAAAAGTGCCAGATGTTGGCCCAGGTGTTAGAGGGCTGCTTCCAACCTGGGGAAAGGGGGAGACAACACCCCCCCCAACGAGAACCCCCTGGGCCCTGCTTTAAGTGTAGTGATGAAGGACATTGGGCTAGAGCTTGCCCTGACCCTAGGGCACCACCCAGACCCTGCCCCAGGTGCAGATGTCCTGGCCACTGGGGATGGGGCTGCCCCAATTCCGGAGGGGAGCTGAGGTCAGTCACCCCGCCAGTGACTTGCTGGGCCTAGCAGCCGAGGATTGGCGGGGCCCTGGGTCTTCTGTCCCGACCCATTCAATCACCAAGCAGGAACCCAGGGTGGTTATCCGAGTGGATGGGCGTCCCATAAACTTTGTGGTAGACACCGGGCCACATTCTCGGTTCTGAGAGAGGTTTGGGGAACTACCTATCCCTCTGAATCTCCTATTGTCGGGGTAGGAGGTCAAACCATCATCCCGCACAGAACTCCTCCCCTCACGTGCTTCTTATCTGAGTTCTCCTTTCCACACCATTTTTTGGTTATGCCTCAGTGTCCAGTGCCCTTTCTGGGAAGGGATATATTATCCATCTTGAAGGCCCCCATAACCTTACCCTTATTGTCCTCCCCTACTTATATCTTCGTCATGGCTTTACTCCCGACGAAGAAGAGACTTTTCCCCCTTGTGTCTGGTGTGGAGACCCCAGCGACCACCAGAACACACACTTCCCCCTCCCCTGTAAAATGGTAGATCCAATTGTATGGGACACTGAAACCCCGTCCTCTGCAAATTTCTCTCCCTTGGAAGTGCATCTTAAAGATCCTGACCACTTCCCAAACCAGGCTCTATACCCACTGCCAACTGCCAGTCCTAAGGGCCTAAAGCCAGTCATTCAGAGCTTACTGAGAAAGGGGTTCCTCCGTCCCACACACTGTCCATTCAATACCCCAATTTCAACAGTAAAAAAGCCTAAGGGAACATACCGTTTCATGCAGGATTTAAGGTTAATAAATTCTTCAACCAGGCCCATACATCTCCTGGTTCCAAACCCTTATACTATCCTTTCCTCCATTCCTGCAAACTCCACCTATTTTTCAGTTATTGATCTTAAAAATGCCTTCTTTTCGATTCCACTCTCTATTTCTTCCCAGGACATATTTGCTTTCACCTGGACTGATCCAGAAACTAGACATTCCCGACAGTTAACCTGGACTGTCCTGCCCCAGGGGTTTCGAGACAGCCCACATAGTTTTGGACAAGTCTTCGCTGGAGATCTTGAGGATTTTTTCCCTCCATGCCCCGACTCAACCCTCCTACACTATGTTGATGACCTCCTCCTCTGTAGTCCCTCATTAGAAACCTCAAAGTCGGACACAGCCACCCTTCTGAATTTTCTTGCTCACCGAGGATATAGGGTTTCTCCGCAAAAGGTGCAGCTCTCTCTCTCTGAGGTTGTTTCCTTAGGGTTCCACATTTCCCCAGGAAAGGAAGCTATCACAGCAGATAGAAAAGGCCTTATTGAAAGCCTTCCAGTACCAAAAACTAAAGAGGAGATTCTCTCGTTCCTGGGCCTGGCAGGCTATGTTAGGGCATGGGTACCAAAGTACTCTTACTTGCCAGACCTCTATATGATCTAGCAAAGGGGAACAAGCATGAGCCCTTGTGACTTTCAGCAGCACCACATTTCAGAACCCTCCAGAAGGCCCTCTTACAAGCACCGGCTCTACACCTGCCACAGGTTAATAGGCCTTTTACTCTCTACGTTCATGAAAACAAAGGGCAGGGCTTGGGGGTGCTGGGACAAAGGTATGGGCCCACCTTCGCTCTGGTGGCATACCTTTCCAAACAGTTAGATCCAACTGCCCAGGGATGGGCTCCTTGTCTCCGCGCCCTAGCGGCCTCCTATGTTTTATTAAAGGAATCAGAAAAGCTTACCTTTGGAGCCCAAATCACTGTCACCTCCCCTCATCACCTCAAGGACTTGCTAACATACAAAGGACTGCAAACCCTCCCTCCCTGTCAATCCTCTCTCTTGGTCTCTTTCCTCTACGACTCCTCCGTGTCCTTCCAAACCTGTGCCCCTCTCAACCCGGCAGCTCTGTTACCCATTCAGGCCCAAGGTCAAACACAGTCCCCAATACATAAATGCAGGGAAATTCTAGAAAACTTCCTCCCATGCCCAATTAATATCACTTAGGGACCTCTAGACCAACCTGATTATACCTGGTTCACTGATGGCAGCTCCTTTATGCACGAGGGGATCAGAAAAGCTGGATATGCCACAGTGTCCCTATCAGCCAATCCCCTGCCTGCAAATACCGCCAACCAACAGGCTGAGCTGGTAGCTGGAACGCGAGCCTGCGAATTGGCAGCAGGGAAAAATCTTACGCTTTATACTGATTCCAAATATGTTTTCCACATTCCTTTATCTCATGCAGCAATTTGGAAGGAGAGAGGTCTCCTGAACTCAAAGGGCACCTCTATAACCATCTCCACATACATCACCCAGCTACTACAAGCCTCCCAGCTTCCTAAAAAACTTGGAGTTGTCCATTGCAGATCTCACCAAAAAGTCACACAGGGGAATTCAAAAGCAGATCAGGCAGCCAGGTCAACCGCCCTTTCCGACCCCACCGCATCTCTCATTGCCATGTGCTCTCCATCATTACCCAATAATGGAGACCCGCCTCAACATGCCTCTTTACTCACCTCCACTCCATTTTCCACTCCAGTCCGAAGACTCTCAAAGCCTCTCTCCACTCTTTCTTTACTCTGACTCCCCAGGATAAAGAAGTGATACAGCAAACTACAGCCTCGTGTCAGATATGCAAAAGAGTGAATTCCAATACGTCTTTAAAGCCCAGAACCTTCCCTTCTCATCAGGCTAGGGGCCATATTCCTGGGGCAGATTGGCAAATCGACTTCACCAACATGCCCAGAGTAAAAAACCTCAAATGCATAAATAGACACATTCTCGGGTTGGGTAGAGGCCTTCCCCACCTCAAATAAGCGGGCTACCACAGGATCCTGGCTTTGTCCCCAGGGTCCAGGTGGATGATTGCTGTGTCTACTGAAGACACAATGCTGGGCACCCTGCCGTTGTCCCAGCTCTGCAGGAGAGGGAGCTGCACAGCCCGCCTGCTGGGGCTTTACCAGAGCCTGGCTGACCTGGACAGGATGGGCCAGCTCCTGCCCCCTGCAGCCCTTGGGTCTCCCCTATGTGGGACAGAAACCCTGAGAAGCACTGTGAAGCTCCCTGTCCAGGGCACCTGCTCACGGGGAGACAGAGCTGACCGTGCACTGCTGGACACGTGCCCAGCCGCACACCTTAGCTTTCCTGAAAAGCCCATGTACAGGAACTGCCACCCCAGGGGATGATGCCCAGGGACTGGGCCAGAGGAGATGGCTCCAGGTGCACCCTGGGGGCTGCAGGAGGAACCCAGGGCCACCAGCTTGTCTTCTGCAACAGCAGGACAGGAGGAGCCCCAGGCCTGCAGGAGGCCGGCAGGGCCAGGACCACAGCAGGCACCTGGGCTTCCTCAGAAGGATGCACATGTCCAGTGTTAGGGACAGCCCCTGCTGCAGAGCCTGCAGGCCACGCTCCCCTGGCGTCTTAACCCTCTGCAACAAATAGGGTGAAACCCTGGCCAGGGGCACCTGGGGGCGGAAGGGTGATCAGGACCCTGAGGGCTGCAGCTCCTCTCCCACCTCTCCAGGATCTGTTAGGGTGGACCCTGTCCAGCACAGGTCTAGCGGTCAGGAAGTAGACCCCAGGTGTCCCCAGGGGGAGAACACAGCTGGAAATACAGGGCCACCCTGGGAGCCCACAGGCAGGGAGGTGGGAGTGGAGAGAACAGGAATCTAAAACAGTCACAGAGATGCCCGGGGCTCTGCTGACAGTGAGCAGCTCTCAGAACAGACGGGCGTCCCAGGAAGAGACTTAGAGGGCCACCAGAGGCCAGAAGGGCTGGCAGGACACGGGGAGGGCCTCAGGGGCGCTCGGGCGGCCCCACGAGGGCAGCTCTCAGCTGGAGGTTGCAGCAGCGGAAACCTCAAGACTGGAAAAGAACCAGGACTGCAAGGTCAGAGCCTCAGGACCAAGGGACACAGGGGTCACCTCTGCACCTGGAGCACCAGGAGGAGAAAGGGGACACAGAGACCCAGTGGGAGGACAATGACAGGGAGTCCCCAGTTACCATCAGACACAGACCCCAGACCCAGGACCTCAGAGACGCCGCCCAGGACCAGGCAGGAGAGCCACTGAGCACCTGAGCTCAGGTGCAGGAATCCAGGGTGACGATGGCCACCAGCCCACCTGCAGAGGGACGGACACAGGTCTGCAGAACCACGCAGAGACCAGGTGGGCAGGACCAGGGCCGGGACAGAGCAGGGAGGAGAGCAAAGAGCACCCGTCCCACGCTCTGCCCTGGGAGTTCCCCTCAAGGTGGAGGGAGAGAGCGGCTGCTCATGCCCACGCTGAGGGGCTCTGCCTGCAGCCCAGCTGCCTTGAAATGCTAAGCCAAGGTCCTGGGGCAGGAAAGTGCACGCCATCAACCACATGCACTACCAGTGAAGGGCCTGGCGGGTGCCTTACCTTCATTGATAGTCTCTGCACTATCAGTGGACTCTCAAGTCCCTTCATTGAAATGGCTCTGTTCACAATGTCACCATGGGCAATGCACACGACCTAGTGATTCCATGAAGGGAGAAACCCTGCAGGACCCAGGGAGCCATGTCAGGAGGTGACTCTAGGTGACGCTGCGGGTCGATGCTTCTCTACACTCCAGCAGTAAACAGAGATGTTTGGATTTAGCACCACGACCTGGTGACGTGGTGGTGCCTCGGCAAGTGGAGGGTGGGAGGAGGGGACGTGGACAGTAAGAGCAAACACACAGCAGGACTCTCAAGGTTTTAATGTGACTTTCTCACAGTCATGTCCACAGGACCAGCACTCGTTACACAGGCCCTCAGACACCAGCCTGTGGCTTGCATGTCCCGTGTTTCAGGGGCATCTTCACAGCTCCCAGTGGAGACTGGCGCGTGGAGGGCTGCAGAGAGCGGTGGGCCAGCCCTGGGTGGGCACAGCATGGTGGGGAAGGCTCTCAGCAAGCACCCAGCTGGTCCTGCACCCAGTCACCTCTGCTGCCAGGACAGTCTCAGGTGCAGCCCCACCTGTCCAGGTGGCCTTCAGACTCCTGAGGGTCCTTCGTCACCAGGTCTGAACTCTGAGTGTGCCCTGTTCTCTCCTGTTCACCTCCTGGCTGCATCTCGGGTCCCTCTCTGGCTGTCCTGAGCCTGAAACAGCAGGATCCCGAGGACCAGCAGGACCAGGCCAGCCACGCCCATCCGGATGAGGTTCTGCACTGTGTAGTCCTGGGGAGGTGAGGCTGGGAAATGGACACAGAGGTCAGAGGTCGGGGAGGCCAGCATCCCCACATGTCCACCCAGGGCAGCCGCCTCCCCTGGCCAGGACGTGACCCTCAGAGTCCAGTCCCAGAGCTGAGAACCCTCCCGACTCCCCTGAGCTGGGGTCTGAGCTGCTCTGTGCTGGGCTGATGGTCTCAGTGGCTCCTGAGAACCAAGTGGAGGAGGGGACCTGTGACCTGAGGAGCCCCGTCCTGCCTGGGACCCAGCTCCTCGCCTCATTCTCACCACAGGACTCTCTGAGCCCCTCTGAGCCCTTCCTGGTCCTCAGGGTCCCCTCTGCTCCTCTCCCTGGTCCTTCACCCTCTCTGTGCTCTGGGGGTCAGGACTGTGTCTGAGTCACGTTGGAGCAAAGTTCAGCTGAGCCCAGAGCTCAGGGTTGGTGGGGAGAATGGTCCCTGGTTCAGGGTTCCGCCGCCCTGTGTGCTCTGTGGGGTCTGGGACCTTAGACCATGGAGCCACGACCCCTGGAGAGGAGGTTCAGTGGTTCCCTAACTGAGTGCCCAGGGCCGGGGTGAGGGGTGGTTTGGGGTGCCTGATGGTCAGGAGCAGAAAGGAGACAGTCTCTGGCCACCCCCTGCACCTCTCTAGGCAGTTCCCCTTGGGTGTCCTCGTCAATTCAGCCTCATTAACTAATCATTGTGTAGCCAGAGACCCCTGCACCAGTGCCTCACACACCAGGGAAGAGGTGCAGTGCTCCAGTGGGGTCCTACCTGTGGCTCCCGTAAGCATCTATACTTTGTAGAAATATAAATCTGTGCAGCCTAGTAACCATAACAACACATAAAACCCCAGCAGCTGAATGACATTAAGAATGTGAATCTAATATGTATATTCTTATACAGTGAGAATCAGATAATTGAATTATATAATTAGGGATTAATATTTAGATATTTATATAATTGTAGATATGTGTAACCACACACACACACACACACACATACACACATGTATCGAAGCAAGAGAAATCGGTGTGCAATTAGGAAGTCAAGAAGTGAAATTTCCATCTGATTTTGTTTGACATAAATTTTATCAGTTAATCACAAGAGATTTAAAAACCATCAAAAGGGAGAGAATCCTAAGTTAATATGACATAAAAATTAATAGACCAAACTAACAGCTTTCTATACTTAATTACTATTTAGAAAATAAAGACTGGCCTTATAAATTCCTAAGATAGTCAAACAATTCTGAGAATCACCCATGAATGGACCGCATTTCAACTTGGCAGTATTTCTCATGTTCCTTCATCAACTTCTAAGCCAAGTGTCTGGGAAAGAGGACTTGGTGGTAGGAAGAAGGTACTCCCCACAATTAATGCAGGAATATAATCTAGACCCAGGGAAATTGGAGTAGAATTTTTTTTTAAGCTATAAATCCAAATATCTCAAGCTAAATTTTCAGCTTCAAAAGTTTTAGAAAGGGAGAGAAAACAGAGTGGAGACAGTCCTGCTGCAGAGGCTACAGGGAGCAGGGCCCTCCTTAGTCTCAGGTGTGCCCTGAGGCCAGCAGGTGACCCCTGGAGGAGCCCAGTGGCATCCCTGCCTGGGACACTGTGTCCGGTGGGGCTCCAGCCTCACCCCACCACACCCCACTGTGGCCTGAGCAGCCTCCGCGGTGACCTGAGAGGGCCCAGGGGCCCTGCGGGGGGGTGAGGGCTGCATCTCGCGGCTCAGAAATGAGAAATGAGAGCTGCTCAGGGGACCCCCCGCTGGCCGCTGCTCCCCACCACGGGCCCTGTTTCCTGGAGGTCCCACCTGCTGGAGGCGAGGGGTCATGCAGAGCTGTGTGTAGCGGTGGCTCAGAGTAAAACCTGAGTGATTTTGTGTGACCCACGGAGGGGAAGTTCTCAACCAGGAGGGTTTGATGAATCTTTGTTGTTTCCAAAATGCTGTGTCTCCGCTTTCCAAGCCGAGCCCTGGGACGGCTGAGGAGGGCCCTGCTCCCCACCTTGGTGCTTCCGTCCTCACAGACACAGTCACTGAGAGAAGCGGTGCAGGCCCAGAGAGCGCTGCCCAGGACCCGCTCCAGGACCCGCTGCCCAGGACCCAGAGGCCAGGAACCAGGATTGGTGCTCGGACAGGCAGCTCCCCTGATCAGAAGGGAGCCCAGGGCTGGAGGGAAAGGCCTTCCCAGAGAGCCAGCCTCCCAGGAGAAGTGGGAGGGACAGAATCCATCCCTGTAGGTGCCCCGCCCAGCAGGGGCTGAGCTCAGAGCCCTCGTGGAGGATTGTGCCTGGGAGTGGAGCTTGAAGCTCTGATCTTAAACATGGCTGCTGGGGTGTCAGCTGCCCCTCCTTGCACAGGAGGAAAGTGTCCATCTCGATCTGTGACTGACACAGCAGGGTGACGTTTTCCCCTGAGGACACTGTGGGACCAGGCTGCACTGAGAGGGAGGGTGTGACAGGGAGCTGTCCTAGAGAGAGGAAGGAGGGTGAGGGTGGCCCCAGCTTGTTCTGAGCTGAGACCTCCCCAGGGCCTCTCTCTGAGGACCCTGTGCTCTCTGTCTGTCTCATTGTCCCTGATCCTTCCTGTCCCTGTGTCCCCCTGTCCCTGTCCTCTCTGCCCCTCCCCGTCTCTCTCTCCTGAGACTCCACACCTCTCCTGGCCATCACCTCCTGGGGCTCCCAACAGGGCTGTGCAGAGTCTGAGTCCCTGACTGCACCCCTGGGATCCTCATATGTGACCACAATGTTAAGGGGGCCACTGGGGGCTGACCACTCAGAGGAGAGGCTGTGTCCACCGTAGCACCTGTACTGACCCCCGTGGGAGCTGCTCTCAGGGCCCAGCAGGAAGTCGGCCTGAGAGAGCCCAGCCTGGGGCTGCTGGGCAGGGCGCTGGGGGAGGTCCTGTGTCCCCTCCTTGGACAGAGTGAATCTGTCATAGGTGACGTCTGAGTGACACTGGAGGGTCAGGGTCTCTCCAGGGGCCAGGACAGGGCCCTGCTGGGTCAGGAGGGAGGGCTTCCTGGACACCCCTGGAGGAAGAGGAGCCTGGGCTGAGGGCTGGATCCTGCCAACCCCTGCCTGCCCCGTCCTGCCTGCAGGTCACTCTGGTCTCTGGCTCAGTGTGTCCAAGCTCCTGTGAGCCGCCCTCCCCACTGGGGCTCCCTTGAGAGCAGGGATCATAGAAGATCGTTTGGGTTCTCAAAAGACACTGAGTGAAGAATAAGGCTCTCACCTGACAGCTGGAGCTCCAGGGGGTCGCTAGGAACTGACCACAGCTGGGGGGTTCTCCTGTAATAGCCGTAGCATGTGAATGTCCACCTCTGACCAGAGGTCACCAGGTCCATGGGAAGCAGGGCCTGGACCTGCCCACTGGGTTGTCGCTGTGCGTCCAGGGTCCAGGTGAGGTGGTGTCCTCCTTCCTTGGTGAGAACAAACTTGTCATATCCCTGCCCTGAGCCACACTGGAGGGTCACGTTCCCTCCTGAGGTCACCACAGGGCTGGGCAGGGCTGAGAACCTGGGTTTGCTGTAGAATCCTAGGAGAGAAGGAGGCAGGTGTTCATGGCTCCCTCCTCCACACCACCCCCAGCTGGGCTGTGAGAGGGACCCCTGGGAGCAGACCCCCTCCCTGAGGGCAGAGCCTGGGGCTGGGGCCCCTGAGTGTCCTCTCACCTGTCACCACCAGCTCCAGGGGGTCACTGCGCTCTGACCACCCAGCAGGGCTGTGATAGTAGCATTGGTATCTCCCTGCGTGATACTCGGTCATGGACGGGATGGGGAACCTGGCCTTGTTCTCTGGCTCCAGCGGAGACTCTCTGGAAGGCTGTGCATGTCCTTCTTTATGCAGATAGTACTCCTGGGCCTCCAGGGGCCCCTCACACCAGATGGTCACTGGCCTTCCCCGGGCGACCACAGAGCCTGGCTCAGCCCACAGGGTGGGCTTGGGGAGGGTCCCTGCAAGGGGATCAGAGGTGGGTCCCAGCACAGCCCCTCAGATCCAGGCTTCCCAGCCTCAGCCCCCAACTCTGTTCTCCACCCACTGTCCAGGGTGGCTCCTGGTCCCCAGGAGGAGGACCTGGACAGCTGGGGACACTCACCTGTCTGCCCTCGGGTCCCGGGGCCCAGACTTAGCCCTAGAAGAGAGTTCCTGTGAGAGGGGAGCCCCTGAGGCCTGAGCAGGCCCTGTCCCCCCACAGCCTCCTGGGCCCTGGGTCTCCTGATGGCCAGGGCCTGGCTGTGGGCTGGGTCCCCCCAGAACAGGGTGTCCCCTCCCTCCTTCACATCTCACCCAGGCAGAGCAGGGCCGTGAGGGTGGGGGTCATGGTGTGTCCTCCCGTGGTCCCAGGGTCCAGACGGAGGAGGTCACAGGGCCTGGAAGATAGACACACACTGGGTGTGGCCACTGGGAGGTGGTGTCCTGCCCGTCAAAGGGCTGTCCCAACAGCAGCCCCACAGGAAGGGGAACTGTCCTCCCCAGGAGCCTGGTTCTCATTTCCAACTGGGTCAGGCCTGGGTTCCTGCGGGCAGCTCCGACAGCAATGGTGCCCTCCTCACCCCTTCCGCTGTCTGCCTGGCCTGTCCTGCTCTCACTGAGGCCAGTGTGCTGAGGCAGGTACACCTAGTGCCACAGTGACCCTGGGGCTGCTCCTCCTCCCTGGCTCTCCTTCAGCCCGCCCACGGCCCAGGGTTGTGGGCTCCTTGTCAGGACCAGCCGTCTGCCCAGCCTGGAGACGCTGCAGAGATGCAGGTCCGTCTGCTGGTGGGCCAGCTCAGCAGGCCTGAGCCCCTGATGCGCAGCTCCCTGGACCCCATTCCAAGTCCCTCTGTCATGGATTCTTCACATGCTAGGTCAAGGCCATTCCTTCCAAACCTTTTGTAAATTCAATATTTTCTCTCCTACACCATCCCCCAGTGGCCACTGAGTCCTCACCATGTCCAGCCTTGGGGCCAGGCATGGGGATGCTTGACGAGCTGAGGGGTTCCTTCCTTGGGCCCATGGACCAGCACACAGGGCAGTGGGCAATTCTGCTCGACTCTCTGCTTCTCAGGATGGAGAAAAGGGGAGGAGACTCAACAACAGGTGGAGATGCAACCATCTGACCCGGAGCGCGGGCCGCTCTGGAGGAGGGTGGGAGCAGGGGCCTAGGGGGCTCTCTTCTTGCAGGGCCTCTTGCCCCACACAAGCATTTTTAAGACCACCACCAGGAAGGAAGTGGACGGTAGCAGGGCGCTCTTGAGAGCAAACGGACACTTCTCCAACAGTTACCTGAACCCAGACGATGTGCCCACTGGTGTTCTGAGTGGTGCCCGTGGACCTCCTGCTTCTCCTACGGACCGGACCCAAGGCCGTGAGCCCATTTACAGCGGAGGAGGAGCGACAGCGGGAGATCCTTGGCCTGGCGAGGAGCGTGGGCAGGTGTCGTCGGGGCTCCGCGTGTCTCTGGAGCTGACTGAGGGGCGCAGTGTGTCCGAGGCCCTGGGAGTGTGTCTGTAGGGCAGGTCTGTGGGGAGCTCGCTGAGGGGGCTGCCGTCTAGGGAGGAGCTGGGTTTGCCGGTGCGGAGTCACCTTCGCTGGTCACCACGGCCCTGAACCTCAGGCCGAGATCCCGAGTGCAGCCCGGGGGTCTGGTGTGAGGGCGTGGACAGGACTTCCGAAGCCCTCTCCAGGCCTGGGCTGTGCAGCTGGCCGGGGGACGTGGGTCGGAAGGGCTCTGGGCGGTGCTGTCTGGAGTTCAGCTCTGCACAGGGGAGAAGAGGCCCAGGGCTGAGGGTAGCTCCCCTCTGTGCCTGGGCTGGGGGGAGCAGCCGGTGGGCGTCCCGGGATGATGACGTCAGGGAGAAGGAGGCTCAGGACAAGGTTGGCAAGGCTTCGCTGGCTCACAGAGGGAAGTCGGAGTCCCGCCAGCCAGTTGCGTCATTCTGTTGCTTCCAAACTTCCTCCTTGGACTTCCTCATTTCCGCAAGAAGCAGCGTCTCCCGCGCTCCTCCACCCACTCCTCGGGGTCATTCCTGCCTCCTCTCCCTCTTCTCTGACCCACAGCTCCTCCTCTGACCCTGGGGACTCTGCTCCGTGCTCGTCACCAGTGCTCCTGGGAGGAGATCCGCTGGCGTCTGCTCAAGAATGGGGGTGGCCTGGGTCACTAGTCACCCTGGAGCAGGAAACAGCCCCCACCATCCTCCTCACAGGGCAAGGGGGACAGCAGCTTCTAGGAGGGCAGTTCCTGGGACGAGGAGGAGTCTCCCTCTGAAGGGCCTTCCCTGGAGGAGTCCGGTGCGGGGAAGGGCTCCTCCCCTCCCCAGACCTGCCCTCTGAGCCCAGAACATGACCGAGAAGCCATCCTGCCCCCTGGGTCATCAGGGCTGGGACCTGAACGCTCACATATTGAAGGCCTGTCCCCGTGCAGGGCGTTTGCCTTTGAGGGGTGATTGGTTGGATCCTGGGGGCTCTGCTGACTTCATCAACGGATTAATCCACTCAGGGATTCGTATCCTGAGGCTTTGAGGAAAGGATTTTGTTATAAAAGTGAGTGCACTGTGCCCTCTGTCTCTCTCCCCGCCATGTTGTTCTGCCCCATCACAGCCCATAACAATGGGGCCAGGGGTCCAGGGACTGAAATCTCTGACACTATGAGCCAAAATGAACCTTTCCTGCTCGAAGATGGTGTTCTTAAGGCATTTTGTCACTGCAGCAGAAAGCTGGCTAAAAGGTGAGTGGGACGGAGAGAACCACAGAGGCGTACAGGGTGCTGGGGTGCAGCCGATCCTATACCCAGCTAAACTATCACCCAACCTGCTGGTGGGAATTTCATCAGTGTGAGGGCGCCTGAGCCCGGTGGAACTTAGGGCTTGTCTAGTTTGGAGGGACTCCCATTTCACTTGACCCTCTGGGGACAGCTGCCTGCACCGCTACCGCCATTGCTGCCTCTGATTCTGCTGCTCCCAGCCTGAGGTGGCCTGGAGGTCTTCTTTCTAGGCTAGGGCAGAAGCCACTGCTGCGCCCAGAGGTCTCTTCCTGGGCACGGCCTTGGTTACCTCAGACATGAGTTCCCTCACTACCTCAAAACTACTCCACGATTTCATCTCACCCCTGTCAGAATGGCAGTCATCCAGAACTCAGGCAGCAATGAACGTTGGTGAGGATGTGGGGGAAAGGCACACTCATACATATACTGCTGGTGGGACTGCAAATTGGAAAGCAGTATGGAGACCTGAAAAGAAAACTGGGAATGGAACATACAACATACCATGTGCACGCCACCCGGAACTCCTAAGGGAAGGAAAATGAGAAGAAGAACCCGAGGACAGCGGGAATCGCCCACATTGGAGGAACCTTAGGACCACGTGGGCCCTGGACCGTATTCTGAGCATCTGGGTCTCAGCACTGGCTTGAGGCTGAAGCGGGGCGAGGACTGGGATTTTGCATAGAACATGGCCCAGCTGAGGAGGAACGCAGCCTCACATGCATCCTACGATTCCTTGGACTTTGAAATGTGCTCAGTGAAAGGCAGACACCAAGTGCCCGTTGGCAAGGGGGTCCACACACAGGCCACAGGCCAAGGAGGCCATCCAGATGCAGAAAGCAGGAGCTGGGGCATGGGGAACGTGGGGACTGCTTACTGGGCATAGGGTTCTCTTTGGGGGCTGAAATGTCTGGGAACTAAACACAGGTGGAGAGAGCGTGATGTGCTGTGCGCTCAGTGTGGCTGGACTGTGCACTTCCAAGTGCTCAGTGCCTCCTTGGGTTATATAAATTATGGTTCATAACAAAAAGGGGAAAATGATAGGATACCCTACATATTCCTTACACCTTAAGGAGGCACCTCGTGTCCTATTGGGGAGTTCGGGCAATAAAGGAGTTCCTGTTTGAACCTACAAGTGCCTTGTGGCGGCCTGGTTATTTTGTGCCCAGCCAGACTGCGGCAGCCTTTGCTCCCACTCTCACAGGGTGTCCGGTCTGATTCCCAGGTTTTTGATCCACTCTGAGTTGAGTCTTGTGCCTGGTGAGAGAGCGGGGTTTAGCTTCCGTCTGCTGCTTATGGCTCTGTAGTTCTCCCAGTGAAGAGGCTATCTGTCCTCCAATGTGTGTTTCTGGTGCCTTTTTCTCGTATGAGACAACTACACTGTTGATTGATGGGTGCCTATCGATCATACAGAGCAGCGGGGGTTCACGGAGGCACCTCACCTGCCCTCTCCGCCCCTCTCCCTGGTCACTCCTCTTCTCCCTTCTCCCTGGTCACCCCTCCCTTCCTTCCCCCCTTTTCCTCTCCAGCTTCCGGTGTGAGAGAAAACTGCTCTTCCTGAGTCTGGCCTGTTTTCTTTGATCCGATGCTCTTCAGTTCCAGCTGTTTTCCTGAAGATGAAACAATGTTTTTCTTCTTTATGCCAAAAAAAATTATAATAATTCCATGGTGTGTGAGACCACATGTCCTTCACCCACCATCCGAGGACAGAACCCAGTTGGTTCTGAAGGTGGCCACTGCGAGTTTGCTGCTATCAACCTGGGAACGCCCTGACCTCTGCCCTGAGCTGTCGTGACCTCGTGGGGACAGACGCCAGGCACTGGGACAGCCGTATCAGACGGCGGCGGTGTTGATCTCAGTCTTTTGAGGACTTTCCACAGGGGCATGAAGTCCCAGCCACAGTGCATGAGGTTCACTGTTCTGCACTTATTGTTATTTGTATCCTCGATGACGGTCATTCTGAGTGTGGGGCTGGGGACAAGCCCCAGGCCAGAGCAGGGGCTTCTGTGCGTCGCCCGGCGCTGGGAGCTGTGGGGAACTCTCGAGGCTCTGCTGAGGGTGAGCTACTCTTTCACATGTTTGCCAGGGAGCGATTCCCTTATCCAAAGTGCATGTATGAAGGCCCCAATTGGTGTGAGTATACTTGATATACAACCAGAGGGATGACAAATTATGCCGTCTGCGTAATATGAATGGTGATGCATTCAGCTGTCATACATGAAAAATCAATAATAACAGGAAAAAAAGAAGTGATTCCTTGGGAATAATCGCAGCCATATTAAGAATTCACGCAGTTATGGGTTAAGGTTTCTCTTCTTTGCCTCTGTTTGTAACTGCCTGATCTCTTTTGCACCAAGTGGAATTGATCTGCTACATGTAACACCGCGGCTCCTTTGGTTGATACACTGACTCCCTGATTTTGCATCTACCCTTTCTACACTGGGTCCCCTCCTGCTGCTCACAGAGGGAGCTTCTGCCCCCCTGACCTCGGCTGGCCCCAGCATGGCTGACCACATCACTCCTTGCTGAGGGTTCTTTTCTACTCAGGAACTTTCATTTCTCTCTTCCCACCGTAAGTGCAATGGTGCCCATTTCAGAAATATCAGGTGGAGCGTTTCAGAGTGTTAGGAGCAGGTGAGGATTTTCAGCAATCATCCACCTAGACCCTGGGGCCCAAAGGCAAGATTTTCTCAGGTCACAGCCTCCCCAGCCCACGTCCTAAGGAGGTTTGCAGATTAACCAGGCGCAGCCCCTCCCATGCACCTGCACCACTGACACAGATCCCTCTGTGGAGAGTTTGTGACGACCTCCTCAAGAAGAGGAAACTGAGGGTCAGAGAGGGCAGCTCAATGCTCGTGGGTACTCAGGCAAACCCAGAGCTCACCCCTCAGTGTTGTGCCCCAGATGTGACGCAGCAATGGGCCGAGGTACCAAAGGGGCCCAAGGGGAAATGCAGTGCGGGGGCTGGGACTACTCGGGTTGTTTCTCAGAAAAGGGGAGTGGGTGTGCTGGATGCCGGGAGGGGAAGTCAATGGGGCAGACTTCAGTAGAGAACAAACCACACTCCAGAGTCCTGAAAAGACACTTGTTACTTTCTTGGACTTCCCTGCGTCTCTGTGCTCATCCCCAGCAGGAAGCGCCAGGTGAGCTGCACAGCCAGGTGCTCAGGGTCTGCTGCTCTGCCCTCCCTGAAGAAGGAGCCTGCATCTCCCCAGAAGCATCTCCAGGGCTGGAGGATGGCTGCCCTGGCAAGGGGCTCACCACCCTGTGCCCTGGACAGGCTGCAGGGGGATGGAGCCCCAGGGAGGCCCTGAGGGGGGAGGCCCAGCCCTGGGTCACTCTCACCTGGAAAGGGCCAGCTCAGGAGTCACCAGGTGTATTTGGTGCTGTGTCCCCTGGAGGGATGAGGACAGATCAGACAGACCGTGGGGGTGGACAGAGGAGACCCCACTCTGTCTGAAGGGCCTGCAGAGACACTACATCCTGAGATGGCCACATTCCTAGGAAAACAAGACCACGCTGGAAGGTGGGCTGACCCTTCCTGTGGGGCTGCTGTGTCACAGTCCAGGGCAGGAAAGAACCCGTCTCCAGTCTCCACGTAGTTATACCCTGTGCGTGTCTGACCTCCAGGCTCTGTGACCTCCTCCATCTGGACCTTGGGAACTCGGGAGGACACACCATGACCCCCACCCTCACGACCCTGCTCTGCCTGGGTGAGATGTGAAGGAGGGAGGGGACACCCTGTTCTGGGGGGACCCAGCCCACAGCCAGGCCCTGGCCATCAGGAGACCCAGGGCCCAGGAGGCTGTGGGGGGACAGGGCCTGCTCAGGCCTCAGGGGCTCCCCTCTCACAGGAACTCTCTTCTAGGGCTGAGTCTGGGCCCCAGGACCCTAGGGCAGGCAGGTGAGTGTCCCCAGCTGTCCAGGTCCTCCTCCTGGGGACCAGGAGCCACCCTGGGCAGTGGGTGGAGAACAGTTGGGGGCTGAGGCTGGGGAGCCTGGAGGGGGCTGGGCTGAGGGCTGGGATCTGAGGGGCTGTGCTGGGACCCAGCCTCTGATTCCCTTGCAGGGACCCTCCCCAAGCCCACCCTGTGGGCTGAGCCAGGCTCTGTGATCGCCCGGGGAAGGCCAGTGACCATCTGGTGTGAGGGTCCCCTGGAGGCCCAGGAGTTCCGTCTGGATAAAGAAGGATTCTCAGTGCCCTGGGACAGACACATCCCCCTGGGGCCCAGGAACAAGGCCAAGTTCTCCATCCCATCCATGAGTGAGCACCATGCAGGGAGATATCAATGCCTCTATCACAGCCCTGCTGGGTGGTCAGAGCCCAGTGACCCCCTGGAGCTGGTGGTGACAGGTGAGAGGATACTCCGGGGTCCCAGCCCCAGGCTCTGTGCTCAGGGAGGGGGTCTGCCCCCAGGGGTCCCTCTCACAGCCCAGCTGGGGGTGGTGTGGAGGAGGGAGCCATGAACACCTGCCTCCTTCTCTCCTAGGATCCTACAGCAAACCCAGGCTCTCAGCCCTGCCCAGCCCTGTGGTGACCTCAGGAGGGAAGGTGACCCTCCAGTGTGGCTCAGGGCAGGGATATGGCAGGTTTGTTCTCACCAAGGAAGGAGGACACCACCTCACCTGGACCCTGGACTCACAGCGACACCCCAGTGGGCAGGTCCAGGCCCTGTTCTCTGTATGCCTGTTGACCTCTGGTCAGAGGTGGACATTCAG
Source organism: Ictidomys tridecemlineatus (assembly GCF_052094955.1). Lineage (NCBI taxonomy): Eukaryota > Metazoa > Chordata > Mammalia > Rodentia > Sciuridae > Ictidomys > Ictidomys tridecemlineatus. The sequence continues at coordinate 2,713,748 of NC_135491.1, read as the reverse complement.
ATGCTATGGATATTACAGTAGCACCCCCAGGTGTGGTCAGAGCCCAGTGACCCCCTGGAGCTCCAGGTCTCAGGTGAGGAAACCTTAGGCTTTCCCGGGAATGACTCAGGTGGGACCCATGTCCCCAGGTGTAGTCCTGGTGGCTGGATGGAGTGCGAGGAGCCAGGGTTCCTGAGCCCATCTGAAGGAGGTTGGGAGACAGTGACAGCAGAGATTCAGAACTGGGCAGATGGGGACAGGACCAGCAGAGGCTCCAGCAGACAGAAGGGCCTTCACAGCCGCTTGCTATTCAGGGATCAGCTTGAACGTCACCTCCCAGTGTGACTTCTCAGTGCCCGGCTGAGAACACAGACGGCCTCCTCCCCTCCTGCTGGTCTGTGTGCACACACCTCTGTGCTTACAGCGCACAGACCTGCGATCTTACTAATCCATGCTGAACACGCATACACGTGTGTTACACGTACATGTTTGTATGCTTCCTGGTACATGCGTCACTCCCTGGGAGGTCTGTGGCACAGCGTGTTCTTCCATCTGTGGAGGGGCCTGACCCCCCCCCCCCGAAGTCATGGAGGGCGCACCTGCGTGGAGGGGGCACTGTGTGGAGGGCACACCTGTATGGAGGGGGCACTGTGTGGAGGGTGCACCTGTGTGGAGGGCACACCTGTGTGGAGGGCACACCTGTGTGGAGGGTGCACCTGTGTGGAGGGCGCACCTGTGTGGAAGGCGCACCTGTGTGGAGGGTGCACCTGTGTGGAGGGCGCACCTGTGTGGAGGGCGCACCTGTGTGGAGGGTGCACCTGTGTGGAGGGGGCACCTGCGTGGAGGGGGCACTGTGTGGAGGGCGCACCTGTATGGAGGGGGCACTGTGTGGAGGGGATACCTGTATGGAGGGCGCACCTGTGTGGAGGGTGCACCTGTGTGGAGGGCGCACCTGTGTGGAGGGCACACCTGTGTGGAGGGCGCACCTGTGTGGAGGGCACACCTGTGTGGAGGGGATACCTGTGTGGAGGGCGCACCTGTGTGGAGGGCGCACCTGTGTGGAGGGTGCACCTGTGTGGAGGGCGCACCTGTGTGGAGGGCACACCTGTGTGGAGGGTGCACCTGTGTGGAGGGGGCACCTGCGTGGAGGGGGCACTGTGTGGAGGGCGCACCTGTATGGAGGGGGCACTGTGTGGAGGGGATACCTGTATGGAGGGCGCACCTGTGTGGAGGGTGCACCTGTGTGGAGGGCGCACCTGTGTGGAGGGCACACCTGTGTGGAGGGCGCACCTGTGTGGAGGGGGCACCTGTGTGGAGGGCGCACCTGTGTGGAGGGGACACTATGTGGAAGGTGCACCTGTGTGGAGGGCGCACCTGTGTGGAGGGTGCACCTGCGTGGAGGGGGCACCTGTGTGGAGGGGGCACTGTGTGGAGGGCACACCTGTATGGAGGGTGCACCTGTGTGGAGGGGGCACCTGTGTGGAGGGCGCACCTGTGTGGAGGGGGCACCTGTGTGGAGGGGGCACTGTGTGGAGGGCGCACCTGTGTGGAGGGGGCACCTGTGTGGAGGGGACACTGTGTGGAGGGCGCACCTGTGTGGAGGGCGCACCTGTGTGGAGGGGACACTATGTGGAAGGTGCACCTGTGTGGAGGGCGCACCTGTGTGGAGGGTGCACCTGCGTGGAGGGGGCACCTGTGTGGAGGGGGCACTGTGTGGAGGGCGCACCTGTGTGGAGGGGGCACCTGTGTGGAGGGGACACTGTGTGGAGGGCGCACCTGTGTGGAGGGGGCACCTGTGTGGAGGGGGCACTGTGTGGAGGGCGCACCTGTGTGGAGGGGGCACCTGTGTGGAGAGGGCACCTGTGTGGAGGGGACACTATGTGGAAGGTGCACCTGTGTGGAGGGCGCACCTGTGTGGAGGGTGCACCTGCGTGGAGGGGGCACCTGTGTGGAGGGCGCACCTGTGTGGAGGGTGCACCTGCGTGGAGGGGGCACCTGTGTGGAGGGCGCACCTGTGTGGAGGGGGCACCTGTGTGGAGGGGACACTGTGTGGAAGGTGCACCTGTGTGGAGGGGGCACCTGTGTGGAGGGCGCACCTGTGTGGAGGGGGCACTGCGTGGAGGGCGCACCTGTGTGGAGGGGGCACGGTGTGGAGGGCCTGTGTAGGGAGCAGGCCAACCGGGCAGGGAGGGCAGCCAGCCGCTGCCCCTCCTTGGTGCTGAAGTCTCGGGCTCTGGAGGGTCATTCCCGCTACCGGGACCTCACCTTGAAAAGTAGGGTACAGGGGCCTCTCAATTTGTAGACAGGGTTTGGGGACCACTGGGGGTGACTGCTGCAAGTTGAGTGGTCTCAGGTCTCTTGGGGTGACACCTTTGGCTAAATCTCTCCAAATCTGGGGCTGTCTCCTGTCCATCAAAGGCAACATCCTGTCCCTATTGCCCAAAGGTCGCCACCTCTGAACTTCTCGGGTCCTCCAGGAGGGCAGGTGTTCGGCTGTCCTTCCTGGGGACTGCAGTCTACTCTGGATTCTAACCAGTCCCTGTGGTCATGGTGAGGAGGGCTTCTGACCCAGAGTCTGTGAACCCCAGCCTGTGACCTGGGGAGGGCAGCCCAGCTGGGAAGACGTGAACCTGAATCCACTCTGGACTGGACAGAGCTCTGCCGCTGTCCTGGACAGCCCCACACATTCCCCTCCATTAATTCTCCTCCTCCTCCCCAGACTCAGCCACAGACTTGGTTTTCAGGATGTGAAATAGGGAAAGGAGAGAGAAAGTGCACGTGGGGTTCAAGCCACCCTGGGAACGTGTGGCCAATTCACAAGGGAGAGGCCAGGCTGAGTGTCGGGAGGAGGGGGCAGGCGGCCCAGGCCCCGTGAATCCAGGGCCCGGAGGACACTCAGCACTGGAGCCTGGACCTGGCGCCTGGGTGCTGCTTAGATCTGGGCCAAGGTTCCGTGAAGGGAGTGCAGACCCAGAATTCTCCTGTGGGGACATGGTTGCAGGTGCGGGTGGGCCCCACACTTGACCTGCCCACTTGACCACCTCACCTGCAGCTCAAGGAGCCGTGCCCTTCACACAACCCACCAACACAGGATTATAGGTCCATTTAACATCCGAAACCCACCCCTCCCCTGGCCTGGGAGCCCTGTGGTCTCCACTCCTACCTGCACCCCCTATCCAGCCCGTCTTCTCTCCCCAGCCTCCTTCTCCTGCCTCCGCAGTCCTCCCCGGGCCCTTCTCCCACACGAAGCCAATCGGAGCAGTTTAAAAGTTTTGTTGGTTCCTTTGTTATACATGACGGTAGAATCCGTCTGGCGTGGTTATAAAAGCATGGGATATAATTTGCTCCAAGTCAGCCCCCAGTACTTCCCCTTCCCCTCTCCTCCTCCCTCCTGTTCCCTCCCCTCTACTGGTCTTTCTGTGATTTCCTTATAGTGGTTTACTTTTTGTTAGTGTCTTGTGACGTACACGTGGTGGATTTGCTGCGGGTGTTTTAATTCCTATTCCTGCTCTTGATCAAATTCTGGTGTCTCTAGCAGAGGATCCCCAGGGGCAAGAAGAGCTGCCCTAGTGTTGAGAACACCTGGTCCCCTCTTCCCAGTGCCACCTGCAGGGGCAGCAGGCCCCTCCTCTGCTTCCTCCCGTCCTGTCCCACCATGCGCTGGTCCCAGCCATGTTCTGTGACGCAGGGCTGCACGGTGGGCAGGCGCTCCTCGCGACCCCTGCTTGGTGCAGGATACTCTCTCTGGGCTTTTATTAGGGCAATACAGTCACATAGCAGCCCGTGGACAGGTCCAGGTGGCTCACAGCATAGCTGGCCCGTCCTGTCCCAGGGCGTCCCCTTCTGCCTTTCCCGTCCTCTCTCTCCTGTCTCCCTGCAGTCCCTGGCGCTGATTTTCACCATCATGCGCTTCCCATGACGCACCTCTGTGGACAGACGGCTTCTCTCTCGCTGTGCCTCCAGAACATCGGGGCAAAGAGCTGCCACCTGTGTGCGTTAATTCCAGACTCTGCTCCCGTGTTGAGGATTTTCCTTGGGTATTTTCTAACGTGAGTAAGTTCTTCCCTTGCTCATCAGCGAACAAATCAATCAATCAATACTTCTTCCTGAGAAAAGCGGTTCTGTGGTCTCAGCTGGTATTCCCTCCTGTTTTTAAACACGCTGCTGATATTTCAGATCTCCAAGCAGATCCTTTCCATTTGTCCACCTGAATCTGTTAAAAAAAAAAATCTATCTTTTTGAAGATTCCTCTGCTTTTCACATTTGCGCCCCTACTTGAAGGGACTTTCGGAGTCTTGCTCACTGTAGATTCCCAGCTCCCGGAAGAGGTGCTCTGAGGCTGAGGCCGCCCTCTCTTTATCCTAGAACAGACAACGGGAGGGGGGCAGAATACAAAGTGAGGGGGTCACAGTCATCGGTACCACTGAGACGGCTATCGGTAATGAGCTCCCTAGTGTCCTGCTGGCCCCGGCCTGGTGTCCCCAGGGGGATGCACAGACTTGACACTGACAGGTGGTGATGGCTGGGATCTCCACCTACAGGGTGCAGCTGGGGCTGAGCTAACCACAGAGCATCTGGAGAGCAGGGTCTGCAGACCCCATCCTCCCTCCCCTGAGCTGCAGTGCAAAACTAGAGGCCCGACCTCTCCAGCCCTGAGGGCTTTGTCCTAGTCAGGCTGAGCAGGGCCACGGCTGCCCAGCCTCAGGGGGGCGTGAGGTCAGCCAGGCCACACACGCTCTCCTGAGAAGGCGGCGAGGTCACCTGACGAGCAGGGCAGAGGGGGTCCCCACCCCCAGCTGCCCCTTCCTCTGCCCTCCCTGTTCTTAGCAGCTCCTGATTCTGGGCCATCGGCCACCAGCCAGAGCCCCAGAGAGAGGAGCAGCAGGAAATTCCCTCTCAGGGTGCAGAAGGACCAACACTCAGCTGGGCTTAAAGGAACCGTGTGACCTGTCCAGCCCTCAGGGACCCTCTGTCCTGCCCACAGGCCACATCATCCAGGCGACCCTGTGGGACCTCATCCAGGGGGCGTGGCTGGCGGGTCCTGTGCCCCCATCAGCTGCCAAGGTGGAAACTCAGGAAGGGATGGCCCTGCTGGCTGCCCTGAAGGTGCCCAGGATTTCCTCCCAAGGAAGGAGACACATTTTCTCTCTGTTTTGTACAAAAGAATGAAAACGACATTTTCCACATGGCTTCCTTTCTAATGCGAAGGGCTGTGAACGCTTCTCTTCAGGACGACGCTGTGAAGGGGTCATTTTTAAACCCTCTCATACATCTGAAGCAATGAACATTGAACAGAAGATTAGAAAATAGACTCAGCCCCTCATCTTCCAGGACACAGGACCAGAGACCAAACCCCTGGTCCAGACGAGATCTGAGGACCCAGGAGGAGAAAGGGTCTGGGCACCGTTTCCTTCTGAGTCCTCTCCCCAGTGTGGACAGCTGAAGGCTCTGCCCACCACCTGCCAGGTCCTCCCACAGCACAGGGCCGAGAGGAGGAAGGGGGACACGGGCCATCACTGGGGACCAGGAAACCCTAGAGGGGAGACAGGAGACCTTGCCAGACCCAGCAGCTGCCCCGTCCTACCTCTGCCCCCTCCAGGGGATGATGCTGACCTCAGCCCAGGACGAGAAAGGGGGTGAGCAATGGCCACGGTGTGAGGCCTCACGCAGCTTCTCTCACACCCCAGAGAAGCCTGACCTGGCTCATGCTTCCCTCCTGGTGCTGGGTGGGGTCCAGGCCTCCCTCTGCCCCTCCCCAGCCCTCCTTAATGTAACCGTCCATGGAGAAAGTGAAGGAGCAACCACGCTGAGGCCTGTCCACTCTGGGAGAAACCAAGGTCATGGTGAAGATTCCTGGGGACTTATTTATAGTTAATGACACATAAATATTTCTCATATCTGGGGCACACAATTTCTCGTGTTGGGATATGACTACACTGTGACATGAGCTCCACACTGAGCTCACGGACACACCCAGCTGCCCCACAGCTACCGTTCTCCCTTGTTCCTTCTCATGGTGAGAGCACTACAGATCCACCCTCTGCAAATCTCACCTGCACAACACAGCTGTGTGCACTACAGTCCCCAGGGCTGGGGTGGGGACTCAGGAGATGCCACAAAAGGGGACCCAGTGTGGTTCTGCAGGACGCAGGGCTTCTGGAGGTCAGCGGGTGCCTTGGTGACCACAGCTCGCAGGGCCTTCAGGTTCCACTTGGTTCTCGAGGCGTGTCTTTGTCAGGGTGGGGGTGGACACCAGGACCTGGGCACGGGGAGCGGTCACCCAGCCCCACCCAGTGGGACAGCAGCTGGTCTCTGCCCTTCACACTGTATCTGCTGAGGGTTTGCTTGTTGTTGAGGCAGGACTCTTGTGCTGCCCACACTGGCCTCCTGGACTCAAGACATCCCTGGGCTCCTGAGCCTCGGAGCAGCTGGGCCCTCAGGTGCCCAAAGCCTCACTAGGCCCCACAGGGCTTTGAAGGGGGAGCTCCTCCCTCTCTGTGCTGTCCACGTCCTCCTCTGAGATAAGGGACTGTGGGAGGAGTCAGCCACTGGGCACCAGGAGCAGCAGGTTTGGTGGGAGGTGAAGTGCCCTCCACCCCTGTCACAAGGGCCCCACCCAGGACCATGCCTGTGCCCACGGCCTTCTGCAGAGGGCTCATCCCTCCAGGCTTAGGGCCCCCTCAGCACTGAGCAGAGTTCGACTCTGCAGCGTCTCCAGAAAGAAACAGGGGACGCACCACCAAGAAGCACCTGTGACACGGAGAGAAATTGCTCAGAGCTGATGCCGACAAATAGGTACCATGGTCTCTGAGCTCTAGGTGCACCTGAGTCTCTCTCAAAGACGACAAGCAATTCAGCATCAAAACCCGAAAAGTACTGTGAGTTAGAAGAGGATGCTGTACTCATTTCAATTATAGTAGGAGACGGAGGAGATGGAAGGAAACTAGTGAAGACTTTAGAGAGACCAGGCAGGCTCAGGGGCCCAGGGATTTAACGCCAGCGACTCCGGAGGCCGAGGCAGGAGGATGGCAAACTCAAGGCAACTGGGGAACTGAGGAAACTCATGACTCAACATGAAAAGGAAGAAGAAAACAAAACTGGGGCCGTAGCTCATGGGGGAGGCTGCAGAGCTCCCCAGGGCCTGGCCCTTCCTCAGTGCCACAGAGAAATCAGAACAAACCAACCACGATATCAGATAACGGAGGTACTGAAAGGTGGCCAAGGGGGCTGGGGTGGGCCCAGCGGGAGAGCGCTGGTCTAGCACCTGCGAGGCGCCGGGTTCCATCCTCAGCACCACATATAAATAAATAAATAAAATAGAGTTATTAACTCAAAAAAGGTCGCGAAGGCAGAGTCAGCAGAGCTGCCACCAGAGAGGCTGAGGGGCGAGCTCCCCGAGGCCAGAGAAGGCGAAGGTCAGGAAACAGTGGCCACCCGGGACACCAGGACCTGGAAGGCAGGCCAAGGGCACCCCCTCTGCTGACCTGGAGTTCCTGACCGGGACACAGCAGCAGAGGCACAGAGCACGCTTGTGACTTACTCCTGATCAACAGGAGACCCTCATCACCCTGGGACTGTGGCATGGAATCCGTTGCACCCCACAGGCCCCAACAAAGGCAGTGAGATGCAGTAATGTCTCGAGGTTTGTGCGTGGCCACGACAGGCCTGCAGTGTGACATGGGGTGGTCAGCAGGAGGTGGAGCTGCACCCAGGCCTCATCTGCAGCTGCCCACCCCCGGCCCTTGCTGGGGAGAGAGCTGGTCACCTTGCTGTGGGGAGGACGCAGCAAACCTGCAGGGTGTGAGGGTCCTGTGACCACATCCTGCTCACGTTGCTCAGCTCCTGCATCCTGCCCCAATGTGGCCCCCATTCACCCACCTCCTGTCCCTGCTGTGCCCTGGAAGGGGAGGCAGCAGAGGACATGGTGGAAAGTCCCTCCTGAAGACACTGGGCCTCCAGAGCCCAGGCTGGAGGAGGGAGCCCTGGGAAGCTGAGGTCATGCACTCAGGAGCCCAGGGTGACCTGCCACGGCCAACACTAGGGACAGGCAGAGTCCTGGGAGGGAGAGTCCATGTGGGGATGGGTCACCTCTGTGTGATTGTCCCTCCAGGATTCTGTCTGGGCAACATGGTTAGGAACATGTTTTTAATACTTCAAGCCCAGGTTGTGATTTTGGCCAAATTGAGGGTTTCTCCCAGGTAGGAGGTGTGGGGACAATGAGGGGACCTGGGATCCTTTGCACTGGATCCTCTGGTAGCAAAGGAAACGGACGCTGGACACTGATGCTCACACTCTCCTCTGAGACCTGCCTGGACCCCTCCTTGGCCTCAGCCAGATCTGCAAAAGGCTGAGGTGTTCACGTTCTGGGGTCTCCAGGGTGGGCGGGTCACCTGGTGAGCAGGGAAGCTCCAGTGCTGGACACAGGACCCCCTGGGGACCAGGCACTGCCTGAGGGTCTTCACCTGACAGGGGACTGAGGTCAGGGTGCCCCTGCTGCAGTCAGAGGGACTGGCCAGCAGCAAGTGACCTCCAGACCTTGAGCACTTTCTGATGAAGAAGAATCTTAAATGGGCTTCAGTTTTGTCTTGTTTTGCTTGATCTGGGGGATGTCACTCTAGGGCTTTTGCTGGTTCCTGGTCTTCTATCAGAATTCACAGGCTCTGACCCTGCACCGTCCACGCCAGCCTCAGGGTGTCCTGGGGGAGCTACTCCAAGGAGGTGGGGCCTCCTCCTGAGCTCTGGAGGGGACCTTTCCCACCAGCTCCCATGAGCCTGTGACCTGGCCCTCGGGCACCTGCAGTGAGTGGTTCCTCACCAGGACTCACCCTCGCAGAGCTCCTCACACAGAGACCCCTGGAGCTCAGGGTCGCAGGTGGGAGACGTCCAGCCCATTCCATGTCCACGCAGTGTCCACAGGGCACCCCACCAGAGCCACAGCAGTGGAGCTGGCAGAGAGCCGAGGTGACAGAGTCCTTGAACACAGAAGGGTCAGAGACAGACTGGACTCTAGTCCTGGGGCTGGTGTCCTAGTCAGTGAACTCAGGGAGAATCCACTCCTTGACCAGGATGTGAGGCTGAGACACCTCCTCCTGCCCCTGAGCTGGGGAGGGCTCACAGATTCAGATGTCCTCCCATAACAGCAGGGTCCAGGAGCAGCCCTGCTCAGCAAGTGTCCACCTGAGCCCTCTCCTGCTGCCCCTGATCCTCCCCTGCCCCACCCTGGCCTCTCCTGCAGGGAGCATGCTTCAGAGCAAGCTGAGATCATAGCAGCCCACACTGGACCTGTCCCCAACCTCTGGCCACCTACTCTTTGGCTCCCAGGAAGTGCACCTGTGGGGGCTGAGGGGCAGCAGAGGAAACAGTGCTCAGCCACAGGAGGTGGACGACCTTCCTGCTCTGGCCAGAATCTCCACCTCTTCCCAGGGCAGCAGCAAAGAGCACTTGGAGTGTGGGATGGACCTGGGCTAGACGTCCACGTCCCTTCCTGGCTCCCTGATTGCACAGATGTGCCCACTGCTCCTGGAGCTGGGGGAGCATCTTGGAATAGAGAGAGAGGCTGGGGGGGTTGAGGGCTGGGGACTCAGGAGCCAGCACACGCTGCAGGCCACTGTGGTCCCCTCACACAGCCACCAGCACAGGTGCTCAGGGGTGTGCTGATGACAGACACACCAGGTCCTCCAGGATGGGCCACCAAGCTGACTCCCTCAGTGGACCTGGGGTAGCTGGTCTCCCTGGCACTGTCCTCTGTGCTAACTGTCACTGGTGTTCCATCAAACCAGGTCCAAAGGGGCCAGGACGGGGTCATAGAGCTAATGGGGTGAATGGTGCAGAGGTGAGGGTCCACTTCCCCAGGCTGACCTGTGGGGAGTTGAGGACCATGGTGGACACCAGGACCCCTGGACTTCTCTTAACTGGCTGCCCACCCGACTGCTCCTCAGGCCCAGGGCTGCTGACCTGCAAAAGGAGATGGTGGATGGGCAATGCAGCAGGATGGGGCATGGATTGGAGGGGACGATGGGGAGGAGGAGGTTGGCCTGGGGGATGGTGGGGTAAGTTGTCGGGATCTAGGGGGGAGGGCTGAGCATCCTCAGGCACACCCCTGCCCCATTCTGGTCTTGACGGAGGACCAGGAGGACATGCTAAGGGCCTGGCTCCCCCTTCACCCCACACATCTGCCTTGAAGACCCAGAGCCCAGGGAGGACCCCGTGAAGGACAGGAGGTGACATCTGCAGCCCTCACCTCAGCTGCCACCCTAGTCCTGTGGCCTCCTTCCCCTGTGCAGCCTCACCCTCAGCCGTCCCCTCCCTGCTGTGTGGACCCTGCAGCCAAGGACACCCAGGAAGTGATGAGCAGGTAGAGCTCCCGAGGCCCCATGGAGGGTCCCTCCCCATCTGGCACAGTGTGGAGCACCAGTTTAGGATGAAGAGCATTTTCCCACAAGGACAGCCAGGCTCCTGGGGTGGTGACGCCCACCTCAGCTCTCAGCCAGGCCGCTCTGTTGAGGGTGGGACAGGCTGGAGCATGGACTCCAGAGCAGATGGGACGGCTCTTTCCCCACACCCCAGAACAGAGCATTTCACGTGTAGTGCCGGGACCTGGCTCAGGGAGAAGGGCTCGCTCCTTTCAGCTCCTGTGGCAGTCAGCTCTGCGCTACTGCAACAAAACACCAGAGACCATCAACTTAAATAGACCAGAGCTGCTGAGGGAGGGGTTTGCTCCTGCACAGGCTGCGCCATGGTGGGCTGCACTGGGAAATCAGCCCTGAGGCCCTTCAGCTGGTCCAGCTCCCAGAGGGCAGGGTGCAGGCCTCCACCATGCTGGACCTCTGGAGCCTGGCCCCACCTGCCCAGCTGCTCATGTTTCACCTGGTCTAGGAGTGACCCCACATTCCCTTCCTGGGTCCTCTGAGGACATAATCCTGGGTTGGCCTCAGCCTGTGTGGGGCTGACTCAGGTGGGGCCTGGGGCCTGGCCTGGCCGGGCAGCATTCAGGTCACACATGAGGGCCTCAGGGTCAGGGCGGACCTCGGCTCATTGCTGAGATGTCCCCAAGGGGCGTGATCTTTGTGAGCCCTGCCCTGGGGAAACCAGAGACAGGACAGGAGGGGCCGTCCCCATCCGGTGGGTGCGCAGCTCTGGGGACCGGGGGCCAGCAGCAGCCCCTGCTTACCACTTCTGTGCTGTCTGACCTGCAGGGCCTGCACTCTCCTCTCTGGACTTCTTCAGAGCAGGCGCCATGAGGTCCACCCTGCCTGTCCTCCTCTGCCTCGGTCAGTGCTGGTTGGATGGTGGGGGTGGGGGGACACAGGGTCGGTGGGGAGGGTCCCAGGTGCCTGTTCACAGGGAACTCTCAGGTCTTACTCTCATATGGCACCAAATGGCTGCTGTGACCACAAGGGACAATAATCCTCCCCAACACTGAGATGCCAGCTCCTCACAGGGACCTCTCTTCCAGGGCTGAGTCTGCAACAGAGCCCCCGGGGGTCTTCAGGTGAGGGCCCTGCAGCCTCCCACGTCCTGCCCAGGCTCAGCCCCTGGGGTCTCAGGAGAGAAGAGAGCAGCCTGGGCCGAGGGTGGTGACAAGGTAGGGCAGTGGGACCTGGGGTAGGGACAGGCCAGGACCCAGCCTCTGGTTTTCTTGCAGGGACCCTCCCCAAGCCCAACCTGTGGGCAGAACCAGGCCCTGTCATTCCCCGTGGAAGGTCAGTGACCCTCTGGTGTCAGGGATCACAGGACGCCACGTGGAACTGTCTCAGTAAGGAAAAACCCTGGAGCCCCACATGCAGAAGACCCTTACAGGGTCCAGGGAACAGGGCCATGTTCCCCATCCCCACCATGACTGCGCAGGACGTCGGGGGATATCAATGCTACTATCAGAGCCCTGCTGGCTTCTCACAGCACAGTGACCCCCTGGAGCTGGTGGTGACAGGTGAGAGGACACTCAGGGGTCCCAGCCCCGGCTCTGTCTCAGGAAAGGGGTCTGCCCCCAGGGGTCCCTCTCACAGCCCATTAATGGGGGAGGAGGGAGCCATGAACACCTGCCTCCTTCTCTCCTAGGATTCTACAGCAAACCCAGCCTCTCAGCCCTGCCCAGCCCTGTGCTGACCTCAGGAGGGAACTTGACCCTCCAGTGTGGCTCATGGAAGGAATTTGACGGCTTTATTTTGGTGAAGAAAGGAGAACAAAACCTCACCTGGACCCTGGACTCACAGCAAAAACCCAGTGGGCAGTTCCAGGCCCAGTTCCCCGTGGGGCCTGTTAACCCCAGCCACAGGTGGACATTCACATGTTACGGCTATTATAGGAGCAAACCCCAGGTGTGGTCAGAACCCAGTGACCCACTGGACCTTCTGGTCTCAGGTAGGGAATTCCCATCCTTCACTCCAATATTTGGTGAGGCTGCGACCTTGTGGGCAGAGACTCAGGTGTGAGAGGGTGACCTGCAGGCAGGACGGGGGAGGGAGGGGGTTGGCAGGGTCCAGCCCTCAGCCCAGGCCTCTCTTCCTCCAGGGGTGTCCAGGAAGCCCTCCCTCCTGACCCATCAGGGCACTGTCCTGCCCCTGGAGAGAACCTGGCCCTCAGTGTCACAATGACATTGGCTATGACCGATTTGTTCTGTCCAAGAGGGGGCACAGGACCTCCCCCAGTGCCCTGGCCAGCAGCCCCAGGCTGAACTCTCTCAGAGTGACTTCCTGCTGGGCCCTGTGAGCAGCCCACACAGGGGTTGTTTCAGATGCTATGGTGGACAAGACTCTCATCTGAGTGGTCAGCCCCCAGTGACCCCCTTAATATTGTGGTCACATATGAGGATCCCAGGGGTGCTGTCAGGGACCCAGCCTCTGCACAGCCCTGTTGGGGAGCCCCAGGAGGTGATGGCCAGGGTGATGTGGGGTCTCAGGAGGGAGAGACAGGGAGGGGCAGAGAGGACAGGGACAGGGGGACACAGGGACAGGAAGGATCAGAGACAATGAGACAGACAGGGAGCACAGGGTCCTCAGAGACAGGCCCTGGGGAGGTCTCAGCTCAGAACAAGCTGGGGCCACCCTCACCCTCCTTCCTCTCTAGGACAGCTCCCTGGCACACCCTCCCTCTCAGTGCAGCCGGGTCCCACAGTGTCCTCAGGGGAGAACGTCACCCTGCTGTGTCAGTCACAGATCAAGATGGACACTTTCCTCCTGTGCAAGGAGGGGGCAGCTGATCCCCCCCTGCGTCTGAGAGCAGAGTACCGAGCCCCACGGTACCAGGCAGAGTTCTCAATGAGAGCTGTGACCCCAGCCCTCGGGGGGACCTACAGGTGCTATGGCTCTCACAGCTCATCCCCCTACCTGCTGTCACGGCCCAGTGCCCCCCTGGACCTGGTGGTCTCAGGTGAGTGCCCCTGACCCCATCCTCTGTGAGCTCAAGGATTCCCCCAGGGCCCTGCCCAGGACAGCTCTGGGTGGGATGGGAGTGAGGGGCCTAGGGAGGGTCGGCCAGCGGGACTCACCCCTCAGAGAGGAGGGGCCAGCGGGGTCCTCCAGCCTGTGCACCCACCCACCACTGGAATCAGGAAGGTGCAGGTGGGCACAGGAGGGTCCTGGGGAGGCCAGGCAGGTGTAGGAGGATGGGCAGAGACAGCCCCCAGGGGCAGCCTGCACCCCTCACCCTCCTGTTCTCCCCATTCCCAGGACCCTCTGGGGGACCCAGCCCCCGACCCTCAGGACCCAGGTCAACAGCTGGTGAGTCTCAGGGGCTTCTGTGCAGACAGTGTCCTGCATTCTTGGGCAACCAAGGATCACTCTGAGCTACAAAGTCCAGTTACCAACTCAGCTAAGCTGTGTCCAGGGCACTGCAGAGAATGGTCAGGGGTCTCAGGCCCTGGGGCTCAGGGCTGGGAGGCATGAGGGGGAGGTCCAGGCAGAGGTGACTCGGGGGTCAGCCTGGGGAGGAGCAGCCAGCTGAAGTGGGGGGCAGGCAGCCCAGCCCTCACCTCCCACCCACCCCAGGAGGCCCTGAGGACCAGCCCCCCACCCCCACGAACCCAGGACCCCAGAGTGGTGAGTGAGGGGCTCTGGTGGGAGGTGGGTCCAGGGCAGGGCTGAGCTGAGGGGGGCAGCCCCCTCTGGAGATGCTGACGGGGCCAGCCCCTCCCCTCTGGGCCTCAGTTTCTCCCAGGGCAGAGGAGAGGCCTGGCCCTGACCTTCAAGTGCCTCTCAGGCTGACCTTGGCTGTGCCCTGCTGGGAGAGGGGCCTCCAGGGACGCCTCCAGGACCTGAATCTGCAGGGCTCTGTCCCCTCTGTGCAGTGACAGTGACACTGAGCAGGGGAGGGCTCAGGGCCATCGGGGTGTCAGGCTCTTTCCCTCCAGCTCAGGGCTGAGCTCTGGGGGAGACAAGGAGACTGGGAGTCAGACTCCCCCAGTTCAGGCCCCGCTCTGCTGCTTCCTGCTGGGTGACTGGGCAGGGGACCCCCCTCTGAGCCTCAGTGTCCTCATCTGTGCCTGGGGGGTGGGTGGCAGTGCCATGATGCCTGAGTGACAGGGCTGGAGGTGACAGGTGGAAAGACCAACAGGGCTGGCACACAGTAGGTGCTCAGGTAAGCAGCGTGGCACCTCGTCCACACCTCTGCCCAGGACTAGGAAGGAGTCTGAAGACTCTGGTGGGGGTCTCGGTTCCCCTCCTCCTGCTGCTCCTCTTCCTCCTCCTGGGACACCAGTGTCGGGGACAATGCAGGAAGGCAGGTGAGTGGGGAGGGGGACGTGGTGGTGTCCCAGGGGAAGTAGCCAGTTGTGCCCGGGGCACACAGGATGGGAAGCCCTGGTTGTCACCCTGACCAGCAGGACCACCCAGGAGACCCAGCAAGAGCCCGTGTGGGCCTCACAGGTCTGCCTCCTTCTCCTCACACAGGGCTCAGCACTGCTGTCACCTCCCCAGAGGCCACCCAAGGCCACCAGGTGACCCGTCCTCTCCTCTGCCCTCCTCTCTCTGCCCGCTGCCCTCTTCTCTCCTCCCAGCTGATGGTGCTGATGGGCTCTGGTCAGCCTCCTGCCCTGAGGCCTGGGCGCTGGCCTCTCTCCTCTGCCTCCTCCCCCTGCTGAGCTCGGTCACCTGCTCCTGAGGAGGAGGTGGACCTGGCCACAGCCCTGCCCTGCACTGGCCCCTCCCAGCCACACAGATGGCCGACTCCTGGGGGTTTGCTGTTGGCAAGGCTCTACTGGGGGCTTGGGGCAGCAGCAGCAAACACAGTCTGGTGCTCAGACACAGGACAGCCCCGGGACAGACAGACGGGGCAGAGGCAGACAGGCGTGGGGAGACCAGGCAGGGCGACGGCTTGAACCCAGGACAGAGCCAGGTGGGGCGGGGGCCATGGGCAGGAGCAGGAGGGGTAACTGGACAGTCAAGGAGGGTTCCCTGGGGGGGACCCTGGACAGAGCCCCCACCACAGGGACAGGCCTGAGAGCATCTCAGGAAGAGGGTCCTGCCAAGGAGCAGCAGTGTGAGGCCAGTGGGCCCAGGCTGACCTGTCCAGCCCGCTCGAGTCCAGGTGCTGCAGGTGATGCATGAGGAGCAGGTGTAATGGTGGCAGGGGCAGAGGTGGGCAGGGCTCAGTCCTGCAGGTGCCTCTGCTCTGGCAGAGCCTGAGAAGCCCCTGGAAGTTCTGCTGGGCATGGATAGCTGACTGCTGGCTGCAGGTCCCTCCAGCTCCCTGTGGGAGGTGAGGGGCACAGCCAGAGTGGACTCAGGAATCGCCTACCTCTGTCCCCTCCACAGAGCCCTGCAGATGAAGACTCCTGGGGTGTCACCTGTGCCCAGAATCAGGGCTATTGTGGAGTGTCCACTTATCCCCTGAGTCAGGGCCATTCCTGGTCATGAAGGACACATCAGAGGGAGAGGACAGCCTGAAGGGTTTCATTAGGGTCCTGTCCCCTCCAGTCCCCAGCTCCCCAGACACCAGCCTCACCTGTCACCACTCTCTCCTCACTCCAGGTGGCTGCATCTGGTGCCCCCCAGGATGTGACCTACGCCCAGCTGAATTACCTCAAGCTCATGCAGGGGACAGCCACTCCTCCTTCCTCCCAAAGACAGGACCCTTTCACTGAGCCCAGTGTCTATACCACCCTTGCCTTCCACTAGCCCGGGACACCACTCAGATTTCATGCTGCAAGGACAGGGACCTAGGGACCCCAGCAGGCACAAGACAGCCCATGGACATGCAGCTGGGTGTCACGGCCAGCCTGGAGCCTGACATGCGTGGCCAGGAGCATCTGAGACCTGCTGGAAGTCACCTGATTCCCAGTCACAACAACTGGTCCCCAACCATGTGCCACGTTTGGCCATTTTATTCTCCTGGTAACCAACAGGCAAGGGGAGGGGTCACAAGGCAAGTGAGCAAATGTGTGATGGAAAGTACATCCAGCTGATGACGCACAGAAATGAAGAAACTTTGATCAAAGGAAACTTACAATAAAGTTCAAAATGTGCTGGGGTGACCCTGGGGAGTCCATGTCACCTGCCTTCCTGCTGATTCTCACATCTGGCTGGGACCCCTCTGTCCAGCAGCATGACCTGGGCTGAGTGGCAGCCTACAGGGGTCCCCTGCCCACCTCAGGAAAGCGTCTGTGGAAAGGGGAGCAGACCTGGAGCCACCCAGGAGCCCAGTGGGAGCAGAGTCTGGGGACCTAGAGACAGAGGAACAGAGGGAGGGACAGGGAGGTGCAGGGGGTGGGCGAGGGGCACCGACACCCAGGGGCATGGAGACATGGAGGGGAAAGACAGAGGGCAGGGGGCACCTCACTCACCCAGCTCCCAGGTGAGGGGAGGGGGGTCCCCAGCTCACACCTCCTTGTCCTCAGGGTCCACAGAGAACCCCCCTCCAGGTGCTCCTGCGGGGGCTCTGCTTCCCACTGCCCTGTCCTCCTCCTCCTCCTCTCTTCTTCCTCCTCCTTCTCCTCCCTCTCTTCCTCCTCCTCCTCTTCCTCCTCCTCCCCTCCTCTTCCTCCACCTCTTCCCTCTCTCTAGTGCCCTCCTTCTTCCTTCTCCTCCTCTTTTCTTCTTCCCCTCCTTCCCTCCTTCTCTCCTCTTCCTCCTCCTCCTTCCTCCCCTCCCTCCTCCATTGCCTCCTTCCCCTTATTCTCTATCCCTCCTCCTTCCCTCCTCCCCCTGTCCTACTCCTCCCCTTAACTTCCCTCCCCCTCTCCCTCCCCTTCCCCTCCCCCTCCCTCTTCCCTCCCCCTCCCCTCCTCCTCCCCCTGCAGGATGGTGCATCCCCTTGTGATCATTCCTCCTCTCCCCTCCTCCTTTCCGTTCTCCTTCACTGACTCACTCTCCCTCTACCTTCTCACACTCCTCATGATTTTCTGAGGCTGCTTTTGAGGCTCTATTTCTATGGGCATGAATTCAAGTGCGTAAAATCATCCAAACGTGAATTCTCCCTTTCCCTAGCAAATGTAGGGACCCTACAAGAAAACCTCAAAGTTGAAGTCCTTAGAACCCAAGGCCATACACCCCTGAGTCCTATCCTTCCCAGGCTTATTTCTCTTGATGGACCACATTCACACTTAGCAGGAACCATTTTCAAAAAGCAGATAGAAAAGAATGTTCTAAGTCTGTTTGACTCTTATATTTTCCCGGGTTCATCTTGGTCTTGGCCCAGGATCAAGAAATTCTCTTCCCCTGTCCCAGGCCCCAGCCTCCTTCTTGGTGGTCGGCCTGTTACCCCTCTTAGTCTCCAGAATGAGCACACGCAGACTGTTCTTAAGACTAAAGTCAAGAATTCCAGCACTTGTTATGGTTTAGATGTGACTTGTCCCCAGAAGCTCATGTAGGAGACAATGCAAGAGCTTTCAGAGGTGACATGATCAGGGGAGGAGTCCTGTGGCACCTGGTAACCTGATCCAGGCTTAATGCCCTGATTAGTGAATGGGCAATAACTGTGGGCAGGTTGGCACAGCTGGAGGAGGGGTCCCTGGGGCTGTCCTGTGGGTTTCTGTCTGGTCCCTGGTGGGCAGACGCTGTGTCTGCTGCTTTGTTGCTGCGTCCTGAGCTGCTTTCCTGCCCCAGGCCCTTCTACCATGATGCCCTCCTCCTCTGGGGCCCAGAGCAGTGGGTTGGCCACTGGGAACTGAGGCCGAGCACTGTGGTGAGCCGCAGCCCAAGGGGCCCAGCAAACTTCCAGCTGCCAGCTAATTGGCTCCTCTGCGGTGATGCTCATTGGGCTGTTTCCCCGCCCTTCCAGACTCCAGAGCTGCTCATTGGGGGACTCTTTTGGCTCCGCCCATGCAACCCAGCCAATCGGCCTCCAGAGCAGGAGGAGGGGGCCGGTTGAGAGGCTTGTGGGAAGCCCGTGGTGGCAGTTGGGCTCTGAGGGGATTCCTGAAGAGCTCCTGTGGTGAGGGGTGTGGTTCTAAAAATAAAGTTCCTTTCTGCTTGACAAGTGGCTCCTGAATTGTGCCCAGCCTGACTGCGGCATTGGACACTGTGAGCCAAATAAACCTCTCCTCCTCTAATTGTTCATGTCAGGTCTTTGTCACAGAGATGAAAAAGGTGACTTAAACCGCCACCTTAGAAACAGAGAGAGGGAGGGGGAGAGAGGAGGGGAGGGGGGGAGAGAAGGAGAGAGTGAGGGAGAGGGAGGGGGAGAGGGGGGGGAGAGGGAGGGAGGGGGAGAGAGAGAGAGGGAGAGTGAGAGGGAGAGAAAGGGAGGGGGGGAGAGGGAGAGGGAGAGAGAGAGAAGGAGGGAGAGAGGGGGGGAGAGTGAGAGGGAGAGAGAGGGAGAGAGAGAGGGAGAGACAGGGAGGGAGGGAGAGAGAGGGAGAGAGAGGAAAGGGGGGAGAGAGTGAGGGAGAGAGGGAGAGGGAGGGAGGGGGAGAGAGAGGGAGAGAGAGGGAGAGGGAGAGAGGGAGGGAGAGGGAGAGGGAGAGAGAGAGGAAGAGAGGGAGAGAGAGGGAGAGGGAGAGAGGGAGGGAGAGGGAGAGGAAAGGGGGGAGAGAGTGAGGGAGAGAGGGAGAGAGAGAGAGAGAGAGAGGGTGAGAGAGAGGAAAGGGGGAGAGAGGGAGAGAGAGGGGGAGAGGGAGGGAGGGGTAGAGAGAGGGAGGGAGAGAGGGAAAGGGGGAGAGAGAGGGAGGGGGAGAGAGAGGGGGAGGGGGAGAGAGAGAGAGAGGGAAATGCTCTTCTTTTGACCCCTAAGAATTTCATAGAAAATTTCAATAACCGCAAGTTTTCTATTTGTCTTTGTTAATACTGGAGGTGTCTCTGGTGTGTCTAGTCAAGGCCTGGTCAATAGAATATTAGGGATGGAAATATTTTGCATTTATCTCACCACAAATAATGAGAGATTAAAATATTTAATAGTAATGTGTTAGAGTAATTATCCTTATAATTTATTTATGGGTAAGTGACCGTCCTCACGTGGAGAAACATACCCCACAGGTGAGCACCTGCTGTGAAACAGACACACACATCACGTGTACAGTCGAGTGAATGACAGGTTCATGGAGAGATCATTCAGGACAGGGTGTGAACAGTCACGAGAGCTGCTATTTTGTTTTCCGTAAGTGTGCAGGACAAGGATTCATTTCATTTCTTTTTACTGGTGATGTTTTTGTGGGATTTCTGTAGTGAGGAGTGGACAGGCCAGTAAGAGCAAGGGCTCACAGCCCTTGGGGGAGGCCTTGCTTTGCCTGTCCTTGATGAGAGGTCCACCTTGGGCCTACCCTCCCCGAGGTAGGAGGCTGAGCAGGTGCTGTGTGTCCTGAATGTATGACCTCTTGGGAGTTTCCCTAAGAACTCCCCAGGTCTTCCAGATAAGGAGCCCCTAATGCAATATGGCAGCAGGGAAATGGCCAGTGGGTGGATAACAAGTGGTTTTGAAAATTCTCTAGTTGGTCGTCCCGTCTTCCGCACTTGTGGACAGTTCGTGATCCCCATGAATCTTAAGCAGGGCGGACATGCGTGCACCGTAGGTGATGACCTGACCTTTACTATGATTGGCCCCAGGAGCTTCCTGGTGTTGCAGTAATTCACTTGCAGGTCAGCATGGGAAAACAAAGAAGAAGAAGAAGCAGAGCAAGCAAAGCAGCAGCAGAAAAAAAGTCCTTTATTGTGTACAAGCAATCTTTTTATAGTATTGTGAACAAAAAAGGCAGCCTTCCAACTTCAATAAATCAGGTCTTTCAGCTAATTAAACATAGCACACAGAAGTTTTACTTTCTAATCAGAAGTGACCCGCTTCTCATGGCTAATCTACTCTCGGCCTGGAGTATGCTGAGCTCTGCTCTTTGTTTAGAACAGATAAAAAATTTTTTCTCAGCGCCCTCCTAGCCCACTTGGCAGAACATCCCGTTTGCAGGCAAGTTCTCCCAAGGTCAGCAGACACCTCGTTTTCAAGCATGTTTGTTGTTACCTATCTAAACCTTGAAGAAGCCTCTCGTTTGCGAGCAGGCCCTCCCAAGGACAGCAGACACCTCGTTTGCAAGCATGTCCGCTGTTACTTATCTATACCTTGACAGAATATCCCGTTTGCAGGCAGACTCCATCAAGAACAGTAATAGTAACGCAGTTACATTTGATTCTCTACATCTCCCTCCTTTTGTTTTTGTAAATGAGCCTTAGCAGAAGCGACAAGAGAGGTTTCATGTTTCAGTTGCTTTTGCTTTTTCCAGCATTGGATGACTATATACAAAACAAAACATAAAACAAAAATTATTACAGTGTTACCTAAAGAAGTTGACAACAAGGTAGAGAAATGACTTAAAGGATTTAAATTAGCAATACTTGAAGACAATTTTTGTAAAATGTCAGATCCTGTTAGTTCAGGTAATGTCTTACTAAAGGTGACCATAATAGTCTTTTACAAATTCATAATTTCTAAAGTTAAATTTTGATGTCCATTTAACCATCCTTTAACAATTTCCCAGGAATCACTGGTATTATATGGCACAGGAGTCACACAAATATGAGAAGAATTCCAGTCACACTTCAGTACACTTCTGGTAGCCAAGATAGTCACTTGATCGCCAAGCCAGGAAACAGCATGTTGTAAATTGATCACATCTGTAGTTAATTGAGAGTTAAGTCCTTTTGTTGTTGCCATATTAAATGAGCATCTTGATGCCATGTTCTCATGAAATTCGCAGTTTGAATGTCTTGATGCAAAGCAACACTAGCTATCGCAGCAGTGGCAGTTACAGAAGCAACTGCAAGGAATGAAGCTATAACTATTCCTATTAATTGTAGTGAGCAATATAACAAAACTTGAACAGCATTGTACAAATGAGTAACAGACAATGAATCAGAGCAAGGATGAGTCAACTTAACAGGCACCCACAATTCTGTGCGAGCTTTAACAATAACTAAAGAATAATTATTAATTTCTATTAATTCCCAATTAGTTCTATTTCCACATTGAGTAAGATAACAGTTTATACATGATATTGTTCCCCAAGTTACATTCCCAGTTTTCAATCATAAGAGAATAAGGGAATTTAACACATGTAGAAAAATAAGTCAGATTATTATGTAGATGTACTTCAAAAGGAGAGGAATGGGATACATCTAACTTGAAATTTCCAGTCCATACAGTGAGTTTCCCAGATACTGCCCATAATTTCCATATATCCCCTTGAGTATTGGAAAACCTTACATCCTGTAACATTGGAGAGACCAAAGCATAATGTTGCATTTTGTCTCATTACCCCAAGCATTTATTGTCCCATTATGTCGATGCCATCTTAAAGTACGATTTGACCAACTTTTTATAAATTTAGAATGATTAAGACTCCACCCAACTATAGTGATATTTTGATATTTGACTACTGTTTTAGGGTGATGATCATGACTTTTTTTTTTTCACTTTAAATGAGTTAAAAATGTTTCAAAATATTTAGCTGAACATAAAGGAAGATGAGTTCTGACAAAACATTCTTCAGATAATAGTCATGATTGATTAACATACATACTAGAGGTATTAAATCCTCGGGAAGATATGACAGTAAAAACAGCAGTAGGGTAACTATGATAATTAACTCCCCAACTAATATAAGAAAGAGTTGTTATGTGCTATAAGAGGCAAACAGAAAGAACGAGCCCCTATACACAATGGGACTCCTTCAACAGCTACAGTTATATTAGAAATATTATACAGATTTTTATAGAATGGAATATTTTTAATTCCCCCACATACATTAGGGGGGGAAATTAGTATTATTAATACACACACGAACTTCAGGTTTTCCCCAGGAAACACTGTGCACCAAAGGAGGGTTAGGAACATAGGCCCAATAAGCAAAAGAATGAGCAGAAACTATACTTACCTGGCAATTAATAATGGCAAGCATAGCTAATAAAAGATTAACAGGATTTAAAGGCTGATTTGCCTTTTGAAGGGTTTTTTTTTTTTTTCAGCTTCTTGAATCAACTTTTTTATCTGTCCCCATGTTGGGGGGTCCGCTGTTCTCGTTGCCATTGTAGAAGCTCTCTGCATTGCCAGCTCCTGAAATTGTCTGACAAATGGGTCACTTATTCAGCAATTTGATAAGTCTTGAAGGTACCTAGAAAGGTGTTTTACCTGTAGAAATAAGAGCAAACCCCCTTCCCATGTGGTGCAACAACCTAGAAATCCATTCTTTATTTTCATCCCTGTTCCACATAGGTATTTCCAATTTGTAGAAATAATGGCTGAGATATAAATGTAGAGAAATGTTGCTGGGCTGCAGGAACCTTGGAAGTTGACCAGACATTTAAAAAATTTAAAGTTAGTAAAGTTTTATGAAGTATATTTTGAGGTATATAAGCCATAGCCATATCCCCCCTTTTTATTTTTAGTATATATTTTCTTAACGTATGATTTATCCTTTCTATAATAGCTTGACCCTGACTATTACAAGGTATGTCAAATGTATGTGTAATGTCATGAATGTAATTTTTGTGAGGTATATGTAGGTGCATTGTCAGTTTAAGTTTTTAAGGAATTTCCATGATAGCAAAACAAGATAATAAATGAGAAATGATTGCATCAGCCTTTTTTTTTTTTTAAGATAAACTGTGGCCCAAGAAAATGAGTATTAGTGTCAATAGTATGATGTACATATCTAGTTGTCCAAATGACTGAATTATAACAACATCCATTTGTTAAAGGGCATAAGGATGGAGTCCCCTTGGATTAACACCAGGAGGACAGTAAGGAATATTAAAAGAAGCACATGATGAACAGTTATTTTGTATTTATTATAAAGTCCTTTAGTGTTTGTATAAAGTAAAGTATGTTCTAGATGAGCCTTTTGTAAGGGGAATAATAGTTAATCAATATTTTGATTTTTTTTTTTAATTAATGGTCCTGGCAGTGTAGAATGTGCTCTAATATGAGTAAAATATACTGAAATTTGGCCTACTAATTTTGTTGTTATTTTTACATGTAGTCAGATAGGACATAGAGTCTTATCTTAGGTAAGTAGGGCTATCTTTATAAATTAAGTAAAGTGTTGTAGTTTTAAAGTTTATTTTATTTTTTATTTATTTTTTTTAATATTATATTATAAATTTTATATATAAATAATTGTTTAAGTTTATTTGAGTAAAAACTAACACAATATGATAACACATCTAAAACATGAAATAAAGAAAGGCTGAAAGCTTTTAGCCTTATTTAGAAAAATAGAAAAATGTTCTTGTGTTTTATAATATTAACCTTTATGTAGATAAGGCTCTCATTAATTTAAAAAATACATTTAAATTGTACCTCAGTGTTGTAAAAAGTAACATAAAACTTTATATATCTTATTGATAATAGGCCCAGTTATAGAACATTAAATGATATAAATATTTTTTAGTATGTTATTTTTATAAGCCTAAATTACCATGCAACCTTTTGGAGAACACCAGCTTGATGTAATTTTTTTTTTTTTTAAAGCTTTTATCTTAATGACTTGTATACCTGGAAAATATGAACACATTTAATATACAAAGAAGAGTAATAGTACCATAATTACTATTGATGTTTTTATATTAATTAAGTTTAGCTCTTAAACAAATAACATATTAGAATATTGTAAAATAACAGTTGTTGTTTAACCATATCTGTATAATCCTTAATTTTTTCAAGATTATTTGTTCAAAAATTTACATATATAGCCAACGTACACAGACCTTCTTTATCACTTACTTAAAACTATATAGCCAACATACATAGACCTTTTTTATCACTTGTTTAAATCCTTTTATTTACTCACTTCCGGAAACACATTTTTTTTTTTTTAAATCCATATCTAGAAACTTTTATTTATTTATTTTTTGTTAACCCCTTTTTTATTTATATTTTGAAATAATCTTTGTAAATTTTTGAATTTAGGCAAATTATTCCATTTTAATAAGAGATATTTTGTTATTTGTAGTATACAATTAATCACATTTGTTTACCATATTATGAAAATATAGTGTCTAAATATTAGGGATGATAAAGGACCATTTATTTATTTACTTATTTATATTATTTACCAACTTAAAAAATTATTAATAATGTTATCTAATGTAATTTAAGGAGTTAAAAGCATTTAATGGTATATTTAACATTTAGCATATTAACCTTGTAAATCAATCAGATATTTAACAAATATTTATAAACAAATAATCTTATGTCTAATTAATTTACTTATTTTATCAAAACATTAGACAAGTATAATGAACCGTGTTAGCCATTTTTTTTTGTTGTTGTTGAAAAAAAAAATCCTAGAACCAAAGCATATCAGTCATTAACATGTTAAAGACGTCTTATTTTTATCTGTTTACCCAATTTAAATTGAACAATTTAAATCAGTGAATTAAAAATATTTGGATCCATTTTTTTTTAATTTTTATGAGCGCTCTTTACATATATATCAATCTTTATATCATGTACATGACATATGGACATACACACACAGACATACAACATATAATACAAATGTGCACACATAACACAATAAAGGCCTTATAGCTATTTTAGGTGAAATTTCCATTGTAATGTTTAAATATTTCACAGTTGATCAAAAATAGAACTGATCAGAAAAACATTAACTTAGGTCTGTAGGGTCAAAATTATGAGCTCAAAAAAATACAGAATCTAGGAAAAGGTAAGAGTCCTAGAAAAATGACCAGCCAGTAATTAGAAAGTATCATAAAATTTTATTTATATATTTTATTTTATTTTTTACAATCCCTTTTAAAATGACCTGTTTATCCACAATTGAAACAAGTTCCTGATTTATTGGGTTTAAGGGCTCCAGCCATGGCTGCAGCAAAAACAGAAACTTTGATGTTCAATTTCTCCCACTCCAGCACAAGCTCACATATTTACTCAATGAGACGTTTTGCCCTTTTAATGGCCCCAAAATATGCTTACATTTAGGATTTGCATTTTCAAATGTTAATGTTTCTAATAATACCTTTGCTATTTGATCTTGACCCATTGCCTTCATAACAAAAGTACGTGGTCTTGCAAGAAAATCAGTGTAAGTTTCAGTAGCCCCTTGTATAGATTTAGTAAAGGAAGGTTGTGCCTGACCAGTGGGTATCACACATCTCTAAGCTCTTAAGAAAACCTGTCAAACTTGTTGAAGATCTGGATCTGTATATAGAGCCTGTCTCTAAACTTGTTGAAGATCTGGATCTGTATATAGAGCCTGTCTCTAAACTTGTTGAAGATCTGGATCTGTATATAGAGCCTGTCTCTAAAGGCAGGGTAATTACCTTCCCCCATTAACTTATCCTCCTTGGGTCCTGCGGGATTTTGAGCTTCACTCTCTTCAGCTTGTTTTTGTGCCTCATCTTCCCATCAACTTCTCAACTGTAACCAATTGAGATCCCTCCAAAACTTTTTTGGCTAATGCCTCCCAATCCAAAGGAATAAGTAATTTAGAAGTTCCCAAATTTTCTAACACCCCTAGCACAAAGGGAGACTGAGGGCCATATTGAAAGGCTGTAGCTTATAAATCCTTTATAAACTTATATTCCATAGCAGTATAGTGAACATCAATCATTAGGGGATTTTGAAGGTTTTGTTGTCTAGTTATAGGATACAAATGTAGTGGATCAACAAAACAACCAGGAGGGGCTGCAAGATCATCATCATCATCATCATGTGTCATAGTAAGAGGAAATGAAAAACATTGTTGTTTTCTACCCACATTAACTCTATACTCTGTCATTGGAAAGAGAGAAATATTAGAAGGAGTAGTAGGTTTAAGAGAGGACCTTTGCTTTTTAAATTTCATATTATCCACTAAGGCCCTCCATAATTTCTTTCATACTGGAGTCACTATCTGAACTTTCTGAATCTTCCTCATCACTCAGATCTGATTTAGGAGAGTCATCTATAGTATCACAAATATTTTCTTTGGGCTCCGTTTTGTTAACCTTATTATCAGATTCTGATGTATTAACTTGTCTTTTACAAAGAGAGCCCTTTTTATTATTGCTGTCTAATAATTATAATGCTTGAGTAATAGCGCTACACAATGTTCAAATCTTCAAAGAAATAACATTCCCAGCCTGATGCTGCTTACGGAGCTCTTTTTGAATCAATTTCTATTCCCCTAAATTTAACTGGATCTTAGTTTGATATTGGAACCAGTGACAATGACATTCTATAATTTAAATAACTCCTTGAGTCTCTTATGAGATGTTTTCACACCTATGGAATATAATAATCCTTGTAGTAACTCCACATATTGTTCCTTTAAAGACTGGGAGTTTCCCATGTTAGTTCTGAAAGTTCCCCCTAAAGTTTCTTTCAACTTGGGGCGATACCTTTCGATATTTGTTAGTTCTGAAAGTTCCCCCTAAAGTTTCTTTCAACCTGGGGCGATACCTTTCGATATTTGTTAGTTCTGAAAGTTCCCCCTAAAGTTTCTTTCAACCTGGGGCGATACCTTTCGATATTTGTTAGTTCTGAAAGTTCCCCCTAAAGTTTCTTTCAACTTGGGGCGATACCTTTCGATATTTGTTAGTTCTGAAAGTTCCCCCTAAAGTTTCTTTCAACTTGGGGCGATACCTTTCGATATTTTTTGAATCCCGAAAGTCCCCCTTTCGTTTTCTTAACCCGGGGTGCTTACCCTTTCGGTGCTGGATCCTGCCGACTACGCCAATTGTTGCAGTAATTCACTTGCAGGTCAGCATGGGAAAACAAAGAAGAAGAAGAAGCAGAGCAAGCAAAGCAGCAGCAGAAAAAAAGTCCTTTATTGTGTACAAGCAATCTTTTTATAGTATTGTGAACAAAAAAGGCAGCCTTCCAACTTCAATAAATCAGGTCTTTCAGCTAATTAAACATAGCACACAGAAGTTTTACTTTCTAATCAGAAGTGACCCGCTTCTCATGGCTAATCTACTCTCGGCCTGGAGTATGCTGAGCTCTGCTCTTTGTTTAGAACAGATAAAAAATTTTTTCTCAGCGCCCTCCTAGCCCACTTGGCAGAACATCCCGTTTGCAGGCAAGTTCTCCCAAGGTCAGCAGACACCTCGTTTTCAAGCATGTTTGTTGTTACCTATCTAAACCTTGAAGAAGCCTCTCGTTTGCGAGCAGGCCCTCCCAAGGACAGCAGACACCTCGTTTGCAAGCATGTCCGCTGTTACTTATCTATACCTTGACAGAATATCCTGTTTGCAGGCAGACTCCATCAAGAACAGTAATAGTAACGCAGTTACATTTGATTCTCTACACCTGGTTTAAGACAACCGACTCTCACTTTCTATATAAGACAGCAGCA
Source organism: Ictidomys tridecemlineatus (assembly GCF_052094955.1). Taxonomy (NCBI): domain Eukaryota; kingdom Metazoa; phylum Chordata; class Mammalia; order Rodentia; family Sciuridae; genus Ictidomys; species Ictidomys tridecemlineatus. The sequence goes on along the minus strand of NC_135491.1, from coordinate 2,686,057 downwards.
GCTTGCAGTAAAGTGCTTCATCTTTGTCACTGCTATCTGTGTGTGTGCATTTTAATCTCTGACGACGAACCTTGGCTGTCATGACCCAGCTCACAGAGACAGAGCAAAGCCAGAGACAGAGGGAGGCCTCGGCTGCTGGGACATTTTGACCTGTGCTCACATGTGCTGAGTGTCCCCTGACCTGGGCCTCACTGTCAATCTAGGGGACAAGGCAGAACGCAGGCCCTGCTACAGACTGACTGGGTCCCACCAGCTCCACAAAGAGCCACTGTCTGTCCTGGGAAAGACGTCAGACCCCGAAAGCTGGATGTCCTCATGTCAGTGTGGGAACCACACTCCTGCTGAGCCTCTAAGGGAGCATTTGCCAAAGTCCAAACAGGACATTAACACCTTGAGGGTGTCCCAGTGTAGATAAAGACTAGACCAAGGAGGAGCAGGCCAGAGTGGAAGGGACGGTCCCCAAGTGCCCTGAGCACAGCCCTGGTCTCACCTTGATGGCTGCACAGACCTGAGCTGATCAGGGAAGACCCCCCCTTTGCTTACCAGGTTCCAGAAGCCCCTGCTGCATGGTAACAGTGAGCTCAAGCTCTTGCAAACCTGCGTGGGCTGTGGAGTTTATGTGTGTAATATCCACCAGTGCCATGTAGGAAGGCACCACAGTGGGGTTCATTTGACATGTTCATAGTGCACACAGCAGTCTGCCCACCTCAATCCCCAGGGCTCCCTCCTCCCCCACCCCCTCCCCTGCCTTCCTTCACTCTACTGGTCAGTCTTCTTTCTACTAAGTTAGTTTTAGTTGGTGCATTTCTGTTACATATAAATTGATATGCATCCAGGTCTGTTCACACTGCATACAGCATGACCCTGTCCACTTCCCTCCCCAGTTCCTCCCTGTTGCCCTCCCTCCTTCCTGACACTTGGTCCCCAACTCTGCTCTACTTATCTCTCTCTATTTTTGTGAGATCTCTTTTTTATCTTTAGCATTTCCAGCAAATGCTGTAATATCATTCTTCTTTATGGCTGAGTAGAACTCCACTGTGTATCAATTGTATTTTCTTTGTTCATGTATCTGTTGACAGGTACCTTGGCTGGTTCCATAATTTGGCTATAAACATTGATATTTGTTGTTATTTGCAGTGCTGGAGATTCAATTGATGTGGCTGAATCACTACACTATGCTGATTTAAGTTCTATTGGATAAACACCAAGAAGTGGGGTCACTGGGTCATATGTGGCTCTATTCCTAGTCTTTTGAGGAATCTCCATAGTGCTCTTCAAAGTAGTTGTGCTATTTGGCAGTCCCACCAACAAGGTATGCGTGTTCTTTCTCCCCATATTCTTGCCTCTATTCATTGTTATTTGTATTCTTGATGATCAGTGTGATTTTGGCCTGTATCTCCCTGATTGTTAGAGTTGTGGAACCTTTTTTCCTATGATTGTTGGCCACTCACATTTCTTGTTTTGAGAAATGCCTCTTTAGGTCATTTGGCCATTTATTGAGTAGGTTATTAGTTTTTTAGGTGTTATGCTTTTTAGTTCTTTATATATCCTTGTTATTAATTCCTTATTGGAAGAGAAGCTGGCAAATTCCTTGTCACATTATGTTTTCCAGATCTAGAAGTTTCTGGTGAAGTTTTTGGTTCCTTTAAGCATCAGTCATCAAAGATATTTGAACTTATTCTTGTCCTATTTGTATCCCTAGAATTTCCTTGTCTTGCCTGATTGCTCTGGCTACACTCTCAAGAACGATCCTGGATAGGAGTGGTGAGAATGGAGATCCTTGTCATGTTTCTGACTCTGGAGGCAATGCTCAGTATGACGTGGGCTTTGGAGTTCTCACATAGGGATTTCATGATGCTAAGGTGAGTTCCTTCTGTCCCTAGTTTCATCAGAGTTTTGTTTTGTTTTGGTTGGTTGGTTGTTATTTGCAGTGCTGGAGATTCAACCTGGGGCCTACACAGGCTAGCCATCGTTAAACCACTGAGCCAGTGAATGGGTGCTGGATTCTGTCCCCAGTGCATCTATTGAGATGATCATGTGATTTTTGTCTTTGGTTTTACTTATGTGATGAATCATGTTGATGACTGGTGGGTATTGAACCAAGCTTGCATCCTGGGTTGAGTCTAACTTGATCGTCGTATGCAGCCTTTATAAGGGGTTTTGAATATAGTTTGCTATTATTTTATTACAAATTTTTGCATCTATGTTCATCGTGGAAATTGGTCTACAGTTTTATTTTCTTCGTGTGTCTTTATCTGGTTTTGTGATAGGGTAATATTGGCGTCATAGACTAAGTTTGCTAGCGCTGCCCCCTTTGCTATTTTACAGAACAATTGGAGGAACTCTGCATTGGTTTTTCTTTGAAGGTCTGGGAGCGGAGAATCCATCTGGTCCTGGGCTTTTCCTTCTGGGAAGGTTTTCTGTTACTCCTTCACATGATATTGGCCTTTTTAGGTTTTCTATAGCCGTCGGTTCCTATTTGGTAGGTCCAATGTGTCTAGCAATATGTCTGTAAGTTCTATTTCCTCCAATTTATTAGAATATAAGTTTTCAAAATAATCCTGAATGATCCTCTGGATTTCACCTGTGTTTGTGCTGATGTGTCCTCGTCCACCTTTGGGCTTGCCCTCTGGTTATATTGGTCAGTCTGGCAAAGGGTTGGTCAATCACATTTACCTTTATGAAGACTGACCCTTTGTTTCATAGATACTGTGAATTTGTTTAAGCCTCTATCTCATTATTTTTTTGTTCAGACCTTATTATTTCCTGTCTTATTCTGATTCTGAAGCTCGCAGGGCCTTCAGGTTCCACTTGGTTCTCGAGGCGTGTCTTTGTCAGGGCCGGGGTGGACACCAGGACCTGGACATGGGGAGCAGTCACCCAGCCCCACCCATTGGGACAGCAGCTGGTCTCTGCCCTTCACACTGTGTCTGCTGAGGGTTTGCTTGTTGTTGAGGCAGGACTCTTGTGCTGCCCACACTGGCCTCCTGGACTCAAGACATCCCTGGGCTCCTGAGCCTCTGAGCAGCTGGGACCTCAGGTGCCCAAAGCCTCACTAGGCCCCACAGGGCTTTGAAGGGGGAGCTCCTCCCTCTCTGTGCTGTCCACGTCCTCCTCTGAGATAAGGGACTGTGGGAGGAGTCGGCCACTGGGCACCAGGAGCAGCAGGTTTGGTGGGAGGTGAAGTGCCCTCCACCCCTGTCACAAGGGCCCCACCCAGGACCATGCCTACTCCTGTGGCCACCTAAAGAGGGCTCATCCCTCCAGGCTTAGGGCCCCCTCAGCACTGAGCAGAGATGAACTTCCCCGGCATTCATGAAAGACACAGGGGAACACAGCACCATGAGGCACCTGGGGTAGGAAGACAGATCCTCCAGAGCTGACGGAGACAAATGTGCACCCTGGTCTCTGAGCGGTTATCTAACTGAATCTCTCAAAGTCGACACAGTAAGTCAGCAACAAAAACGCAATAATATCATCAGTTAGAAGAGGATGCTTTACTCAATTTCAATTATAGTAGGACAAGGAGGAGATGGATGGAAACAGTGAACCCTTAAAAGGTATTACAGAGACCAGCCCAGCACAGGGGCCCAGGGCTGTAACTCCAGTGACTCTGGAGGCCAAGGCAGGAGGATGGCAAGTTGAAGGCCACCTGGGGAACTTAGGAACCTCATGACTCAACATAAAAACTAAAAAGGACTTGACAGGACGTAGCTCATGGGACAGGCCTGCAGAGCACCCTCAGGGCCTGGGTCCACCTTCAGGGCCGCAAAGGAATCAGAACAAATAAACAAAAGATATCAAAGGAGTGAGAGGACATGAAGGTCAAGAAGGCAGAGTCACTTGAACAGGGACGTGCTCCCAGGTTATGGGAAAGGGAAGGACCTGTGACAGTGAACGCCCAGGATGCAAAGCAGGTCAAGAACCCCCACCTCTGCTGACCTGGACACCTTGTGGGACAGGTCAGGAGCAGGAGCACAGAGCACCCAGGGACCCGTTCATGCTCCATAGGAGCACCCTCATCACCTTGGGCTGAGGCAGGGAATCCATTGATCCCACAGACCCAAGAGAGGTGCTGAGACATATTGAAATGTGTCCTTGGACATAAGTGGCCACGTGGAGCCTGCAGTGTGCACACAGGGGCAGGCAGCAGGAGGGGGAGCGGGGCCTTGCAGGGCTGGGGTTGCACCCAGGCCTCCTCTGCAGCTGCCCACCCCCGGCCCTTGCTGGGGAGAGAGCTGGTCACCTTGCTGTGGGGAGGACGCAGCAAACCTGCAGGGTGTGAGGGTCCTGTGACCACATCCTGCTCACTTTGCTCAGCTCCTCCATCCTGGCCCCAATGTGGCCCCACTTCACTCACCTCCTGTCCCTGCTGTGCCCTGGAAGGGCAGGCAGCAGAGGACATGGTGGAAAGTCCCTCCTGAAGACACTGGGCCTCCAGAGCCCAGGCTGGAGGAGGGAGCCCTGGGAAGCTGAGGTCATGCACTGAGGAGCCCAGGGTGACCTGCCACGGCCAACACTAGGGACAGGCAGAATCCTGGGAGGGCAGAGTCCACATGGGTTACCTCTGTGTGGTTGTCCCACAAGTGCTCCATCTAAGCACCTGATCTAGGGACCCACGAGGATCCTCTCAGGTGCAGATTGTGGTTTTGGCAAAACACGAGGGTTTCTCCCAAGAAGGAAAGGTGGGGACAATGCAGGTGACCTAGGATCCTCTGCACTGGGTCCTGTGGTAGCAAAGAAAAAGGATGCTAGACACTGATGCTCACACTCTCCTCTGAGACCTGCCTGGACCCCTCCTTGGCCTCAGCCAGATCTGCAAAAGGCTGAGGTGTTCACCTTCAGGGGTCTCCAGGGTGGGCGGGTCACCTGGTGAGCAGGGAAGCTCCAGTGCTGGACACAGGACCCCCTGGGGACCAGGCACTGTCTGAGGGTCTTCACCTGACAGGGGACTGAGGTCAGGGTGCCCCTGGTGCAGTCAGAGGGACTGGCCAGCAACAAGTGACCTCCAGACCTTGAGCACTTTGTGATGAAGAAGAATCTTAAATGGGCTTCAGTTTTGTCTTGTTTTGCTTGATCTGGGGGATGTCACTCTAGGGCTTTTGCTGGTTCCTGGTCTTCTATCAGAATTCACAGGCTCTGACCCTGCACCGTCCACGCCAGCCTCAGGGTGTCCTGGGGGAGCTACTCCAAGGAGGTGGGGCCTCCTCCTGAGCTCTGGAGGGGACCTTTCCCACCAGCTCCCATGAGCCTGTGACCTGGCCCTCGGGCACCTGCAGTGAGTGGTTCCTCACCAGGACTCACCCTCGCAGAGCTCCTCACACAGAGACGCCTGGAGCTCAGGGTCGCAGGTGGGAGACGTCCAGCCCATTCCATGTCCACGCAGTGTCCACAGGGCACCCCACCAGAGCCACAGCAGTGGAGCTGGCAGGGAGCCTGGGTGACAGAGTCCTTGAACACAGAAGGGTCAGAGACAGACTGGACTCTAGTCCTGGGGCTGGTGTCCTAGTCAGTGAACTCAGGGAGAATCCACTCCTTGACCAGGATGTGAGGCTGAGACACCTCCTCCTGCCCCTGAGCTGGGGAGGGCTCACAGATTCAGATGTCCTCCCATAACAGCAGGGTCCAGGAGCAGCCCTGCTCAGCATGTGTCCACCTGAGCCCTCTCCTGCTGCCCCTGATCCTCCCCTGCCCCACCCTGGCCTCTCCTGCAGGAAGCATGCTTCAGAGCAAGCTGAGATCATAGCAGCCCACACTGGACCTGTCCCCAACCTCTGGCCACCTACTCTTTGGCTCTCAGGAGGCGCACCTGTGGGGGCTGAGGGGCAGCAGGGGAAACAGTGCTCAGCCACAGGAGGTGGACGACCTTCCTGCTCTGGCCAGAATCTCCACCTCTTCCCAGGGCAGCAGCAAAGAGCACTTGGAGTGTGGGATGGACCTGGGCTAGACGTCCACGTCCCTTCCTGGCTCCCTGATTGCACAGATGTGCCCACTGCTCCTGGAGCTGGGGGTGCATCTTGGAATAGAGAGAGTGGCTGGGGGGGTTGAAGGCTGGGGACTCAGGAGCCAGCACACGCTGCAGGCCACTGTGATCCCTTCACACAGCCACCAGCACAGGTGCTCAGGGGTGTGCTGATGACAGACACACCAGGTCCTCCAGGATGGGCCACCAAGCTGACTCCCTCAGTGGACCTGGGGTAGCTGGTCTCCCTGGCACTGTCCTCTGTGCTAACTGTCACTCGTGTTCCATCAAACCAGGTCCAAAGGGACCAGGACGGGGTCATAGAGCTAATGGGGTGAATGGTGCAGAGGTGAGGGTCCACTTCCCCAGGCTGACCTGTGGGTGTTGAGGACCATGGTGGACACCAGGACCCCTGGACTTCTCTTAACTGGCTGCCCACCCTACTGCTCCTCAGGCCCAGGGCTGCTGACCTGCAAAAGGAGATGGTGGATGGGCAATGCAGCAGGATGGGGCATGGATTAGAGGGGACGATGGGGAGGAGGAGGTTGGCCTGGGGGATGGTGGGGTAGGTAAGTTGTCAGGATCTAGGGGGGAGGGCTGAGCATCCTCAGGCACACCCCTGCCCCATTCTGGTCTTGACGGAGGACCAGGAGGACATGCCCAGGGCCTGGCTCCCCCTTCACCCCACACATCTGCCTTGAAGACCCAGAGCCCAGGGAGGACCCCGTGAAGGACAGGAGGTGACATCTGCAGCCCTCACCTCAGCTGCCACCCTAGTCCTTCCCCTGTGCAGCCTCACCCTCAGCCGTCCCCTCCCTGCTGTGTGGACCCTGCAGCCAAGGACATACAGGAAGTGATAAGCAGGTAGAGCTCCCGAGGCCCCACAGAGGGTCCCTCCCCACCTGGCACAGTGTGGAGCATCCAGTTTAAGATGAAGAGCATTTTCCTACAAGGACAGCCACGCTCCTGGGGTGGTGACCCACACCTTAGCTCTCAGCCAGGAAACTCTGTTGAGGGTGGGACAGGCTGGAGTGAGGGACTCCAGAGCAGATGGGACGGCTGCTCCCCCACACCCCAGAACAGAGCATTTCATGTGCAGCACGGGGACCTGGCTCAGGGAAAAGGGCTTGCTCCTTTCAGCTCCTGTGTCAGTCAGCTCTGCGCTCTGCAACAAAACACCAGAGACCATCAACTTAAATAGACCAGAGCTGCTGAGGGAGGGTTTGCTCCTGCACAGGCTGCGCCATGGTGGGCTGCACTGGGAAATCAGCCCTGAGCTCCTTCAGCTGGTCCAGCTCCCAGAGGGCAGGGCACAGGCCTCCACCATGCTGGACCTCTGGAGCCTGGCACCCACCTGCCTAGTAGCTGGTCATGTTTTACCTGGTCTAGGAGTGACCCCCACATTCCCTTCCTGGATCCTCTGAGGACATAATCCTGGGTTGGCCTCAGCCTGTGTGGGGCCTGGCCTGGCTGGGCAGCATCAAGGTCAGTCATGAGGGCCTCAGGGTCAGGGGGACCTCAGATCTGTGCTGAGATGTCCCCAAGGGGTGGAATCCCCTCAGCCCTGCCTTGAGGAAACCAGAGACAGGACAGGAGGGGCCGTCCCCATCTGGTGGGTGCACAGCTCTGGGGACCAGGGGACAGCAGCAGCCCCTGCTTACCACTTCCGTGCTGTCTGACCTGCAGGGCCTGCACTCTCCTCTCTGGACGTCTTCAGAGCAGGCGGCATGAGGTCCACCCTGCCTGTCCTCCTCTGCCTCGGTCAGTGTTGGTGGAGGGAGGGACACAGATTGGGTGGGGAGGGTCCCAGGTGCCAGTTCTCGGGCAACCCTCAGGTTTTAGGTCCATGTGGCACCATATGGCTGCTGTGACCACAAGGAGATATTAGGCCCGCACCCAGATGCCAGCTCCTCACGGGGACCTCTCTTCCAGGGCTGAGTCTGCTACAGAGCCCCCGGGGGTCTTCAGGTGAGTGCCTTGCAGCCTCCCACGTCCTGCCCAGGCTCAGCCCCTGGGGTCTCGGGAGAGAAGAGAGCAGCCTGGGCCGAGGGTGGTGACAAGGTAGGGCAGTGGGACCTGGGGTAGGGATATCCCAGGATCCTGCCTCTCTTTTTCTTGCAGGGACCCTCCCCAAGCCCAACCTGTGGGCAGAACCAGGCCCTGTCATTCCCCGTGGAAGGTCAGTGACCCTCTGGTGTCAGGGATCACTGTACACCCACGAGTACTGTCTCATTAAGGAAAGGACCGGGAGCCCCACATGCAGAAGACCCTTACAGGGTCCAGGGAACAGGGCCATGTTCCCCATCCCCACCATGACTGCGCAGGACGTAGGGGGATATCAATGCTACTATCAGAGCCTTGGTGGCTCATTACATCGCAGTGAACGCCTAGAGCTGGTGGTGACAGGTGAGAGGACACTCAGGGGTCCCAGCCCCAGCTCTGCCTCAGGAAAGGGGTCTGCCCCCAGGGGTCCCTCTCACAGCGCATTAATGGGGGAGGAGGGAGCCATGAACACCTGTCTCCTTCTCTCCTAGGATTCTACAGCAAACCCAGCCTCTCAGCCCTGCCCAGCCCTGTGCTGACCTCAGGAGGGAACGTGACCCTCCAGTGTGGCTCATGGAAGGAATTTGACGGCTTTATTTTGGTGAAGGAAGGAGAACACAACCTCACCTGGACCCTGGACTCACAGCAAAAACCCAGTGGGCAGTTCCAGGCCCAGTTCCCCGTGGGGCCTGTTAACCCCACCCACAGGTGGACATTCACATGTTACGGCTATTATAGGAGCAAACCCCAGGTGTGGTCAATTCCCAGTGACCTCTTGGACCTTCTGGTCTCAGGTAAGGAATTCCCATCCTTCACTCCAATATTTGGTGAGGCTGCGACCTTGTGGGCAGAGACCCAGGTGTGAGAGGGTGACCTGCAGGCAGGACGGGGGAGGGAGGGGGTTAGCAGGGTCCAGCCCTCAGCCCAGGCCTCTCTTCCTCCAGGGGTGTCCAGGAAGCCCTCCCTCCTGACCCAGCAGGGCCCTGTCCTGGCCCCTGGAGAGACCCTGGCCCTCCAGTGTCACTCAGATGTCACCTATGACAGATTCACTCTGTCCAAGGAGGGGGAACAGGGCCTCCCCCAGCGCCCTGCCCAGCAGCCCCAGGCTGGGCTCTCTCAGGCCGACTTCCTGCTGGGCCCTGTGAGCAGCTCCCACGGGGGTCGGTACAGGTGCTACGGTGGACACAGTCTCTACTCTGAGTGGTCAGCCCCCAGTGACCCCCTTAACATTGTGGTCACATGAGAGGCTCCCAGAAGGTGCAGTCAGGGACCCAGACTCTGCACAGCCCTGTTGGGGAGCCCCAGGAGGTGATGGCCAGGGTGATGTGGGGTCTCAGGAGGGAGAGACAGGGAGGGGCAGAGAGGACAGGGACAGGGGACACAGGGACAGGAAGGATTAGAGACAAGGAGGCAGACAGAGAGCACAGGGTCCTCAGAGAGAGGCCCTGGGGAGGTCTCAGCTCAGAACAAGCTGGGGCCACCCTCACCCTCCTTCCTCTCTCTAGGACAGCTCCCTGGCACACCCTCCCTCTCAGTGCAGCCTGGTCCCACAGTGTCCTCAGGGGAGAACGTCACCCTGCTGTGTCAGTCACAGATCAAGATGGACACTTTCCTCCTGTGCAAGGAGGGGGCAGCTGATCCCCCCCTGCGTCTGAGAGCAGAGTACTGAGCCCCATGGTACCAGGCAGAGTTCTCCATGAGAGCTGTGACCCCAGCCCTCGGGGGGACCTACAGGTGCTATGGCTCTCACAGCTCATCCCCCTACCTGCTGTCATGGCCCAGTGCCCCCCTGGACCTGGTGGTCTCATGGGAGTGACCCCTGACCCCATCCTCTGTGAGCTCAAGGACTCCCTCAGGGCCCTGCCCAGGACAGCTCTGGGTGGAATGGGAGGGAGGGGCCTAGGGAGGGTCGGCCAGCGGGACTCACCCCTCAGAGAGGAGGGGCCAACGGGGTCCTCCAGCCTGTGCACCCACCCACCACTGGAATCAGGAAAGTGCAGGTGGGCACAGGAGGGTCCTGGGGAGGCCAGGCAGGTTTAGGGGGATGGGCAGAGACAGTCCCCAGGGGCAGCCTGCACCCCACACCCTCCTGTCCTCCTCATTCCCAGGACCCTCTGGGGAACCCAGCCCCCCACCCTCAGGACCCAGGTCACCAGCTGGTGAGTCTCAGGGGCCTCTGTGCAGACAGTGTCCTGCATTCTTGGGCCACCAAGGATCACTCTGAGCTACAAAGTCCAGTTGCAAACTCAGCTAAGCTGTGTCCAGGGCACTGCAGAGAATGGCCAGGGGTCTCAGGCCCTGGGGCTCAGAGCTGGGAGGCGTGAGGGGGAGGTCCAGGCAGAGGTGACTCTGGGCCCAGCCTGGGGAGGAGCAGCCAGCTGATTGGGGGGCAGGCAGCCCAGCCCTCACCTCCCACCCACCCCAGGAGGCCCTGAGGACCAGCCCCTCTCCCCCAAGGACCCAGGACCCCAGAGTGGTGAGTGAGGGGCTCTGGTGGGAGGTGGGGTCCAGGGCAGGGCTGAGCTGAGGGGGAGCAGCCCCCTCTGGAGATGCTGACGGGCACCAGCCCCTCCCCTCTGGGCCTCAGTTTCTCCCAGGGCAGAGGAGAGGCCTGGCCCTGACCTTCAAGTGCTCTCAGGCTGACCTTGGCTGTGCCCTGCTGGGAGAGGGGCCTCCAGGGACGCCTCCAGGACCTGAATCTGCAGGGCTCTGTCCCCTCTGTGCAGTGACAGTGACACTGAGCAGGGGAGGGCTCAGGGCCATCGGGGTGTCAGGCTCTTTCCCTCCAGCTCAGGGCTGAGCTCTGGGGGAGAGAAGGAGACTGGGAGTCAGACTCCCCCAGTTCAGGCCCCGCTCTGCTGCTTCCTGCTGGGTGACTGGGCAGGGGACCCCCCTCTGAGCCTCAGTGTCCTCATCTGTGCCTGGGGGGTGGGTGGCAGTGCCATGATGCCTGAGTGACAGGGCTGGAGGTGACAGGTGGAAAGACCAGCAGGGCTGGCACACAGTAGGTGCTCAGGTAAGCAGCGTGGCTCCTCGTCCACACCCCTGCCCAGGACTAGGAAGGAGCCTGAAGATTCTGGTGGGGTCTCGGTTCCCCTCCTCCTGCTGTTCCTCTTCCTCCTCCTGGGACACCAGTGTCGGGGACAATGCAGGAAGGCAGGTGAGTGGGGAGGGGGGACGTGGTGGCGTCCCAGGGAATTAGCCAGTTGTGCTCAGGGCACACAGGATGGGAAGCCTGGTTGTCACCCTGACCAGCAGGACCACCCAGGAGACCCAGCAAGAGCCCGTGTGGGCCTCACAGGTCTGCCTCCTTCTCCTCACACAGGGCTCAGCACTGCTGTCACCTCCCCAGAGGACACCCAAGTACACCAGGTGACCCGTCCTCTCCTCCGCCCTCCTCTCTCTGCCCGCTGCCCTCTTCTCTCCTCCCAGCTGATGGTGCTGATGGGCTCTGGTCGGCCTCCTGCCCTGAGGCCTGGGCGCTGGCCTCTCTCCTCTGCCTCCTCCCCCTGCTGAGCTCGGTCACCTGCTCCTGAGGAGGAGGTGGACCTGGCCACAGCCCTGCCCTGCACTGGCCCCTCCCAGCCACACAGATGGCCGACTCCTGGGGGTTTGCTGTTGGCAAGGCTCTACTGGGGGCTTGGGGCAGCAGCAGCAAACACAGTCTGGTGCTCAGACACAGGACAGCCCCGGGACAGACAGACGGGGCAGAGGCAGACAGGCGTGGGGAGACCAGGCAGGGCGACGGCTTGAACCCAGGACAGAGCCAGGTGGGGCGGGGGCCATGGGCAGGAGCAGGAGGGGTAACTGGACAGTCAAGGAGGGTTCCCTGGGGGGGACCCTGGACAGAGCCCCCACCACAGGGACAGGCCTGAGAGCATCTCAGGAAGAGGGTCCTGCCAAGGAGCAGCAGTGTGAGGCCAGTGGGCACAGGCTGACCTGTCCAGCCCGCTCGAGTCCAGGTGCTGCAGGTGATGCATGAGGAGCAGGTGTGATGGTGGCAGGACAGAGGTGGGCAGGGCTCAGTCCTGCAGGTGCCTCTGCTCTGGCAGAGCCTGAGAAGCCCCTGGAAGTTCTGCTGGGCATGGAGAGCTGACTGCTGGCTGCAGGTCCCTCCAGTCCCTGTGGGAGGTGAGAGGCACAGCCAGAGTGGACTCAGGAGCTGCCTGCCTCTGTCCCCTCCACAGAGCCCTGCAGATGAAGACCCCTGGGCTGTCACCTGTGCCCAGAATCAGGGCTATTGTGGAGTGTCCACTTATCCCCTGAGTTAGGGCCATTCCTGGTCATGAAGGACACATTACAGGGAGAGGACAGCCTGCAGGGCTGCCATGTGGGTCCTTTCCCCTCCAGGCCCCAGCTCCCCAGACACCAGCCTCACCTGTCACCACTCTGTCCTCACTCCAGGTAGCTGCATCTGGTGCCCCCCACGGTGTGACCTACGCCCAGCTGAATTACCTCAAGCTCATGCAGGGGACAGCCACTCCTCCTTCCTCCCAAGTAGGACAATCTCGTGCTCTGCACAGTGACTACGCCACCCTGGCCTTCCACTAGCCCAGGACACCACTCAGATCCCACGCTGCAAAGACAGGGACCTAGGGACCCCAGCAGGCACAAGACAGCCCATGGACATGCAGCTGGGTGTCACGGCCAGCCTGGGGCCTGACATGCATGGCCAGGAGCATCTGAGACCTGCTGGAAGTCACCTGATTCCCAGTCACAACAACTGGTCCCCAACCATGTGCCACGTTTGGCCATTTTATTCTCCTGGTAACCAACAGGCAAGGGGAGGGGTCACAAGGCAAGTGAGCAAATGTGTGATGGGAAAGTGCATCCAGCTGGTGACGCACAGAAATGAAGTGACTTTGATGAAAGGAAACTTACAATAAAGTTCAAAATGTGCTGGGGTGACCCTGGGGAGTCCATGTCACCTGCCTTCCTGCTGATTTTCACATCTGGCTGGGACCCCTCTGTCCAGCAGCATGACCTGGGCTGAGTGGCAGCCTGCAGGGGTCCCCTGTCCACCTGCGGGGGCTCTGCTTCCCACTGCCCTGTCCTCCTCCTCCTCCTCCTCCTCCTCCTCCTCCTCCTGTTCCTCCTCCTTTTCCACCTCCTCCTCCTCCTCTTCCTCCTCTTCCTCCTCATCTTCCTCCTTCTCCTCCTCCTCTCCCTCCTCCTCCTCCTCCTCTTCCTCCTCCTCATCCTCTTCCTCCTCCTCCTCTTCCTCCTCCTCCTCTTCCTCCTCCTCCTCCACCTCCTCCTCCTCCTCCTCTTCCTCCTCCTCTTCTTCCTCCTCCTCCTCTTCCTCCTCCTCTTCCTCCTCCTCCTCCTCCTCCTCCTCCTCTTCCTCCTCCTCCTCCTCCTCCTCCACCTCCTCCCTCTCTAATGCCCTCCTCCTTCCTTCTCCTCCTCTTTTCTTCTTCCCATCCTTCTCTCCTCTTCCTCCTCCTCCTTCCTCCCCTCCTCCCTTACCTCCTTTCCCTTATTCTCCCATCCCTTCTCCTTCCCTCCTCCCCCGTCCTCCTCCCCTTAACTCCCCTCCCCCTCCCCTTACCTCCCTCTCCCCCTCCCCTCCTCCTCCCTGCCATTACTGTGGTCTATAATTATTATTCCTCTTCCCCTTCTTCTTTACCTTTTCTTGACTTACTGACGGTTCCCTTTATTCTCTAACTTTTCTACTGGTCTTTCTGATACTATTTTTTTTTTACTTACTAGGTCCATGAATTATGTGCCTAAAATCACCCAAACTTAAAATTTTCATTTATTAACAAATAAATGTAGGGACCCTACAAGAAAACCTCAAAGTTGGAGTCCTTAGAACCCAAGGCCATACACCCCTGTGTCTATCCTTCCCAGGCTTATTTCTCTTGATGGACCACATTCACACTTAGCAGGAATCATTTTCAAAAAGCAGATAGAAAAGAATGTTCTAAGTCTGTTTGACGCTTATATTTTCCCAGGTTCAGTCTTGGTCTCGGCCCAGGATCAAGAAACTCTCTTCCCCTGTTCCCAGGCCCCAGCCTCCTTCTTGGTGGTCGGCCTGTTACCCCTCTTAGTCTCCAGAATGAGCACACACAGACTGTTCTTAAGACTAAAGTCAAGAATTCCAGCACTTGTTATGGTTTAGATGTGACTTGTCCCCAGAAGCTCATGTAGGAGACAATGCAAGAGCTTTCAGAGGTGACAGGATCAGGGGAGGAGTCCTGTGGCACCTGGTAACTTGATCCAGGCTTAATGCCCTGATTAGTGAATGGGCAATAACTGTGGGCAGGTTGGCACAGCTGGAGGAGGGGTCCCTGGGGCTGTCCTGTGGGTTTCTGTCTGGTCCCTGGTGGGCAGACGCTGTGTCTGCTGCTTTGTTGCTGCGTCCTGAGCTGCTTTCCTGCCCCAGGCCCTTCTACCATGATGCCCTCCTCCTCTGGGGCCCAGAGCAGTGGGTTGGCCACTGGGAACAGAGGCCTGGGACACTGTGAGCCAAATAGACTTCTCCTCCTCTAATTGTTCTTGTCAGGTCTTTGTCACAGTGATGCAAAAGGTGACTTAAACAGCCACCTTAAAAACAGAGAGACAGAGAGGTAGGGGGAGAGAGGGAGAGAGGGAGAGGGAGAGATTGGAAGGGGGAGAGGGAAAGAGATGGAGGGAGGGAGGGGGAGAGAGGGAGAGAGAGAGGGAGAGAGGGTGAGGGAGAGAGAGAAGAAGAGAGGGAAAAAGAGAGGGAGAGAGAAAGAGGGACAGGGAGGGGGAGAGAGAGGAAGAAATGTGGTTCTTCTGACCCACCAGACAATGTCATAGGAATCTGAGTGACCAGATGTTTCCTCCTTGGTCTTAGTTAGCCCTTTGCAATTCTGATAACCAGGAGACTCTGTGGTGGTCAAGGACTGGTCAGTAGAATCCTAGGGATGGAAGTGTTTCACGATCATCTCTCCACAAATAATATGGAATTAAATATTCATCAGCCAATGTGTTAATTTTTCTTAGTTGTTTATTTATGAAAATAGAAACCAGCTTACCTCCATGAAGTTCATACCATAGCTGAGCACCTGCTGTCACACACACACACACACACTCACACACACACACACGTTAAACAAGAGTGATGACAAGGTCATGGAGAGATCTGCGCAGGACAGTGCTGTGAGCACTCACAAAAGCTACTACTTTTCATTCCATGGCGTGTGCAGGACAGGGATCCTCAGTTCATTTCATTGGTGACATTTGCTCGCAGTTGTGTGGTGAGTGGGTGGACCGGCCAGGGACAGCATGGCCCTCAGCCCTTCCTGGAGGCTGTGCTTGGCCTGCACTTGAGGGTCCACTGGGGCCTGGACCATCTCTGACACGGGAGGGAGGGTGAGAAGTGCTGTGGGTCCTGGATGTGCGACCAACCTCCAGACGCACAGACATAAAGCCACAGCTCTGGGCTGGACAGTGGCCTGCGGAAATCCCTGCAGGCCCAGGCCACAGCAGGAAAGAAATAGACAAATTGGGTTTCATGGAAACTTTCAGGTTTTGTGCAGAGGAGACAACATCGTCACTGGGCACAGTGGCACACGCCTGAGATCCCTGCTCCGTGGAGAGCTGAGGCTGGAGGATCACAGTTGGAGGCCAGCTGAGCACATTTGTGAGGTCCTGCCTCTCAATTTAGAAAATTTATGTATCAATTCATGCGTACCTGCTTCAAATACATGTGGTATGGTGAGCTGAAGTGTGGATCTCTTATAGGGAATCCATCAAGTTAACTTTAGAGCTGTTTGTAGTGAACCATGCCAAGGTGGAGAAAGTTCTCATTGACCCTTGCTTGGTCTCCTGGGATTCGGCCTGTACAAGATGTCCATCACTTGGAGGCTTTGAATGCGCCCAGAGGTGCTGGGGCTCAGGAGCCATGGGCCTGGTTGCTGTGGACCTTCCCAGCGGGTCCTCAGGTGTCAGCCCTGGGAATGGGGCTGGTGCCCTGGGGCGGTGCCGTGTCTGCTGGTTGTCTCCATTGTGCCCAGGAGCTCAGGAGGCTGGTCTCTGGGCTGGACTGACTGCCCAGGTCACCACACCTGCTCCTTTGCAGAGAGGCCCAGAGCCTGATCTAAGCTGTCCACAAGCACAGGTCCTGTGGTGGGGTTCCCTGGGCAGAAGTGTCCCCGAGGAGATCCTGGGGCACTGTCCCTGCTATCAGGAGAGAGACAGCCAATTGTCCTGTGGTCTGCATGCCACTGCCCAAGGTTGCAAACTGCTGGTGCCTCTTCTCATTGTGACAGGGACAAAGGCCATCATCCCCTCTATCCAATCTCCCCCCTTTGCAGTGGCAAGTCCCCAGCACTGTCCCCTCCACAGCAGAGAGGACCTGCTTTCACTCCCCACCACCTTGAAGCCCAGGCGTCTGCTCCTGCCCTGACCCTGCTCCAGGAGGCCAGCTTAGGCTGGCACTGCCCAGGGCTGGGCTACTGCACCCCAAGGGGCAGGGTTTCCTCTCTATGCAGAAACTGGACCCCAAAATGAGAAAAGAAGAAGAAGAAGAAGGGGTGGGGGATCCCATGGAAAGTGACGGGAAACCAGGGGAGAGGGAGGAGAGGGAGTGGGAAGGAAGAACTGTGGGTGAAAGGGATCAAACTTTCCCAGGTTCACACCTGAACATCCCACCGTGCATCCCACACTGTGCCTATCCATAAAGCACTAATTAAAACACCACAAATAAACAGAAGGAAGGCAGGAGGGTGAGGAGGGGAACAGGTGGGGGGGAGGGGAGGGCTGGGGCCTCAACTGGAGCAAACCATCTCCCATGCCTGCACGACTGTATCGAGATGAACCCCAACATCACGTGTGTCTTCAGTTAACGAAGAAATACCATAAAACACACGGCAAATCAGCATCAAATCTCAGCAATATCGGCATTTAACATAATATGTTTTAGTCATTTTATCCAAGTCAAAGGACAGATGGATCAACAGAAAGTAGTGAATTAGCTTAATACCTAATGAGTCACCCCTGTAATCCCAGTGGCTCTAGAGGCTGAGGCAGGAGGATCCCAGGTTTGAGGCCACCCTGGGAACCTTAGAGAAAAGTCACAGGGCTGGGACGTGGCTCGGGGTGGAGCACTCGCATACCCAGGTCCTTGTGCAGGGCTGAGGTCAGCCCCAGGTGGGGAAATTAAAGGACTGAAGCCCACTAAGGTCAAGAAGGACAGAGTGACCAGAGCTGAACCCAGGAGCACCAGGGCGGGCTCCAGGTGCACAGGGAACGTGATGGAAAGGTGGAAATGACCCCCAGGACACGGTGGATGTGGGCAGGCCCAGGTCACCCAGCCTCTACTAGACGGGAATTGTTGATGAAGAGCACACAAGTAAGGAGTAGAGGATTCACTTTACTTCTACACGATCCTGTGTGAGTACTGACTCCATGTTCATGTGCTGGGGCCTGGTGCCCAAGACAAGTTGCCCAGACCCAGGAAGGTGGTGAGACGTGATGAATGTCTGTGTGGGGGCTGCATGGCCACAGTGGGCTTGCAGTGTCCACAGGGGGCTGTGAGGGGCCGAGCGGGGCCTGGGAGGGGCCTGTGCTGCACCCAGGTCTCACCTGGCAGCTGCCCACCCCCGGCCCTTGCTGGGGTGAGAAGAAGCTGGTCACCTTGCTGGGTGGGAGTGTGGACCACCCGAGAGGCCCGTCAGGCGTCTCCATGCGCTCTCCAGGGGCAGCAGTGATAAAGAGCTCCCTGTGCTGGTCTCTCACACAGGTCCAGGCTCACACTGCTGCTGTCAAGCTACGGGAGAGCTGGCCACGTCCTTCACGGGTCCCCTGTCTGTCTCTGCAGCATGTATAGACCATTCCAAGGCCAGCGATTCCGTTCCTGCTGAGCTGTGGACGCTGGAGCCTGAGAAATTTTCGCTGGTTTCAATGATCCACTTTCCACCACCTCTGAGTTCCCTAGACCAGCTCCCTCTCCAGTCCACAGGTTCCCTGCCAAAAAGTTTCAGATTTAATTGATCTCTGTTGTTATTTGCAGGCCATCCTCTCTGCCTGCACGTCCCCTTCCCTAGGGGCTGGTCACCCTCTGCCACTAGCCTGTCCACCTGGGGCACCCTTCACAAGTGAGTTCTCTCTTTCTTTTTAGTCCTGGGATGGAACCCAGGGGGCTTCACCTCTGAGCCCCATCCCCAGCCCTTTCTCGTGTTTTATTTAGAGACGGGGTCTAGCTGAGTGGCTAAGTGGCTGCTAAGTGGCTAAGGCTGGCTCTGGTCCTCCTCCTCTGCCTGCTGAGCTGCGGGGATTACAGGGTGCACCACCGCGCCTGGCTACACGGGATTTCTTACATGCTGTTCACTTTCTTGGTCTGCACAGCGTGAGGTTCCAGGAGCTGTTAGTCTGCACCTGGAGCAGGAGCTCCTTCCTGCTGCCCAGGTGGTGCTGAGGCTGCTGGGAGGGTCCTGCCTGGAACCGCCCCCTCCCTGGCAAACACTGGCCTCCTGCTGGGCCTGGTCAACTCAGCTTCTCCACCTGGAGCTCAGGATCTGCCCAGAGAAGGTAGGACGAGTCTCAGTGCTCAGGGACAACTTCTGCCTCGCTGCCCAACGTGGACACGCCTCAGGTGCCCAACTTTCCAGATGACTTGCCACCTCAGTCACCAACATCCAGACAAGGCTGGGAGCCATCTGGTCACCCTCACCACATGCCTGGCCGTGGACACGTGGCTTAGGTGCTGCACGGAACCTCCCCAGGCTGACCAGCAAGTTCCCCCCCATGCTGTGTCCCCCCATGCCCAGGGGTCTCAGCCCACGTCCCCTGGGGAAGCCTCGTCCCCTCACACGCGGTAAGTGCTGGGAGCTGGTGTCGCAGACCCTCCTGGGCCCTGTGTTCCTTCTCCTCCCCCCTGAACAGCTCTGCGCTGAACATCCCAGGAAACACTGCACACAGCCAGGGCTGCTCAGCTCTGGGCCCCGCCCCTGCTGTCCCTCCCCTGGGGACGTCCTGCTGACCAGCACCTGGTGCTCACACCCATGTTGGGGAGTCTGCTGAGCCCAGTGTCTATGCTACATGCCCCAAAGGGGAGTTACCCCTCCTGATACCCATGGGTCTGACTTGCCTTGATCTGACCTTTGGGACAGTGGTGGGGTCTCCATGAACTCTGGCCATCAGAGGCCATCAGAGGAGCCCACCCACAGGAAGTCCCCAGACACACCTGCCTGGTGACTGACAGGGCAGGTGCTGCCACCTCAGGGCCCCTCCAGTAGACCCCCAGGGTGCCCCGTCCTCCTGGGAGCACTGTGGTCATTCCACTGTCCAGACCTGAGGCGAGTGGCTAAGGCTGAGCACTGGTTGGCAAAGGGAGCTCACGCTGCCAGCCTGGCTGTGCCCAGGACGCCCACACTCTCCAGGGGCCCTCCCCGTGCTTCCTGGAGGACCCTGTTCTGTAGGAGGCGAAGGAGGGGCCTGCACTTCTCCTCCCTGGACCCCAGAGTGGAGCGGGGCCCCTGCAGGCCGCTGGTGCTGAGAGGATCCCGCAGGAGCAAGGACGGGCTTCAGTTTGTCCCCACAAGGTAAACAGCCCTCTCAGGTCACCAGGGGGCTGTCCACGAGGTTGACAGGAAGTGGTGAGTGGGCTGAGCTGTGGCTCCGCCTGGGCTCTGCCTGACTGCAGGGGAGTGGACAGCCCACCCTACACCCAGGGGCTTCAAGTCCTACCTTCCTTCCTGTGAGCAACGAAGGCCTGACCCAGACGCTGCAGTTTCAAATTAGGAGGAAGGTCACTGCACTCGCCCTGCCCACCTCCTGGGGGTCCGTCCTCCCAGGGCCCCTGGAGCTGTGCACTGTGGGAAGGTCCCCCTGAGTGACTGTGACCACCTTAGATTCCAGGAAGCCTCTGAGAAGCTTAAAGCTGAGGGGACTAGAAATCTCTGGGTCCCCCTAGCAGGCCAGGGACAGGGCCTGGGACCTTCCCAGTGGAGTCCCTGTGTCACCTGCAACCTCCTGAGCTGACCCTCACCCTGCCCTGTCTGACAGGGACCTGATCCTAGAACCCTGCCCAGAACGTCCCCACAGCCCACTGAGGCTCCCCAGGCTCCAGCCTGCTCTCCTACCTCCTCCCACTCCTCCCCAGCCCCGCGGAGTCTCCTCTCTCCCTCTATGATTTGCACACAGGGAAGACCCGCTCCCCAGCACCAGCGCTGCTGTTGGCCACCCTCCTCCATGTGACGTGGCTTGGAGGCTGACCTCCCCCATGAAGGGCAAAGGCTCCTTGGTCTCACAGGGGCAGAGGTCTCACATGGTCCTGCTGCCTGGGCCTGTCATCAGGGCCACATCATGGTGACAGGTGGTGGAGCCACCAGGGCCACTACAGAGGGGAGCAGGCCAACCACAGCCTGCGGGGCTCGCCCCCTGACCGGCCACCTCCACTAGGTCTCACCTCTTAGAGTTCCGCCCTCCACTGCACCAGGCTCAGGGTCACCCTTCCACACCCAGGCCTGGGCGCCACCAGAGCTGACCCCAGCAACCTGCCCCTGACTTCTGCTCTCCCAGGACCCAGGGCTCCTGTACCTGCCGTGGTCAGAGCAGGTGGATAGCTGGCTGGGACCCCTGTGCTGGGCCTTGGTGGCTCTGCTGGGGTTGTAGAGACTCAGGCCATCATGGGGGGACAGGGCATGGGGTGCCCAGCACTTCCCACTGCAGGACACCCAGGGCGTCTTCTCCCAGGGCAGCCGTCACCCACACAGGGATGTGGGTGGACCTTGGCCATCCCTGAAGCCCACATGCTGAAGCCTTGGCCACCCGCCGTGGTGCTATGGGAGGTGCAGGAAGCTCAGAGGTGGAGCCTGGTGGAAGGGACGTGGGCCCTGGGGACGAGCCCTTGAGGGGACGTGGGGACCCTGGCCCTCCCTGGCTCCCTTTGCTTCCCGCCTGCCAGGAGCTGAGAGCTTAGCTCCTCTGTGGGCTTGCACATGTGCTGCCTGAGCAGGGCCCAGGGCACAGGCTGGCCACCAAGATGAGGCTCTGCACCAGGAGCCGCAGTGACCCTTCCTCTTAGCGGCTTGCTCCCAGGATCTGGCCTCAGTGGTGGAAAGTGGACCAGCTCCTCTCCACGTGCACAGGGAGGACCTCACCTCAGCAGCTCTGCAGCCCAGGGCTCCTCCAGCCCAGAGCCTTGCACTCATGGAGGATGATCTCGCTGGGCAGCCTGGGAGGCCTCGCTGTGTCCCCTTGTCACTGAGCCCGTCCTGGGGTGACCCTTCCTTTATGCAGGACCTGAGTGCTCACTGCCTCCAGACTCTGCACCTGGGGAACTGACCTGCTGTGACCTTGGGGAAGCCCTGGCCCCTCTCCTAAGCTACTCCATGGGAGACCACAGGAAGAGCATGAGGCCAGGGGACCCAGTGTCAGCCAGAGGAACAGTGGCCTGCCAGCACAGCCAGGCTCCAGGGGTGGTGACGCCCACCTCAGCTCTCAGCCAGGCCGCTCTGCTTGATGGTGGGACAGGCTGGAGCATGGACTCCAGAGCAGATGGGACGGCTCTTCCCCCACACCCCAGAACAGAGCATTTCACGTGCAGCACGGGGACCTGGCACAGGGAGGAGGGCTCGCTCCTTTCAGCTCCTGTGTCTGTCAGCTCTGCGCTACTGCAACAAAACACCAAAGACCATCAATTTAAATAGACCAGAGCTGCTGAGGGAGGGGTTTGCTCCTGCACAGGCTACGCCATGGTGGGCTGCACTGGGAAATCAGCCCTGAGCTCCTTCAGCTGCTCCAGCTCCCAGAGGGCAGGGTGCAGGCCTCCACCATGCTGGACATCTGGGGCGTCCCACACACCTGCCCAGTAGCTGGTCATGTTTCACCTGGTCTAGGAGTGACCCCCACATTCCCTCCCTGGATCCTCTGAGGACATAATCCTGGGTTGGCCTCAGCCTGTGTGGGGCTGACTCAGGTGGGGCCTGGGGCCTGGCCTGGCTGGGCAGCATCAAGGTCATTATGGAAGGGCCTCAGGGTCAGGGACCTAAATTTTGTGCTGAGAGTCCCCAAGGGGTGGAATTCCCCTGAGCCCTGCCTTGAGGAAACCAGAGACAGGACAGGAGGGGCCGTCCCCACCCGGTGGGTGCGCAACCCTGGGGACAGGGGCCAGCAGCAGCCCCTGCTTACCACTTCCGTGCTGTCTGACCTGCAGGGCCTGCACTCTCCTCTCTGGACGCTGGAGTCTTCAGAGCAGGCGGCATGAGGTCCACCCTGCCTGTCCTCCTCTGCCTCGGTCAGTGCTGGTGGAGGGAGGGACACAGGCTGGTGGGGAGGGTCCCAGGTGCCTGTTCACAGGGAACGCTCTGGTCTTAGTCTCATATGGTACCAAATGGCTGCTGTGACCACAAGGGACAATAATCCTCCCCAACACTGAGGTGCCAGCTCCTCACGGGGACCTCTCTTCCAGGGCTGAGTCTGCTACAGAGCCCCCGGGGGTCTTCAGGTGAGGGCCCTGCAGCCTCCCGCGTCCTGCCCAGGCTCAGTCCCTGGGGTCTCGGGAGAGAAGGGAGCAGCCTGGGCCGAGGGTGGTGACAAGGTAGGGCAGAGGACCTGGGGTAGGGACAGGCCAGGACCCAGCCTCTGGTTTTCTTGCAGGGACCCTCCCCAAGCTCAACCTGTGGGCAGAACCAGGCCCTGTCATTCCCCGTGGAAGGTCAGTGACCCTCTGGTGTCAGGGATCACTGTACACCCACGAGTACTGTCTCATTAAGGAAAGGACCGGGAGCCCCACATGCAGAAGACCCTTACAGGGTCCAGGGAACAGGGCCATGTTCCCCATCCCCACCATGACTGCGCAGGACGTAGGGGGATATCAATGCTACCATCAGAGCCCTACTGACTCCTCTCAGCACAGTGAACCCCTGGAGCTGGTGGTGACAGGTGAGTGGACACTCAGGGGTCCCAGCCCCGGCTCTGTCTCAGGAAAGGGGTCTGCCCCAGATGTCCCTCTCACAGCCCATTAATGGGGGAGGAGGGAGCCATGAACACCTGCCTCCTTCTCTCCTAGGATTCTACAGCAAACCCAGGCTCTCAGCCCTGCCCAGCCCTGTGCTGACCTCAGGAGGGAACGTGACCCTCCAGTGTGGCTCATGGAAGGAATTTGACGGCTTTATTTTGGTGAAGGAAGGAGAACAAAACCTCACCTGGACCCTGGACTCACAGCAAAAACCCAGTGGGCAGTTCCAGGCCCAGTTCCCCGTGGGGCCTGTTAACCCCACCCACAGGTGGACATTCACATGTTATGGCTATTATAGGAGCAAACCCCAGGTGTGGTCAATTCCCACTGACCCCCTGGAGCTCCTGGTCTCAGGTAGGGAATTCCCATCCTTCACTCCAATATTTGGTGAGGCTGCGACCTTGTGGGCAGAGACCCAGGAGTGAGAGGGTGACCTGCAGGCAGGACGGGGGAGGGAGGGGGTTGGCAGGGTCCAGCCCTCAGCCCAGGCCTCTCTTCCTCAGGGGTGTCCAGGAAGCCCTCCCTCCTCACCCAGCAGGGCCCTGTCCTGGCCCCTGGAGAGAACCTGACCCTCCAGTGTCACTCAGACGTCACCTATGACAGATTCACTCTGTCCAAGGAGGGGGCACAGGACCTCCCCCAGCGCCCTGCCCAGCAGCCCCAGGCTGGGCTCTCTCAGGCCGACTTCCTGCTGGGCCCTGTGAGCAGCTCCCACGGGGGTCAGTACAGGTGCTACGGGGGACACAGCCTCTCCTCTGAGTAGTCAGCCCCCAGTGGCCCCCTGGACATCCTGGTCTCAGGTGAGGAGCCCAGAGGGTGCAGTCAGGGACCCAGACTCTGCACAGCCCTGTTGGGAGCCCCAGGAGGTGATGGCCAGGGTGATGTGGGGTCTCAGGAGGGAGAGAGACAGGGAGGGGCAGAGAGGACAGAGACAGGGGGACACAGGGACAGGAAGAATCAGAGACAATGAGACAGACAGAGAGCACAGGGTCCTCAGAGAGAGGCCCTGGGAGGTCTCAGCTCAGAACAAGCTGGGGCCACCCTCACCCTCCTTCCTCTCTAGGACAGCTCCCTGGCACACCCTCCCTCTCAGTGCAGCCTGGTCCCACAGTGTCCTCAGGGGAGAACGTGACCCTGCTGTGTCAGTCACAGATCAAGATGGACACTTTCCTCCTGTGCAAGGAGGGGGCAGCTGATCCCCCCCTGCGTCTGAGAGCAGAGTACCGAGCCCCATGGTACCAGGCAGAGTTCTCCATGAGAGCTGTGACCCCAGCCCTCGGGGGGACCTACAGGTGCTATGGCTCTCACAGCTCATCCCCCTACCTGCTGTCACGGCCCAGTGCCCCCCTGGACCTGGTGGTCTCAGGTGAGTGACCCTGACCCCATCCTCTGTGAGCTCAAGGATTCCCTCAGGGCCTTGCCCAGGACAGCTCTGGGTGGGATGGGAGTGAGGGGCCTAGGGAGGGTCGGCCAGCGGGACTCATCCCTCAGAGAGGAGGGGCCAACGGGGTCCTCCAGCCTGTGCACCCACCCACCACTGGAATCAGGAAGGTGCAGGTGGGCACAGGAAGGTCCTGGGGAGGCCAGGCAGGTATAGGAGGATGGGCAGAAACAGTCCCCAGGGGCAGCCTGCACCCCTCACCCTCCTGTTCTCCTCATTCCCAGGACCCTCTGTGGGACCCAGCCCCCCACCCTCAGGACCCAGGTCAACAGCTGGTGAGTCTCAGGGGCCTCTGTGCAGACAGTGTCCTGCATTCTTGGGCAACCAAGGATCACTCTGAGCTACAAAGTCCAGTTACCAACTCAGCTAAGCTGTGTCCAGGGCACTGCAGAGGATGGTCAGGGGTCTCAGGCCCTGGGGCTCAGGGCTGGGAGGCGTGAGGGGGAGGTCCAGGCAGAGGTGACTCTGGGCCCAGCCTGGGGAGTAGCAACCAGCTGAAGTGGGGGGCAGGCAGCCCAGCCCTCACCTTCCACCCACCCCAGGAGGCCCTGAGGACCAGCCCCTCTCCCCCACGGACCCAGGACCCCAGAGTGGTGAGTGAGGGGCTCTGGTGGGAGGTGGGTCCAGGGCAGGGCTGAGCTGAGGGGGGCAGCCCCCTCTGGAGATGCTGACGGGGACCAGCCCCTCCCCTCTGGGCCTCAGTTTCTCCCAGGGCAGAGGAGAGGCCTGGCCCTGACCCTCAAGTGCCTCTCAGGCTGACCTTGGCTGTGCCCTGCTGGGAGAGGAGCCTCCAGGGAAGCCTCCAGGACCTGAATCTGCAGGGCCCTGTCCCCTGTGTGCAGTGACAGTGACACTGAGCAGGGGAGGGCTCAGGGCCATCGGGGTGTCAGGCTCTTTCCCTCCAGCTCAGGGCTGAGCTCTGGTGGAGAGAAGGAGACTGGGAGTCAGACTCCCCCAGTTCAGGCCCCGCTCTGCTGCTTCCTGCTGGGGACCTGGGTGAGCCTCAGTGTCCTCATACCTTGGTGGTGGATGGGTGGTGGTGCCTGTCACATGATTGACAGTTGCAGGTGTCGTGCAGTTGCTCTGGGCTCAGCTGAACTTTGCTCCAACGTGACTCAGACACAGTCCTGACCCCGCAGAGCAGAGACAGGGTGAAGGACCAGGGAGAGGAGCAGAGGGGACCCTGAGGACCAGAAAGGGCTCAGAGGGGCTCAGAGAGTCCTGTGGTGAGAATGAGGCGAGGAGGTGGGTCCCAGGCAGGACGGGGCTCCTCAGGTCACAGGTCCCCTCCTCCACTTGGTTCTCAGGAGCCACTGAGACCATCAGCCCAGCGCAGAGCAGCTCAGACCCCAGCTCAGGGGAGTCGGGAGGATTATCAGCTATGGGACTGGACTCTGTGGGTCACGTCCTGGCCAGGGGAGGTGGCTGCCCTGCGTGGACATGTGGGGATCCTGGCCTCCCTGACCTCTGACCTCTGTGTCCATTTCCCAGCCTCACCTCCACAGGACTACACAGTGCAGAACCTCATCCGGATGGGCGTGGCTGGCCTGGTCCTGCTGGTCCTCGGGATCCTGCTGTTTCAGGCTCAGGACAGCCAGAGAGGGACCCGAGATGCAGCCAGGAGGTGAACAGGAGGAACAGGGCACACTCAGAGTGTAGAGCTGGTGACGAAGGACCCTCAGGAGTCTGAAGGCCACCTGGACAGGTGGGGCTGCACCTGAGACTGTCCTGGCAGCAGAGGTGACTGGGTGCAGGACCAGCTGGGTGCTGGCTGCAGAGCCTTCCCCACCATGCTGTGCCCACCCAGGGCTGGCCCACCGCTCTCTGCAGCCCTCCACACGCCAGTCCCCATTGGAACTGTCTGTACAGCTCCCCCTGAAACAAGGGTCATGCAAGCCACAGGCTGGTGTCTGAGGGACTGTGTAAGGGGCACTGGTCCTGTGGACATGACTGTGAAAAAGCCACATTAAAACCCTGAGAGTCCTGCCATGTGTTTCCTCTTACTGTCCACGTCCCTTCCTCTCACCCTCCACATGCCCAGGTAGCACCACGTCACCAGGTCGTGGTGCTAAATCCAAATTCCTCTGCTCACTGCTGGAGTGTAGGGAAGTACCAACTTCAATGTCACCTAGAGTCACCTCCTGACATGGCTTCCTGTGTCCTGCAGGGTTTCTCTTCATGGAATCACTAGGTCCTTTGTGCTGCCCATCGTGACATTGTGATGTCACTCCCTCCTCCCCACCTGGGCACATGTGTTCCCCTCACTCCTCCCCCTGTGTCCTGGGGGCTGCAGCACAGGCTGAGTGGGAGGGGCTCCTGGCCACGCTGATGGAGTGGGCACCTGTGGCTTCCCACCCAACTTCTCCCAGAAGCACCCCCAGGGCCACCAAGACCAGCCCAGCCAGGCCCAGGCGGACACAGTTCAACACCCTGTAGTTCTGGGGGGTGGAGGCTGGAAGCAGAAGGACACGGCAGACTGTCAGGACAGGTCACTGGCAGGTGGCCAAGACCCACCCTAGGGCCCTGAAATAGGAGCCACTCCCCACTTTCCAGGCCAGAACCTGTCCCTGTGGGCACTACCCCATGCAGAGTCCCAGGTGACCTACTGTGGGGCAGCTCACTCCTGTGGGTGGGGGCTGATGTCACGTGGGACTCCTGGGAGTCAGAGGCTGGTGAAGGGCTGGCAGCCTCTCCCCTAGGCTGACCTTGACCTCCTGAGCCCTTCTCCTGACTGTCCTGTCACTGGGATCACCCTGCCCCACCTCCCCTGCTCCCTGTGTCCCTCCCAGGTCTCCCAGTGAACAGGAGGGCCCTGGGGACAGGGGACTGGAGCACACACAGCTGCCTTTGATCAAACTCAGCTCCAAGTCTAAGGCCAAGGCCACCCTGGAGAAAACGGGGGACGAGCAGCCTCTGCCACCTGAGGATGAGAGGAGAGCTCAGGGCCTGGTGGTGCCCACAGCCCACTGTGAGAACCAGCCATGGGAGGGCAGAGTGTGACCCTGGGCTGGACCAGGGCTGTCTCTGCTCTGCCAGTTCATCCAGCCCGACGTCTGCTGGACCTTTGAGTGTCCCCGTCCCTCCTCTCAGCCCACACTTCAGCATCTGAGGCCTTGGGAAAGGGGTCAGGGTAGGTGACCACTGTGTGTGTGTCCCTAGGGCAGGATGGATTGACTCTGCTGGCCCTTCACTGGGTGACCCTCCTCCCCCAACACCCAGGGTCTCCTGGGGACACAGTGCTGAGCTACAGTGAGCAGGTCCCAGAGTGCATGGGGCTGGGTCCCAGGAGCATCCCCAGCCCAGTGCACCCTGGAGCTGACCTCCTGAGCTGGTGATTGACAGATCTCTGGGTCTGCAGGTCCTAATGGAGTCTCAGTGCACAGGACCGTGACACGTCACCTCACAGACACTGGGGAAGCCCTGACAGGACCAGAGTCCCCACAGCATGGGGACACGGAGGTAATGACCAAGGGTCCACACTCCTGGATCCACATGCCCCTGTCCACAGCTGCCCTGGGAGGAGGCCCTGGGACCTGCACTCACCCTCCTGTGCGTGGATGGCCTGGCCCAGGCAGAGCCCTGGAAGAGAAGCCCAGTGGGAAGAGCGTCCGGTTCCCCCAGAGCTGGGCCTGCAGGGCCTGGTGGAGCCTGGGCACTCAGCCTCCCTGATTCACAGGCCACCTGCTCCCAGGGTCAGGGTGGCCTTCTTCCTGACCTGGGGTGGCTGCGAGACCTCCCAGGCCCCCTTCCAAGAGGCTCTCTGCTGCCCAGAGAATGAGGACCACGTTGCTCTCCTGGTTGCCTTCTTTCTACTGGTTTCTTTTTAGTTCGTGCGTTGACATTACATGTAAATTTGACATTCATCCAGGTGGGCTCATGTCGGCACAGAGCCTAATGTGGTCCACCTCCTTCCCCAGGTCCTCCCTGTGGCCCTCCCTCCTTCCTGCTCCTCGGGACCCTCCTCTGCTCCATTGATCTCCCTTGTACTTTTGTGGTCCTTTTTTCATTTCTTTTTTCTACTTAGCTTTTGCAGTAAATGCCATCATGTCATTCTTCTTCTTGGCTGGGAAGAACTCCACTGTGTGTATGAACCAGATTTTCTTTATTCATTTATCTGTTGACAGGCACCTGGGCTGGTTCCATGATTTGGCTACTATGAATTGTGCTGCTATACACACTGATGTGGCTCTATCACGATAGTAGGTGAATTTAGTTCTTCTGAAAATACCAAGAAGTGGAGTTGGAAGAGGATGCTTTACTCATTTCAATTATAGTAGGAGACGGAGGAGATGGATGGAAACAGTGAATCCTTAAAAGGTATTACAGAGACCAGCCCAGCACAGGGGCCCAGGGCTTTAACTCCAGTGATTCCGGAGGCCAAGGCAGGAGGATGGCAAGTTGAAGGCCACCTGGGGAACTGAGGAACCTCATGACTCAAGGTAAAAACTAAATAGGACTGGACAGGACGTAGCTCATGAGAGAGGCCTGCAGAGCACCCCCAGGGCCTGGGTTCTATCCTCAGGGCCTCAAAGAAATTAAAATACAGATATATTAAAGAAATGAAAGGACATTAAAGTTCAAGACGGCAGAGTCACCCGAGCAGGGGCGTGCTCACAGAGTATGGAGTCAGTGAGGGACACGCAACAGTGACACCCAGGACACAAAGGCAGGTCAAGACCTCCCACCTCCGCTGACCTGGGATGCCTGAGGGACACGGC
This sequence comes from Ictidomys tridecemlineatus, assembly GCF_052094955.1. Classification (NCBI taxonomy): domain Eukaryota; kingdom Metazoa; phylum Chordata; class Mammalia; order Rodentia; family Sciuridae; genus Ictidomys; species Ictidomys tridecemlineatus. Next base: position 2,656,958 of record NC_135491.1, on the reverse strand, counting down.
CCAAATGGGAACACGGAGCACATGAGTGAGCTGCTCGTGACCATATGAGCACAGGGATCACCATGGGGACTGTGGCCTGGAATCCACTGCGTCCTGCAGGTGCCAGGAGAGACAGGGAGATCCATTAAAGGTCTCTGTGGTTTCTACATGGCCAGCCCAGCACAGTGGCCCAGGGTTTCAACTCCAATAACTCTGGGGGCGAGGTCACGAGGATAGCAAGTTGAAGGCCAGCCTGGGGAACAGAGGAAAACTTGTGATTCAACATAAAAGTAAACAGGACGGTGGACGTAGCTCATGGGAGAGGCTGCAGAGCACACCCAGGGCCTGGGTTCCTTCCTCAAGCCTCAAATAAATTAAAGCAAACAAAAAGGTTTCAGAGAAATGGAAGCTCATAAAGGTCAGGAAGCCACAGTCACCAGAGTTGACATCAGAGAGGCTCAGGGGACAGCTCACAGATGGTGGAGAAGGCAAAGGACATGTAACAGTGACCACCTAGGACACAAGGACCTGAAAGGCAGGCCAAGAGCAACCCCTCTACTGACCTAGAATTCCTGATGGACATGACACAAGTAGGAGCACGGAGCACACCAGTGACTTACTCCTGACCAATATGAGACACGGACCACCAAGGTGCCTGAGGCATGGAGTCCACTGGATCTCACAACCCAAGGAAGGCAGTGAGATATTCTAAAACGTCCCCAGGGAGGTATGGGCCACATTAAGCCTGCAGTGCGCACACAGTGGCTGGTCAGCAGGAGGGTGCGTGGGGACTTGGAGAGGCCTGTGCTGCACCCAGGTCTCCTCTGACAGCTGCCCAGCCCCAGCCCATTGCTGGGGTGAGGAGCTGGTCACCTTGCTGTGGGGGGAAGGGAGCAACCCTGCAGGGTGTGAAGGGTCCTGTGACCACATCCTGTCACTTTGTAGCTTTGCTCAGCTCCTGCATCCTGGCCCACAAGATGGCCCCACTTCCCCCACCTCCTGTCCCTGCTGTGCCCTGGAAGGGGAGGCAGCAGAGGACATGGTGGAAAGTCCCTCCTGAAGACACTGGGCCTCCAGAGCCCAGGCTGGAGGAGGAGCCCTGGGAAGCTGAGGTCATGCACTGAGGAGCCCAGGGTGACCTGCCACAGCCAACACTAGGGACAGGCAGAGCCCTGCAGGGGGAGTCCACATGGGGATGTTTCATGTCTGTGTGGTTGTCCCACTAGGACTCCATCTGGGCCACATGATCTAGGGACACACGAGGATCCTCCCAGGCCCAGGTTGTGGGTTTGGCCAACACAAGTGCTTTCCCAGGGAACTGCTCAGCCACAGGAGATGGACGACCTTCCTGCTCTGGCCAGAATCTCCGCCTCTTCCCAGGGCAGCAGCAAAGAGCACTTGGAGTATGGGATGGACCTGGGCTAGACGTCCACGTCCCTTCCTGGCTCCCTGATTGCACAGATGTGCCCACTGCTCCTGGAGCTGGGGGTGCATCTTGGAATAGAGAGAGTGGCTGGGGGGGTTGAGGGCTGGGGACTCAGGAGCCAGCACACGCTGCAGGCCACTGTGGTCCCCTCACACAGCCACCAGCACAGGTGCTCAGGGGTGTGCTGATGACAGACACACCAGGTCCTCCAGGATGGGCCACCAAGCTGACTCCCTCAGTGGACATGGGGTAGCTGGTCTCCCTGGCACTGTCCTCTGTGCTAACTGTCACTGGTGTTCCATCAAACCAGGTCCAAAGGGGCCAGGACGGGGTCATAGAGCTAATGGGGTGAATGGTGCAGAGGTGGGGGTCCACTTCCCCAGGCTGACCTGTGGGGTGTTGAGGACCATGGTGGACACCAGGACCCCTGCCCATTCCTTAGCTGGCTGCCCACCTCCCTCTCCTCATGCCCAAGGCTGCTGACCTTCAGGAAATGGCCGAGAGGTGATGTGGTAGGATGGGCCATGTGTTAGAGGGGACCCTGGGGAGGTGGAGGTGGCCTGGCGTTGGTGGCTAGTTGCCTGGATCTAATGGGGACAGGCCTGAGTGACCTCACATATACCTCCTCCTTATTCTGCTCTTGATGGGAGGACCAGGAGAATACACCAAGGCCTCTCTCCACTTTGCACCCCACAGATCTGCTGTAAGACCCAGAGCCCAGGGAGGACCCCATGATGGACAGGAGGTGAGACCTGCAGCTTGGCCCCCACCTCAGCTGCCACCCTAGTCCTGCAGCTGCCCCCACTGTGACCACACAGAGCTGCCCAAGAAGGACCTGGATCCAGCCCTGGGAGGATTCCCAGATTCTCTGTCTCCTTCTAGAACCATCGGGGGCCTCTGAGGAGACGACAGCAGAGTGAATACTTATAGGATGACCTTGAAACCTGGAGGTCCCAGCTAGTGCCTTGTCCCAGAGACTAGGAGGCTGAGGCAGGAGGATCACAGGTTCAAGGCCAGCCTGGCACTGTAGCACGACCTGTCTCCAAATTGAAAATAAGCAGCCTGGGATGTAACTCCAGGGTAAAGAGACCCTGGGTTCAGTTCCCAGGACTGAAAATACATGTCCAGGGTCCCTTAGCAGAGAGCCAGCTACTCCAGCCTCCACTGTGAGGTGCAGACAGGGCGGGGCGTGTCCCCCTGCGCACCACCCATCTGCCGTGCTCATTATCCTGCGGCTCTCTAAACCCTACTGAGGCTTCTGATGTCTGAGGCATAAACTCAGACAATCTTCAAATTCTTCAGTAAACTTTCATCTTCTTTTTTGGCACAGGGGATTGAACCCAGGGGTGGTTGAACACTGAGCCACAGCCAGCCCTCCTTTGTATCTAGAGACAAGGAATCACTCTCTAGCTCAGGGCCTTGCTGAGTTGCTGGAGGCTGCCTTTGAACGTGTCATCCTCCTGCCTCAGCCTCCGAGCTGCTGGGGTTACAGGAGTGCCCCAAGTTCCCGGCCTTAGTGTTCCACCTCCGCGCCCTCCTACAGGGCTCCCTGGGAACACGTGGGCCACGTAGACTAAAATTAGGGAGGACCAACTACCTGGAGGTAATTCAGCTCCGTGGCCCCTGAGCCCCGGTCAAGACTCTGAGGCCTCCTGTGGCTGCAGCCTGTCCAGCAAGGCAGGGAGCCTGGCCATCCTGGGTCATGGTGCAGGGCCAGACACCGCCTCCTTGCCCTGACCTAGGTCTCCTGCAGGAGACTCCAGGGGGTGACAGTGTCCACCTCCATGGCAAGATGACGTGGTCTTCTGGGAGGTGGTGACGAGCAGAGGCCCTCCTGGATCCTCCCCTGGCAACCCCTGCAGCTACCTGCCCCAGCGACGTCCCCCACGCTGTGTCCTCCCAGGCCCACGTGTCTCAGCCCACGTCCCCTGGGGAAACGCACGTCCCCTCACACAGGGGTGGCCGACTCAGTGGAACCTGGGCCCTGGCCTGGCTGGGCAGCATTCAGGTCAGTATGGAAGGGCCTCAGGGTCGGGGGACCTCAGCTCTGGCTGAGATGTCTCCAGGGCGGAATCCCCCTGAGCTCTGCCCTGGGGAAACCAGAGACAGGACAGGAGGGGCCGTCCCCATCCGGTGGGTGCTCAGCTCTGGGGACCAGGGGCCAGCAGCAGCCCCTGCTTACCACTTCCGTGCTGTCTGACCTGCAGGGCCTGCCCTCTCCTCTCTGGACGTCTTCAGAGCAGACGCCATGAGGTCCACCCTGCCTGTCCTCCTCTGCCTCGGTCAGTGCTGGTTGGATGGTGGGGGTGGGGGGACACAGGGTCGGTGGGGAGGGTCCCAGGTGCCTGTTCACAGGGAACCCTCAGGTCTTAGTCTCATATGGTACCAAATGGCTGCTGTGACCACAAGGAACAATAATCCTCCCCAACACTGAGATGCCGGCTCCTCACGGGGACCTCTCTTCCAGGGCTGAGTCTGCAACAGAGCCCCCGGGGGTCTTCAGGTGAGTGCCCTGCAGCCTCCCACGTCCTGCCCAGGCTCAGCCCCTGGGGTCTCAGGAGAGAAGGGAGAAGCCTGGGCCGAGGGTGGTGACAAGGTAGGGCAGTGGGACCTGGGGTAGGGACAGGCCAGGACCCAGCCCCTAGAGAGTACCTGTCCCTCTAATGTCACACTGACATCATCTATCACATATTTGCTCTGTCCAAGGAGGGGGCAAGGACCTCCCCCAGGGTCCTGCCCAGCAGCCCCAGGCTGGGCTCTCTCAGGCCGACTTCCTGCTGGGCCCTGAGAGCAGCTCCCACGGGGGTCGGTACAGGTGCTACGGTGGACACAGCCTCTTGTCAGAGGGGCCAGTCCCTAGTAACCCCTTAACCTCCTGTTCACAGGTGAGAAGCACAGAGGATCCTGTCAGTGATCCAAATGTGCAGAGCTTTGTGTGTGGAGGGCCAGGAGGTGATGGCCAGGGTGATGTGGGGTCTCAGGAGGGAGAGAGACAGGGAGGGGCAGAGAGGACAGAGACAGGGGGACACAGGGACAGGAAGAATCAGAGACAATGAGACAGACAGAGAGCACAGGGTCCTCAGAGAGAGGCCCTGGGGAGGTCTCAGCTCAGAACAGGCTGGGGCCACCCTCACCCTCCTTCCTCTCTCTAGGACAGCTCCCTGGCACACCCTCCCTCTCAGTGCAGCCTGGTCCCACAGTGTCCTCAGGGGAGAACGTGACCCTGCTGTGTCAGTCACAGATCAAGATGGACACTTTCCTCCTGTGCAAGGAGGGGGCAGCTGATCCCCCCCTGCGTCTGAGAGCAGAGTACCGAGCCCCATGGTACCAGGCAGAGTTCTCCATGAGAGCTGTGACCCCAGCCCTCGGGGGGACCTACAGGTGCTATGGCTCTCAAAGCTCGTCCCCCTACCTGCTGTCACGGCCCAGTGCCCCCCTGGACCTGGTGGTCTCAAGTGAGTGACCCTGACCCCATCCTCTGTGAGCTCAAGGATTCCCTCAGGGCCCTGCCCAGGACAGCTCTGGGTGGGATGGGAGGGAGGGGCCTAGGGAGGGTCGGCCAGCGGGACTCACCCCTCAGAGAGGAGGGGCCAACGGGGTCCTCCAGCCTGTGCACCCACCCACCACTGGAATCAGGAAGGTGCAGGTGGGCACAGGATGGTCCTGGGGAGGCCAGGCAGGTGTAGGAGGATGGGCAGAGACAGTCCCCAGGGGCAGCCTGCACCCCTCACCCTCCTGTCCTCCTCATTCCCAGGACCCTCTGGGGGACCCAGCCCCCCACCCTCAGGACCCAGGTCAACAGCTGGTGAGTCTCAGGGGCCTCTGTGCAGACAGTGTCCTGCATTCTTGGGCCACCAAGCATCACCCTGAGTTACAAAGTCCAGTTACCAACTCAGCTAAGCTGTGTCCAGGTCACTGCAGAGGATGGTCAGGGGTCTCAGGCCCTGGGGCTCAGGGCTGGGAGGCAGGAGGGGGAGGTCCAGGCAGAGGTGACCCTGGGCCCAGCCTGGGGAGGAGCATCCAGCTGAAGTGGGGGGCAGGAAGCCCAGCCCTCACCTCCCACCCACCCCAGGAGGCCCTGAGGACCAGCACCTCACCCCCACAGACCCAGGACCCCAGAGTGGTGAGTGAGGGGCTCTGGTGGGAGGTGGGTCCAGGGCAGGGCTGAGCTGAGGGGGGCAGCCCCCTCTGGAGATGCTGACGGGGGCCAGCCCCTCCCCTCTGGGCCTCAGTTTCTCCCAGGGCAGAGGAGAGGCCTGGCCCTGACCTTCAAGTGCCTCTCAGGCTGACCTTGGCTGTGCCCTGCTGGGAGAGGGGCCTCCAGGGAAGTCTCCAGGACCTGAATCTGCAGGGCCCTGTCTCCTCTGTGCAGTGACAGTGACACTGAGCAGGGGAGGGCTCAGGGCCATCGGGGTGTCAGGCTCTTTCCCTCCAGCTCAGGGCTGAGCTCTGGTGGAGAGAAGGAGACTGGGAGTCAGACTCCCCCAGTTCAGGCCCCGCTCTGCTGCTTCCTGCTGGGTGACTGGGCAGGGGACCCCCCTCTGAGCCTCAGTTTCCTCATCTGTGCCTGGGGGGTGGGTGGCAGTGCCATGATGCCTGAGTGACAGGGCTGGAGGTGACAGGTGGAAAGACCAGCAGGGCTGGCACACAGTAGGTGCTCAGGTAAGCAGCGTGGCTCCTCGTCCACACCCCTGCCCAGGACTGGGAAGGAGCCTGAAGATTCTGGTGGGGGTCTCGGTTCCCCTCCTGCTGCTGCTCATCTTCGTCCTCCAGGGACACCAGTGTCGGGGACAATGCAGGAAGGCAGGTGAGTGGGGAGGGGGGACGTGGTGGCGTCCCAGGGGAATTAGCCAGTTGTGCTCCGGGCACACAGGATGGGAAGCCTGGTTGTCACCCTGACCAGCAGGACCACCCAGGAGACCCAGCAAGAGCCCGTGTGGGCCTCACAGGTCTGCCTTCTTCTCATCACACAGGGCTCAGCACTGCTGTCACCTCCCCAGAGGCCACCCAAGGCCACCAGGTGACCCGTCCTCTCCTCCGCCCTCCTCTCTCTGCCCGCTGCCCTCTTCTCTCCTCCCAGGTGATGGTGCTGATGGGCTCTGGTCGGCCTCCTGCCCTGAGGCCTGGGCGCTGGCCTCTCTCCTCTGCCTCCTCCCCCTGCTGAGCTCGGTCACCTGCTCCTGAGGAGGAGGTGGACCTGGCCACAGCCCTGCCCTGCACTGGCCCCTCCCAGCCACACAGATGGCCGACTCCTGGGGGTTTGCTGTTGGCAAGGCTCTACTGGGGGCTTGGGGCAGCAGCAGCAAACACAGTCTGGTGCTCAGACACAGGACAGCCCCGGGACAGACAGACGGGGCAGAGGCAGACAGGCGTGGGGAGACCAGGCAGGGCGACGGCTTGAACCCAGGACAGAGCCAGGTGGGGCGGGGGCCATGGGCAGGAGCAGGAGGGGTAACTGGACAGTCAAGGAGGGTTCCCTGGGGGGGACCCTGGACAGAGCCCCCACCACAGGGACAGGCCTGAGAGCATCTCAGGAAGAGGGTCCTGCCAAGGAGCAGCAGTGTGAGGCCAGTGGGCACAGGCTGACCTGTCCAGCCCGCTCGAGTCCAGGTGCTGCAGGTGATGCATGAGGAGCAGGTGTGATGGTGGCAGGACAGAGGTGGGCAGGGCTGAGTCCTGCAGGTGCCTCTGCTCTGGCAGAGCCTGAGAAGCCCCTGGAAGTTCTGCTGGGCATGGAGAGCTGACTGCTGGCTGCAGGTCCCTCCAGTCCCTGTGGGAGGTGAGGGGCACAGCCAGAGTGGACTCAGGAATCGCCTGCCTCTGTCCCCTCCACAGAGCCCTGCAGATGAAGACCCCTGGGCAGTCACCTACGCTGAGGTGTCACACTCGAGAGTAGGGCATGGAGGACTGTCCACTTCATCCCCTGAGTCAGGGCCATTCCTGGTCATGAAGGACACATCAGAGGGAGAGGACAACCTGCAGACCTGCAAGGTAGGTCCTGTCCCCTCCAGGGCCCAGGCTCTCCAGGTACCAGCCTCACCTGTCATCACTCTGTCCTCACTCCAGTTGGCTGCATCTGAACCTCCCCACGATGTGACCTACGCCCAGCTGAAGGATCTCAAGCTCAGACAGGGGACAGCCACTCCTCCTTCCTCCCAGGGACTGGAGCGTCCAGCTGAGTCCAGTGTCTACGCCACCCTGGCCATCCACTAGCCCAGGACACCACTCAGATCCCACACTGCAAGAACAGGGACACGGGGACCTCAGCAGGCACAAGATAGTGCACAGACACTGACCTAGGTGTCACAGCCAGCCTGGTATGGCCTGAACTGGAGCAAATCACCTCCCATGCCTGCATGAGTGTGTCATGATGAACACCAGTATCATGTAAGTCTTCAAATAACTAATAAATACCATAAAAGACACGGCAAATCAGCATCAAATCTCAGCAATATCATCATTTAACATAATATATTTTAATCATTTTGTCCAAGTTAAAGGACAGATGGAATCAACAGAAAGTAGTGAATTTTGAAAGATATTAAACAGCTGACTCAAGCCTGGTGGTACAGTCCCTGTCTAATCCCAGTGGCTCTAGAGGCTGAGACAAGAGGATCCCAGGTTTGAGGCCACCCTGGGAACCTTAGAGAAGAGTCACAGGGCTGGGACGTGGCTCGGGGTGGAGCACTCGCATACCCAGGTCCTTGTGCAGGGCTGAGGTCAGCCCCAGGTGGGAAAGGAGATGAAAGGACTGAAGCCCACTAAGGTCAAGAAGGACAGAGTGACCAGAGCTGAACCCAGGAGCACCAGGGCGGGCTCCAGGTGCACGGGGAACGTGATGGAAAGGTGGAAACGACCCCCAGGACACGGTGGATGTGGGCAGGCCCAGGTCACCCAGCCTCTACTAGACGGGAATTGTTGATGAAGAGCACACAAGTAAGGAGAAGAGGATTCACTTCACTTCTACACGATCCTGTGTGAGTACTGACTCCATGTCCATGTGCTGGGGCCTGGTGCCCAGGACAAGTTGCCCAGACCCAGGAAGGTGGTGAGACGTGATGAATGTCTGTGTGGGGGCTGCATGGCCACAGTGGGCTTGCAGTGTCCACAGGGGGCTGTGAGGGGCCGAGCGGGGCCTGGGAGGGGCCTGTGCTGCACCCAGGTCTCACCTGACAGCTGCCCACCCCCGGCCCTTGCTGGGGTGAGAAGAAGCTGGTCACCTTGCTGTGGGGAGAAGGCAGCAACCCTGCAGGGTGTGAAGGTCCTGAGACCACATCCTGCTCACTTTGCAGCTTTGCTCAGCTCCTGCATCCTGTCCCACAACTTGGCCCCAAATTTACCAACCTCCTGTCCCTGCTGTGCCCTGGAAGGGGAGGCAGCAGAGGACACGGTGAAAAGTCCCTCCTGAAGACACTGGGCCTCCAGAGGCCAGGCTGGAGGGGGAGCCCTGGGAAGCTGAGGGTATGTACTGATGGAGCCCAGTGTCACCACTGAGTGACCGAGACGTCATGGGTGGCATTCACAGGGGGATGTATTATCTCTGCTTTGGTTGTCGGCGGCACTAGGGGAAACAGATCTGAGCTATGGTAGAGGCAAGGGTTTCCTGCTCAAAAAAAAAAAAATGTCTTGTCCCAGGGAGAGCAGGAAACCCACATCAGAATCTGGAGTAGCCCTGGGCGCAGATGTCCACTATAGACACAGTGATTGACCAGGTTCAGGGACTTGCATAGATTCAAGAAGTCAGGACACTTTCACACCACTGTGGACTGCCTCCCACAGAACCCAGCACGTGGGTGCTCAGAAGTCTGCTTTGACAGAAGCACAAGGTCCTCAGCAATGGTCCACCACGCTGAGTCTCCCACTGAACCTGAGGTCACTCCACGTCCATGGCACTGTCTGCTGTGCTGACTGGTCAATGGTGTTCCATCAAAACCACGTCTAAAGGGGACAAGGCGGTGTCATGGGAGCTAAGAGTGGTGAAGACGTACAGAGGTGTGGACTCACTCCTTAGGTTGATCTGTACTGTTTTGTTCAGGACCGTGGTGGACAACAGGTCCCCTTCTCTTAGCTGCCCAGCACACCTGCTCCTTGTCTGAGAAGAAGCTACTCGTGTTGTTTTCAATCTTCATTTGTGTGGAGAGTTTTTCCTTCCTATTTCCTCCGTCCTGTGAGTGCTCACCTATGAGACGAGTCTCGGCATACAGCTGGACTCTGTGTTTTGATCCGCTCTGCTCCTCTGTGTCTTTTAATGAGGGGTGAGACCATTTACATTCAGTGTTCCTATAGACTGTGTCCGTGTTTCCTGCCATCGTGGTGTCTTGCTACATTGGATTCCATCCTGGGTCTCATTTAGTGGATCACTTCTCAGGGATATCCCTGTACGGGGGGACTTCCAGATTTGGTTCTGAGTTCCTCTGTGTGCAGGTTATCTGGAGGGTTCTTTAGTTCTGGGTGGTGGTCATGGATTCTCTCAGTTTATCCTTGTCATGGAGAGTTTTACTTCCCTCCTTGAACTAGAAAGAGAGCGTTGCTGAGTGGGGTGACCTTGGCTGGCAGCTGTTTCCTTACAGAGCTTGAAATATCTCACTGCAGTCCTCCTTGATTGTCGGGTCTAAAGGGACAGGTCAGAAGGAGTGTTGCTGGTTTGCTTCTAAATGTGACCTGAACTTTCTCTCCAGAAGTTTCATATGCTTTCCTTATTTTCTTTTTTCCCCCATGGAGGAAATGATATGAAACATTTATTTGATATATCGAACAACATCAGAGCTAAGTAACCCAACTCCACTGCAGCACAACAAAGGCAATCGCCCCTCGACCCAGTGTAACATTGAAATGCAACCTGCATAAGGCACGTGTCATGAAATAGCAAGACTGCTGCTGCCTTCCCAGGACTTCCAGCCCCTACCAGGTGACAGTGAAATACCGACGGTCCCCATAGTTTTATTGAAATCAATCATTTAAAGTGTATTTTTGAAGATGAATCAAAATGCCTCAGTCTCAGTAACCATACATTCACCTGAAACTTTTATCTCTGTAAATGGGATTTATTTACTTCCCACTAGTGAGTCTTTATTTTACTCACACTACAGCAATGGATTTTCCATACTTAGTGTCTGCCTTGCCCAATGTCAAAGGAAAAAACCCAAAATGATTAGTAAAGAAAGATGTAGGAAATAACACCATGTTTAGTTTTAAATATTTTAAGGTTTGAAAGTGTTTAAAGTTTGTAAGTCCTAGTAGGAAAACATCATCTGAATGGACACCCTCATGGCCAACCCTGTGCAATGCTCCACCTGCCCTGGCCGCACAGGGGCAGGTCACCTTGAAAGCACCCAGCTCTCCTGATGAGGCGGAGGTCGCCACAGCCACTAAGTGATGGAGGTGCTTTTCCTCATGAGGGTTGTGTGCTGGGCCTTCTGCTCGACTCCAACCTTGGCTGACAACTGACTGGTGAGATGCCTAACCTGAGGGTTGCTTTGACATCATGACACCTTTGCTGGGTTCTGGGCCCCGTCCTGGAAGGCCACCTGACTCCTGGATCCTGCGTGGCCACAAGAACATGGCAGCACGCCCCCGGCCGCTCCAGGCATTCCCCCGGGAACGCACCTGGGGAAGCGCCCACCTGAGCTCCTGCTGTGGTCCCCCTTCCTCCTCCCTCTGGGCCTCTCTGCTCTTCTGGAGCCTTCTTTACCCCTCCGTTCTTCCTTGGATCTCTCGCTCCTCACGGTTTCGCTCCCGTCTTCTCCCACATTCTGCCGTTTTCTGTGCCCGAGGTGGACCTTCTCTCAGCATGGCCTTAGGTCATCATGCCACAGGCAAGGCCAATCGGAGGGCTGCCCTACCCGTGGCCACACGTCTTGGGCTTTCCCTGGCCACTCGCAAGGCGGAGCTGAATCAGGTTGGTTTCGATGGCTCTGTCACACTCTCGAACGGCAGCATTTGGCTTCTGCCATTGGGTGAAGACCCTGGCTCTCTCGGCCTGCAGAGTGGCCAAGTGAGGACTCAGCTGAGAGCCCTGGGGCGTCCTGTAGCTGCCACCATTCAGGCTCCCGGCAGCCCCTTCCTTCCCTGGGCTTGGTCCATCTTCTCCTCGGTTACCTCTGCATCTTCTCCTCCCATCTCCTGCGGGGCCTCCGCGTCTGGCTCCGTTTCACCTTCGCTGTCAATTCCTGCACCACTTTCCTCACCTGACGCTCCTCTCTCTCTGTTTTCTTCTGTCTTCCTGCTCTCTGCTTTCTCCTCCTGGATGTTTCCTTCTGTTTAGGTCCATGAGCAGCAGGTGGGACTTCCCAGGCCCTCCCCCCTCTCTCTCAGGAAGCGCATCTCTTCAGTTTGCGGGATCCTCCTTTTCAATAATCCTACTTCTTCATTGGAATGACCTTCTATATCCTGTATTCGCCCTGTTGTTTCAGTGCTCAGATCATTTTATTCATTGAACATTTTTATCATCAGTTTCTCGTGATCTTTCTCTGGAATTTCTTGACTTTGATATTCTGGCATCCTTTGTTGGGGGATCGTGAATTTGGGGGTCAGTTTTGTTTGCGTGTTTCCCCCTGTTGTCAGAGACCCTGGACGAGAGCATCAGCTGAGGTGGGGTCCCCTTGCTCTTTTCTAAGCGTATTTTGGGTGAGTACTTCTCTTTTTAGTGAGGGACTTCCCTGATTCTGACATGAGCAGACGTCAGGGTGGGAGCCGAGGTCCCTCTAGTTGTTTCTCCCCGGGTCCTGGTTGCTGGTTGGGGGTTTGTCTTCCCTGTTCTGAGTCGAAGTAATGGTACATTCAGGTCTGCTGCTCTGCGCCCACCTGCAGCAGGAACCTGCACCTTCCCCAGAGCACCTCCAGGGCTGGGAGACGACAGGCCCAGCAAGGACCAGAACCTGTGCCCAGGACAGGCTGAGGGAGCCCCCGGGAGGCCCTGGGAAGAGGACCAGCCCCGGGTTACCCTCACCTGGAAGGGGCCGGCTCAGGAGGGCACCAGGGAGTGTGCTGCTGCATCCTGGCCCTGGAGGGACGAGGACAGGTCAGGTGACAGCAGAAGGGGTGAGAGGGCAGCACTGCTGTCTGAGCCGCCTGCAGGGAGCCCAGGCCCACCCCACCCAGTCCTGGGAACAAGAGCCAGGCTCTGGGAGGGCAGTTCCCCTTCCTGTGGGCAGCTATGTGACACCCCACACAGGCAGAACCCGGCCTCCAAGTGGCCACACCTTGTGTGTGTCTGTCCTCCAGCTCTGTGACCTCCTCCATCTGGACCCTGGGACCACGGGAGGACACACCATGACCCCCACCCTCACGGCCCTGCTCTGCCTGGGTGAGATGTGAAGGAGGGAGGGGACACCCTGTTCTGGGGGGACCCAGCCCACAGCCTGGCCCTGGCCACCAGGAGACCCAGGGCCCAGGAGGCTGTGGGGGGACAGGGCCTGCTCAGGCCTCAGGGGCTCCCCTCTCACAGGAACTCTCTTCCAGGGATGAGTCTGGGCCCCGGGACCCGAGGGCAGGCAGGTGAGTGTCCCCAGCTGTCCAGGTCCTCCTCCTGGGGACCAGGAGCCACCGTGGGCAGTGGGTGGAGAACAGAGTTGGGGGCTGAGGCTGGGGAGCCTGGAGGGGGCTGGGCTGAGGGCTGGGATCTGAGGGGCTGTGCTGGGACCCAGCCTCTGATCCCCTTGCAGGGACCCTCCCCAAGCCCACCCTGTGGGCTGAGCCAGGCTCAGTGATCGCCTGGGGAAGGCCAGTGACCATCTGGTGTGAGGGGCCCCTGGAGGCCCAGGAGTTCCGTCTGGATAAAGAGGGATTCTCAGTGCCCTGGGACAGACAGAGCCCACTAGGGTCCAGAAATATGACCAAGTTCCCCATCCCGTCCATGATCGAGTATCACGCAGGGAGATATCAATGCCTCTATCTCAGCCCTGCTGGGTGGTCAGAGCCCAGTGACCCCCTGGAGCTGGTGGTGACAGGTGAGAGGACACTCAGGGGTCCCTGCCCAAAGCTCTGCCCTCAGGGACGGGGTCTGCCCCCAGGGGTCCCTCTCACAGCCCAGCTGGGGGTGGTGTGGAGGAGGGAGCCATGAACACCTGCCTCCTTCTCTCCTAGGATCCTACAGCAAACCCTGGCTCTCAGCCCTGCCCAGCCCTGTGGTGACCTCAGGAGGGAAGGTGACCCTCCAGTGTGGCTCAGGGCAGGGATATGGCAGGTTTGTTCTCACCAAGGAAGGAGGACACCACCTCACCTGGACCCTGGACTCACAGCAAGATCCCAGTGGGCAGGTGCAGGCCCTGTTCCCTGTGGGCCCCGTGACCCCCAGCCACAGGTGGACATTCACATGCTACGGCTACTACAGGCATGAACCCCAGGTGTGGTCAGTGCCCAGTGACCCCCTGGAGCTCCTGGTCTCAGGTGAGGAGGCTCCATCTTCCCCTGACACAGTTGGGGACATCAATCAGGGACTTGGGGGCCTTTTCCTCAGGATGGCCCCAGGTGAGAGAAAGGGGAGAGAATCAGGGACTCCTGACCAGAGTCCCCAGGTGTGAGAGGGTGACCTGCAGGCAGGACGGGGGGAGGGAGGGGTTGGCAGGATCCAGCCCTCAGCCCAGGCTCCTCTTCCTCCAGGGGTGTCCAGGAAGCCCTCCCTCCTGACCCAGCAGGGCCCTGTCCTGGCCCCTGGAGAGAACCTGACCCTCCAGTGTCACTCAGATGTCACCTATGACAGATTCGCTCTGTCCAAGGAGGGGGCACAGGACCTCCCCCAGAGCCCTGCCCAGCAGCCCCAGGCTGGGCTCTCCCAGGCCGACTTCCTGCTGGGCCCTGAGAGCAGCTCCCACGGGGGTCGGTACAGGTGCTACGGTGGACACAGCCTCTCCTCTGAGTGGTCAGCCTCCAGTGACCCCCTGGACATCCTGGTCTCAGGTGAGGAGCCCAGAGGGTGCAGTCAGGGACCCAGCCTCTGCACAGCCCTGTTGGGGGGCCCCAGGAGGTGATGGCCAGGGTGATGTGGGGTCTCAGGAGGGAGAGAGACAGGGAGGGACAGAGAGGACAGGGACAGGGGACACAGGGACAGGAAGAATCAGAGACAATGAGACAGACAGAGAGCACAGGGTCCTCAGAGAGAGGCCCTGGGAGGTCTCAGCTCAGAACAAGCTGGGGCCACCCTCACCCTCCTTCCTCTCTAGGACAGCTCCCTGTCACACCTTCCCTCTCAGTGCAGCCTGGTCCCACAGTGTCCTCAGGGGAGAACGTGACCCTGCTGTGTCAGTCACAGATCAAGATGGACACTTTCCTTCTGTGCAAGGAGGGGGCAGCTGATCCCCCCCTGCGTCTGAGAGCAGAGTACCGAGCCCCATGGTACCAGGCAGAGTTCTCCATGAGAGCTGTGACCCCAGCCCTCGGGGGGACCTACAGGTGCTATGGCTCTCACAGCTCATCCCCCTACCTGCTGTCACGGCCCAGTGCCCCCCTGGACCTGGTGGTCTCAGGTGAGTGACCCTGCCCCCATCCTCTGTGAGCTCAAGGATTCCCCCATGGCCCTGCCCAGGACAGCTCTGGGTGGGATGGGAGGGAGGGGCCTAGGGAGGGTCGGCCAGCGGGACTCACCCCTCAGAGAGGAGGGGCCAACGGGGTCCTCCAGCCTGTGCACCCACCACCACTGGAATCAGGAAGGTGCAGGTGGGCACAGGAGGGTGCTGGGGAGGCCAAGCAGGTGTAGGAGGATGGGCAGAGACAGTCCCCAGGGGCAGCCTGCACCCCTCACCCTCCTGTCCTCCTCATTCCCAGGACCCTCTGGTGGCCCTGCCCCTACCATCCCCAAGGCTGGTCCCTAAGGCCTGGTAGCTCACAGGGACCCAGGACTCCCCACCCCACTCTGACCTAGCTCTTCTGACTGTCCCAGTGGATCTCTGCTTCCTCTTCAAAGTTTTCAGAGGACAAGATTCAGGGGTGTACAGTGTCAGGAAACCCGGGCCCCAGAGCTCAGTGCTGGGAGGCGTGAGGGTGAGGTCCAGGCAGAGGTGACCCTGGGCCCAGCCTGGGGAGGAGCAGCCAGCTGAATGGGGGGCAGGCAGCCCAGCCCTCACCTCCCACCCACCCCAGGAGGCCCTGAGGACCAGCCCCTCACTCCCACATACCCAGGACCCCAGAGTGGTGAGTGAGGGGCTCTGGTGGGAGGTGGGTCCAGGGCAGGGCTGAGCTGAGGGGGGCAGCCCCCTCTGGAGATGCTGACGGGGACCAGCCCCTCCCCTCTGGGCCTCAGTTTCTCCCAGGGCAGAGGAGAGGCCCGGCCCTGACCTTCAAGTGCCTCTCAGGCTGACCTTGGCTGTGCCCTGCTGGGAGAGGGGCCTCCAGGGACGCCTCCAGGACCTGAATCTGCAGGGCTCTGTCCCCTCTGTGCAGTGACAGTGTCACTGAGCAGGGGAGGGCTCAGGCCATCGGGGTGTGAGGCTCTTTCCCTCCAGCTCAGGGCTGAGCTCTGGGGGAGAGAAGGAGACTGGGAGTCAGACTCCCCCAGTTCAGGCCCCGCTCTGCTGCTTCCTGCTGGGGACCTGGGTGAGCCTCAGTGTCCTCATACCTTGGTGGGTGGATGGGTGGTGGTGCCTGTCACATGATTGACAGTTACAGGTGTCATGCAGTTGCTCTGGGCTCAGCTGAACTTTGCTCCAACGTGACTCAGACACAGTCCTGACCCCCAGAGCACAGAGAGGGTGAAGGACCAGGGAGAGGAGCAGAGGGGACCCTGAGGACCAGGAAGGGCTCAGAGGGGCTCAGAGAGTCCTGTGGTGAGAATGAGGCGAGGAGCTGGGTCCCAGGCAGGACGGGGCTCCTCAGGTCACAGGTCCCCTCCTCCACTTGGTTCTCAGGAGCCACTGAGACCATCAGCCCAGCACAGAGCAGCTCAGACCCTGACCTGCTGGCCTCCCTGACCTCTGACCTCTGTGTCCATTTCCCAGCCTCACCTCCCCAGGATTACACAGTGCAGAACCTCATCCGGATGGGCGTGGCTGGCCTGGTCCTGCTGGTCCTCGGGATCCTGCTGTTTCAGGCTCAGGACAGCCAGAGAGGGACCCGAGATGCAGCCAGGAGGTGAACAGGAGGAACAGGGCACACTCAGAGTGCAGAGCTGGGAGAGGAAGGACCCTCAGGAGTCTGAAGGCCACCTGGACAGGTGGGGCTGCACCTGAGACTGTCCTGGCAGCAGAGGTGACTGGGTGCAGGACCAGCTGGGTGCTGGCTGCAGAGCCTTCCCCACCATGCTGTGCCCACCCAGGGCTGGCCCACCACTCTCTGCAGCCCTCCACACGCCAGTCCCCACTGGGAGCTGTCCGTGAAGCTGTGCCCACAGTGTAAAGTGTGCTGGTCCTGTGGACATGACTGTGAAAAAGTCTCACTAAAACCCTGAGAGTCCTGCTGTGTGTTTGCTCTTACTGTCCACGTCCCCTCCTCCCACCCTCCACTTGCCGAGGCACCACCACATCACCAGGTCGTGGTGCTAAATCCAAACATCTCTGTTTACTGCTGGAGTGTAGAGAAGAATCGACCCCCAACGTCACCTAGATTCACCTCCTGACGTGGCTCCCTGGGTCCTGCAGGGTTTCTCTCTTCATGGAATCAATAGGTCGTGTGTTGCCCATGGTGACATTGTGAACAGAGCCATTTCAATGAAGGGACTTGAGAGTCCACTGATAGTGCAGAGACTATCAATGAAGGTAAGCACCCACCAGGCCTTCCCTTCACTGGTAGTGCATGTGGTTGATGGCGTGCACTTTCCTGCCCCAGGACCTTGGCTTAGCATTTCAAGGCAGGTGGGCTGCAGGCAGAGCCCCTCAGCGTGGGCATGAGCAGCCGCTCTCTCCCTCCACCTTGAGGAGAACTCCCAGGGCAGAGCGTGGGGCGGGTGCTCTTTGCTCTCCTTTCTTCCCTGTCCCAGCCCTGGTCCTGCCCACCTGGTCTCTGCGTGGTTCTGCAGACCTGTGTCCGTCCCTCTGCAGGTGGGCTGGTGGCCATCGTCACCCTGGATTCCTGCAGCCTGAGCTCAGGTGCTCAGTGGCTCTCCTGCCTGGTCCTGGGCGGCGTCTCTGAGGTCCTGGGTCTGGGGTCTGTGTCTGATGGTAACTGGGGACCCCCTGTCATTGTCCTTCCACTGGGTCTCTGTGTCCTCCTTTCTCCTCCTGGTGCTCCAGGTGCAGAGGTGACCCCTGTGTCCCTTGGTCCTGAGGCTCTGACCTTGCAGTCCTGCTTCTTTTCCAGTCTTGAGGTTTCCCCTGCTGCAACCTCCAGCTGAGAGCTGCCCTCATGGGGCCGCCCGAGCGCCCCTGAGGCCCTCCCCGTGTCCTGCCAGCCCTTCCGGCCTCTGGTGGCCCTCTAAGTCTCTTCCTGGGACGCCCATCTGTTCTGAGAGCTGCTCACTGTCAGCAGAGCCCCGGGCATCTCTGTGACTGTTTTAGATTCCTGTTCTCTCCACTCCCGCCTCCCTGCCTGTGGGCTCCCAGGGTGGCCCTGTATTTCCAGCTGTGTTCTCCCCCTGGGGACACCTGGGGTCTACTTCCTGACGGCTAGACCTGTGCTGGACAGGGTCCGCCCTAACAGACCCTGGAGAGGTGGGAGAGGAGCTGCAGCCCTCAGGGTCCTGACCACCCTTCCGCCCCCAGGTGCCCCTGGCCAGGGCTTCACCCTATTTGTTGCAGAGGGTTAAGACGCCAGGGGAGTGTGGCCTGCGGGCTCTGCAGCAGGGGCTGTCCCTAACACTGGCCATGTGCATCCTTCTGAGGAAGCCCAGGTCCCTGCTGTGGCCCTGGCCCTGCCCGCCTCCTGCAGGCCTTGGGCTCCTCCTGTCCTGCTGTTGCAGAAGACAAGCTGGTGGCCCTGGGTTCCTCCTGCAGCCCCCAGGGTGCACCTGGAGCCATCTCCTCTGGCCCAGTCCCTGGGCATCATCCCCTGGGGTGGCAGTTCCTGTACATGGGCTTTTCAGGAAAGCTAAGGTGTGCGGCTGGGCACGTGTCCAACAGTGCACGGACAGCTCTGTCTCTCCGTGAGCAGGTGCCCTGGACAGGGAGCTTCACAATGCTTCTCAGGGTTTCTGTCCCACATAGGGGAGACCCAAGGGCTGCAGGGGGCAGGAGCTGGCCCGTCCTGTCCAGGTCAGCCAGGCTCTGGTAAAGCCCCAGCAGGCGGGCTGTGCAGCTCCCTCTCCTGCAGAGCTGGGACAAGGGCAGAGCGCCCAGCATTGGGTCTTCAGTGGACACAGCAATGTCCACCTGGACCTGGGGACAAAGCCAGGATCCTCTCAGGTCCCAGCTTCCCTCCCCTCCTCCTAAGGAGGTTTGCAGATTAACCAGGACGGAGCCCCTCCATGCTCCCTGCACCCCTGACCCAAAGCCCCCTTGGAGAGGGTTTGTGATGACCTCCTCAGGACGAGGAAACGGAGGGCCAGACGAGGGTGTTCCTGCTCACAGGTACATGGGCAGGGGATGAGGACCACCAGGAGGTTTTCCCCTGCTGCCAGGTATTGAACCTCAGGTGTCCACTGAGCTCTCGCCCCAGGCTTAGCCTCTTGCTCAGTTTCTTAGACCTCACTAAATTGCTGAGGTGGCCTCAAACTTGTCATCCTGCTGCCTCTGTCTCCAGAGATGCTGGGATTGCAGGGCAACCAGGAAGTTCTACAGATCAGCTTCTGCAAAGCCAGAGCTCACACTCACTGTTGTTCCCCAGATGTGACACAGCAAAGGGTGGAGGTAGCAATGGGGCCCAAGGGGACAAGCAGTGCAGAGAACGGGGGAGGGGTGCAGGAGAAAAAAAAAGGAAGTGGATGAGGCCAAAGTTCAGCAGAAAACAAACTGCACTCCAGAGTCTTTAAAGAGACTCGTGATTTATTTATATATTTGTACCAGGGATTGAACCCAGGGGGGCTTTATCAGGGAGCCACATCCCTAGTCTTTTTATGTTTTATTTTGAGACAGGGTCTCACTAAGTTGCTTAGGTCACTAAGTTGCTGAGGCTGGCCTTGATCTTGCCATCCTCCTGCCTCAGCCTCCTGAACTACAAGAATCACAGCCCTGGGCCACCATGCCCGGCTCTTGTTATTTCCTTCACTTTCCCTGGGTCTCTGTGCTCATCCCCAGCAGGAAGCGCCAGGTGAGCTGCACAGCAGGTGCTCAGGGTCTGCAGCTCTGCCCTCCCCTGAAGAGGGAGCCTGCGTCTCCCCAGAAGCATCTCCAGGGCTGGGGGATGGCTGCCCTGGCAAGGGGCTCACCACCCTGTGCCCTGGACAGGCTGCAGGGGGATGGAGCCCCAGGGAGGCCCTGAGGGGGGAGGCCCAGCCCTGGGTCACTCTCACCTGGAAGGGTCTGGCCCAGGAGGGCAGCAGGTGTATTTGGTGCTGTGTCCCCTGGAGGGATGAGGACAGATCAGACAGACCGTGGGGGTGGACAGAGGAGACCCCACTCTGTCTGAAGGGCCTGCAGAGACACTGCATCCTGAGATGGCCACATTCCTAGGAAAACAAGACCACGCTGGGAGGTGGGCTGACCCTTCCTGTGGGGCTCAGGAGCCACAGCCCAGGAGGGAAGAACTGGCCCCAAGGCTGCTTAGTTCCCCTCTCCTGACACAGAGCTGTGGCCAGGGCAGCCCAGCAGGGGGCGCCAGGCTTCCTCCCTCCCCTGGCACAGCAGGGGCTTTGCTCTGTGTCCTGCAGGCCCCTGGCTGGGCTCCTGGAGGTGAGTGTCATGATCCAGGGATGCACTGTCCTGAGCGCCCCTTTAGGGTTCAAGTGTCAGCATTGCCCACAGGTGGCCGCCACAATTGACCGCTGACAGGATTTCCTCTGCTGGACAAGGAACTGAACCAAAACTTCTCCAAAGATGCACAAAGGGCCCCAAATAATATGAAACAAACAAAATGTGTTGGGCTTCTGTCGCCAGCAGGGGAGAGCAACACACTAAGTCCATCTCACCCAGTCAGGGTGTCCATCATCAAGAAAAGAAAAATAATTAATTCTTTCTCATTAAAAAAATACTATGCCCTTCTTTCATTTTTGGTGTCTCTCCTGCTGTGCCTTCAAGTTCAAGTTCACTATTCTACTGTGGTGCAGTGTTTACTAACATCTGGTTTATTTCTTGACTATATGTAGTTGTTATATCTAGAAGAGCCATTTAGTACACACACACACACACACACACACACACACACACACGTTTTAGAACATCTTTTATATATTTACTAAATTTTTGAAAATACTGAGTACAGTTATAATAAATAGTTGGGATCTGGTTTGGGGCTGGGATTGACCCCAGGGCCTCACACGTGCTAGGCATGTGCTCTCCCACTGAGCCACCCCCTCAGCCCCTGTGCCACCCCCTCAGCCCCTGTGACAACTGTTTTACTGTCTCTGTCTACCAGTTCTAACATCCAGGGACCTGGCCCAGGCTCCACAAACAGAGCCCAGCAACCCCAGGTCCCGAGCAAATGCCAGGTCCCTGTGGTAGCCCAGGAGCATGAGACCAACCCCAGGCCAGTTTCTGTGGACAGGTGCTGTGGTTCCTCCCCGCTGCCCGTCTGGTCATGACTGATGGGAGGCCAGACAGTGCTCCCTTACTCTGAAGGGCTAGACGTATTCCTGTCAGTGCTCTGAAGCTCTGTTCTAGAACTCAGAGAAGAGCCTGGGGAGCAGTTTGATCCTTTAGGTACTATTTGCAATAAGCCAAACTAGAGCTGCCTTCACCAGGAGGTGCCTGGTCCTCCCCACTGCAGCAGGCCCTGTGCACTCTGTGCCTACACCACTGCCCTACGCCACCCTCCAGGGGGGTTCCTGTCTGGCTGGGGAAGCACCAGACACTGTTCTCTCTGGCCCAAGGACTCATGCTTCAGACCTGCCCCAGGGCTGCAGGTTGGCACATGTGCCACCTCAGATCCAGGCTGGCATGTGCAGCCAGGTTTGGCCAGCCCTATACCCCCAGATTCCAGGCCCCGGCCACAGATCCAGTCAATATGCCCATCCCATTGGCACTAGGGAGTCCACGACCCAAGTGCCACATTCATCCACCTACAGACCCAGGCACAGTTAAGAGTGCCCGCGGCTCCAGCAGCAAACCCACATGAAGTCCCCACCATGACACTTCCCTGGAACCTCTAAGTGGCTTCCTGGTGAGTGGCCTTCCCTGCTGCAGCCTGTCTATAAGGACTACTTCTTCAAACGTGCAGACACCATTGCAAGGCCACAAGGATCATGAGGAGCCAGGGACACTGCCGTCCCCGACCAGCATGGGCAGCTGAACTTAAGGTCGCTCGGGTGAATTTTCAGGGACACCAAATGAAACACTTTACCTTTAAACAAGCCTCAGGACGGCTTATCCACCCTCGGCCTCAGGCTCCCCAAAAGGGAGAGCAAGAGAAGGTCCCCAGAGGCTGGTGAGGGGACCCTTTTTTGGGAAGGTTCTATCCAAAAAAACGCCAGAAGGGGCAGGGTTACAAGGGACAGAGGAGTATAATTCAACCCAAGTGGCAACACCTATGTCTGAAGACTCGCCTCCAACTTCCTGAGCTGGGACAGCGCCCAAGTCACCAGGCAATGTCCTGATCCGTCAAAGCCTCTTGCTTCAGGATGGAAGGTGCACCTCATTTTCCTCCTTCCTTCTTTGAAAGAGCAGGTGGTGGGTCACTATTTCAGAGTCCCCGAATTCTTGTTCTGAGGACTCTCCCTCCTGCCATTACAATACAAGAGAGAATTAGTAGCAAAGAGAACAAGACAAGGATCTACCATGCAGAGTGTTTAAGTATTGTCCAGGGTTACAGCCATTCAATTCTCGGAGTATTTCATCAGCTAAAGAAGTAGGATCCAAAAAAAATTCATCTTACTTTCTTGTATATCTTGAATATGATGAGGCAGCTCCCAAAGATCGAAGCTTTTATCATTATTTTGCCCAATATCCAACAAATGATGGTTAACCTTTTCCCAACCCCATTGGGAAGCAGTGCATTTGGCAGCAGTAACACACACATACTTATATTTAGCATGACATTTAAGACTTTCCTTAAATTTCAAAGCTGAAAGCTCATGACCCGTATTTATAGCAGTAGCCTCTAAGGCATTTAATTTAGTTTTAATCCTTTCAAAAATATTTATTTGGTTATGAAGAGCCTTGGAAGTGTTTTTAGCCAAATTATTAAGAAAATCTGCATGTTGAATATTTTGAGATAAGGCCACCGAAGCTGTGACCATTGAAGCAATAAATGAAACTAAGGCAACAACTCCCAATACTATGAGTCCAAGAGCACCTTTGGTCTCTCTAGCTGGGCAGGTATTTGTTGTAAGACTTGAAAACCAGCATCAGCGTACCATGGCTCTGAAATGTTAGCTGGCAAAGAGACAAAAGAGGGCTGATGGAGTATCAGCATTCCTCTCCCTCTATTATATCTGGTGATTCCGTTAGTTAAATTACGTTTATTACATGTTACAAGGTATCTATCATCTTTCCTTTCAACTTTCACATTTCCAGTAATTAAAAACGTAAGGGGACTGAACACAGGCTCATGAGCCATAGCAAGATCCCTCCTTACAATTTCTGCCTACAAAGTCTGGTAAAGGGTCGTCAGTAAAATGTAAGAATTCTGAGGCAGCAACTAAGCGCCCAACATCTTTCTGAATGCCACCTTGGCTGAAGGTCAGGATGTTGCGAACAAATCCTCCAGGGGTCGTGGCAGTACCCTTGTGTAATTGCGTTTTGTCAATTCTAGACCTATCCAAAATATACCCACCATTTCTAGACACCTAATGCTGTACTGGAAAAGTGTTTATATAATCCATCCACGTAGGAAAGGTGCCGATTTCTATCACAGAACAGTTAGGACAATGAGGTATTCATGGGTGTTCGGCTGAAATAACTGGTTTGTCATGAGAAAGTCCCATTTTAATAACTGATCTGATATAAGGTTTTGAGTCTTCAGGAACAGTATGATTAGTTGATTTGGGTCCCCCAGCTGCTGTCTTTTCCTCAAATGACACTTTTAGACAGCCAGCATGTTTATCGTGGGACCAACACAAAGGTGGTTGGGCACTGTAGCCAGAACAATTGAATCCAGTCACAGGATTGGGAGTAACAGGGGTGTCTGTAAATCCTCCCATCATACATGAGTCATTAGTAAACACTAGGACGGATTCTCCAGTCCGCACAGCTGGGTGTACCAGGGGTGGATCTGGGAATTATGACCAGTAGGTTTCTGCCTGATTCCCTTTTACCCGACAGACCAGCAGGGCTATTACTGCAGCGAGCATCATCGTTGGAGATTTGACTTTCCTTGTTGTCGAATCAGTGGTTCAGTCTGCAGTGTCAGATTCCTCAGGCCCTTCCATGAGAGTGGCTTCAGCTTGGGTCTCTCTGGGCCATCTTTCACCCCTCCTCCTTCGAGAGTTCCTCTGGTCGGGGAGAGTCGGGTCTGGCGGGACTCGGGTCTGGCATCCCTGGGTTGACCTTCAGGTGTTTGAATCTTGGTTCTAGGTCCTCCAAGCCTGATGGAGCATTCAGGTACCCAAATAGGACGAGAAGCACCTTCTGGGAAAATACAAGCTTGACACTTACCCCCATAATCACAGGATCTGGTCCTCCCATTGGCCAGTCTGCAAACCTTTCAACCAGACTCGGCCTGAAGGGCCTGTTGCCGTGGAAGACGAGTGTCGCTCAGCTGCAGTGTGACCTTCTGAGTCACAGTTTAGAAAATTTAAGATGAACAGAGCATGATTGAGGCTATTTAGGGGGGTCCTAGTCCTATCTCCCCCATTTAGTTTTTGTAATTGTAGCTTAATAGATAAATGAGCTCGTTCTACAATAGCTTGACCTTGAGGGTTGTGAGGAATACCTGTTTTATGGTCAATACGAAACTCCTGGCAAATTGCTAAAAGAAGAGCTTACATAAGCGGGTACATTATCAGTTTTAATCTCTAAAGGACATCCTAATACTGGAAAGGCAGCTAATCAATGAGAAATAACATGTTGGGTATTTTCTTTTGCACGGGCTGTGGCAAAGATAAATCTAGAATAAGTATCTACAATTACTTGTACATAACATTGTTTACCAAATTGAGGAATGTGAATTACATCCATTTGCCGTAATTGATTTGGTTTTAATCCAAATCAATTAAACAGGGTTTTACTCCAGATGGGAAAGATGGAGTGTGTCTAACACACTGGGGGCAGTTACGTACAATTTGATGAGCTTGCTCTCTAGTAATGTTGGGTTTTTTTATGTAAGCTAGAGACATTTTGATGATGCAAAGAATGTGAAGCTTGTGCAGAGTCATACAAAGACATTTGTTGACAAATGGCAACCAACTTGCCAATCTTATCATTACCTGATGTTACGGGCCCTGGAAGATTAGTGTGGGCCCATATGTGGCCTATAAAACATGGGTGCTTTCACAATTGCACCATCCTTTGTAGAATACGAAACAAATTGAATAGCTCTTGTGATGATATTTTTTATAACTCCAACTGCCTACAAGATGTCAGAGTAAATATTGATGGGCTCCTTTGCAAAAATGACTTAAAGCACAAATGAGAGCTTGCAGTTCTGCTCATTGGGCAGAAGTGTATGAGATTTGTATTACCTCTGTATGAGCATGACTATAAAAACCTGCTTTACTTGAACTTGAGCCATCAGTGAATACTGTTAGTGCACCAGTTATTGGTTGTGCACGTACAATCCTTGGAAAAATGAATGAAGTGACCAATGAAAATTGGGTAATTTTATCATGAGGATAATGACTCTTTGTCTGACCAGGGAAATTAGCAAAAGCTACTTGCCAAGTATTACAAGTTTGGAAAAGCCAAACATTCTATTGAGCAGAAAATGAAATGATTATAATATTAGGTTCTGATCCAGCCATCTTTAAGCTCTTTTTCTGCCCGTTATCACTAATTGAGCAACAGAATCATGAAAAGGAGTTCATGACTTTTGAGGAGAGTGGGCTAAATGAATCCACTCAATAACTCCCAACGATTGCCATATTGCCGCTGTAGGAGCGTATGCAGTTGGGAATATCATCAAATATATAGGCTCCTGTGGGTTAATTCTAGTAAA
Source organism: Ictidomys tridecemlineatus (assembly GCF_052094955.1). Taxonomy (NCBI): domain Eukaryota; kingdom Metazoa; phylum Chordata; class Mammalia; order Rodentia; family Sciuridae; genus Ictidomys; species Ictidomys tridecemlineatus. Next base: position 2,631,505 of record NC_135491.1, on the reverse strand, counting down.
TTGAGCATTTTTAATAGCAATTTCAACTTTCCCCAAAGCTGTTCTCGCTTCTGTTGTGAGCTGAGGAGAAGTTGGAGAAGGATCTCCCTGTAATATTTGAAATAAAGGACTTAAATCTGAAGTAGTTGACTTTAAAGATGGCCTTAGCCAATTAATATCTCCTAATAATTTTTTAAAATCATTAAGGTTGTGCAGCTCCTTGACTCTTATTTGTAAGTTTTGAGGACGGACTGTCTGTCCTTCAATCACTTGACCTAGATACTGAGAAGGAGAGGTCCTTTGCACCTTCTGAGGTGCAATGCACAAACCCATTGCCGTGAGTGAAGTCTCTAATTGGGCAAAAGTTTTAAGAGTACATCTGAATTAGCACGAGCTAAATGCATGTCGTCCATGAAATGAGTAATACATGCACTGAGGAATTTCTCCCTCACAGGTGTGCCGGCCTGTGCCACAAAACTCTGGCGTAAAGTTGGACTACTACATTTCCCTGAGGCAGCACTTTCCACAATATCTTTTAACTGGTTCTTTTAAATTAATTGCTGGGACACTAAAGAACAACTTTTTACAGTTGTCTGGGTGCAAAGATACAGAGAGAAAACGACCTTTTAGACCTACTACTATCAACTAATGATCTAAAGGCATCGCTGTAGGAGAAGGAAGCCCAGATTGCCGTGCTCCCGTGGGCTCTATACCACAATTAGTACCTCTAAGGTCTTAATTACAAAGACGGGTGTGTTCCCAGGGCCGAGCGTAGACTCTAAATGGCTGCCTGAAGTGGTTCCTCAAGTAACATGTGGGCTATGTTAAGTTTCCCCTGTTAGGGGCCACTCACTAGCCCAGACTGCTCTTCTATGAGCCAGTTAATTTTTTCTGCTGTTCTCTGGGTTGGGGATAAGGTCAGGGCCCCTACCAAAAATGTCGGCTGGGTGCACTAATTAATCTCTGTTGGGAAGATTGGGTTACAGGTGGGTTCCCTTCCTGTAAATCTCCCTCGATTTCTCTAGGAATATATTTTTGATTGAGTCCCTCAAATGACATGATAGAATTTGGAGTTGCTAATAATAATCCTAAACGGATAAAAACATCCCTACCCCATAAATTTACTGGTAAGGTGTCTAAAACATAAGGCTTAAAAATTCCAGCATCACCATCTTTATCTTCCCAATGAAGATACTGGGCACTTTGAGCAGGTTGAGAGATGGGCCTATGCCCTCTAAGTTGGTGGGTGCAATATGTAAAGGCCAATTTGGGGGCTAAAATCTATGAGATAAAACAGATTCATCTGCCCCAGTATCTACGATACCTCCACATTTTTTATGATTGATTTTAAGTTGCAGCAGGGGCCTCTCCTGCTGGATTAATTGGACCCAGTACGCTGGGTCTGGGTACCCAGAAGTGAAAGTCTTAAGCAGGCAGAAGTACTAACCGTGCCAGCACCTGTTTTGTAGAGAGCTGAATGGCACGCTCTGATTGCACAGTGATTTTAATCTCATCTCTAAAATCTAAATCACCTACCCCTGGCATTACCTGGATTCTCGCTTTAAAATCATTTTTTTTTCCCAAAATTAGGCCTATGGTACCTGGGGGTAACAGCCCATGGAATTCTATGTAGGAACTCTGTGGTCCCACTTCAGGTGTTAAATTCACTACCAGGGCTGGTCATGAAAGTACCGTCTGGGTGGAGCTGGCTGGTCATAGTGACGAGCCACCATGGCCGGCTCTGATGACGACAAGGTCTGGACTCCCACTCCTCTTCCTGCGCATGCCCCTAAGGAGGCAGGAATGAGGTCAGAAGTGGAGGTGGGCCACCACCCTATCTGTCCCCATCCCCCCCTCACCACGCGGTTTTCTGCCCAGTAGCAGCGCCACCTGCGTGAGCGGGGAGAGGTCTCTGCCCTATTGCCCAGAGATTCGCAGTCCTGAGCCAAGGTCCTGCCACAGTTGAAACCCCACCCTTGAGAATGGCGCCTCTGAGACTGGGTTGGAGGACCTGTTTGAAAGCCGCAGTGAGCGTAAAACCCTGGAATTGTGTGGGTCCGACATCCGCAAAGACAGAAGAACTCAGAAGCTGCCCCTTTCCTCCGGTGGGGTCAGAGGATGTCCTGGCACACTTTATTGGCATTTTCAAATGCTCGCTGCTTGACCAGGAACCCAGAGGCGTTTGGGTCTCCGATCGATCTGTTCTCTGCCTGGCACAGACGCGCCACGCAATCAGGGAATTGTTCTTCTGACCGCTGTTTAATCTGACTAAAATCCAGAGTAGATTGATGGCGGGAAGACATCTCCGGCCACACCCTTTTGGCACATGCCGTGATCTGATCATAGATGGGCAGGTGGCCATTCACCTGTCTCTCTAGGTCTGCAAATTCCCCAGTTCCCGTTAACATCTGCAAAGGGGCACCCAACCCTGCCTCCTGTTCCTCTCCGCCTGCTCAGTGCATAGTCAGCCCAGTGAGACCGCCAAAGGAGATAATCACCCGAAAGGCAAGCCTTTGCCATGGAAATCCCGTCATTTGGAGGTGAAGGCTCGGGGCATAACAGATCAAGCCGACTTTGAAGAGAGGGTGAGTTTGGACCCTAGGTACCGCAAGCATTTGGAGCTCCTTCAGAGTCTTAAAAGGAACCGCAGCGTGCACACAGACACGCTGGTTTTGTTCGTTAATCTGCTCAACGACTGGAAAAGCTGAAAACCTGTAATGTCCTCCCCCACTCCTGCGCCCTTCTAAGGCCTCGTTGTAGGGGCATAAGCGACTGCCAGGTCAGAGTGGTTACTGAACCCTGTTCTCCTGGAGGAGAGCGGCTGGATCCCGATGGCGGGCGCTGGTCCAGCTAGACGTGATGTGACTTACCAAAACCCCCCTCCAGGTCTTCTGATCGAGTCCCCTCAGGTTGGGACTCTCTGTCCATTTTGTTCCTCTCCATTTTGAATCCGCCTCTCAGAAGTCCGGTGGGGGCTGCTTTCCTCTCTGGAACGCCCCGTGGTGCTCCCCTCAGCTGCTGCTTCCGTCTGGTTCAGCAGGGAACGGTTGGTCTCAGGTCCTGCCCCGACGCCGTCTGTCTGCTTTGCCAGCTGCACACGGAGCAGCTCAGCGGACTTCCTCAGTCCACCCTGCTTGGAGGCAGCCTCGGCCGCTTCTCTTGCTCCAAACTCCCGATGGCTCTCTGAAGCCCTTTCAGCAGGTCCTCGGGAGACCAGGGTCCTTTCTCCATCTTCATAAGGACACCTTTCTAGAGCGGTCCAGACCTTCTGAACACTCGGTTGTACCCTCGGACAGCTTGGCAGAGAGGCGGCCTGTGTACATTTTCCACCTCGCCTCTCCCAAGCAGTAAACCCGGGGAATCTTGCTCACAAAACCTCGGGATACGTCATTGACTGTTTTCAGGAGGGCCAGCTGGGCCCTCGGACCTGTTTTCCTCTCCGGCTGATCAGAGTCTCCGGGATCCGTCAGTACATTCCTTTATCTGAAGACATGGAAATGCCCACGGTCATTCTTTGACGTCCCTGGCTCTGAAACGGCTTCCTCTGTAACCCCCGGAAAAAACACAGTCACTCCGTCAGTCAACCTGGAAATTCACCCTGAGCAGTCCCTGGTTCCAGGCGCCACCTGCTGCCCCCGACCTGCGTGGGCAGCTGAAGCTGAGGAGGCTCCTGTGAATTTCCAGGGACAACAAATAAAACACAGACACACACTTTACCTTTAAAGAAGCTTCAGGACAGCTCCTCCGCTCTCGGCCTCAGGCTCCCCAAATGAGAGAGCAAGAGAAGGTCACCAGAGGCTGGCGAGAGAGAGCAAGCATGTTCGGAAGTGGGCTTTTATGGGGGACCCTTGTTTGCTAGAAAGTTCTATTAAAAAAGGCCAGAAGGGGCAGGGTTACAAGGGACACGTGAGTGTAACTCAACCTCAGGGGTAACAATTGCATCTGAAGACACACCTTCTACTTCCTGAGCTGGGACAATGCCCAAATCACTACAAAATGTAGTGACCAATCAGAGCCTTTGCCTCAGGATGGAAGGTGCAGGTCATTCAGAGTGGCCCCCCGCCACAGGACACGTGGCATCACCCAAGGAACTATGTAATGCACCAGGAACTGACCCTGAAGGAATGGAGACCTGTGAACTATCTGGGAGAACATCAAAATAATAATCTTAATGATGTGGGTCACAAGAGAATTTAACAGAAAACTAGTCAAATTCAAATATGCAAAAATTAGAAAGTCCAACAGAGAAATTAAACCTAATAAGGGAAGCAAAGAGACAGTCTGGAGTTAAAGAACACAGGGACTGAAGTGAAAATTCTAGAGAGAGCTTCACCAGCAGACTTCACAGAGTAGGAGACAGAGCCAGTGACCTCAAAGACAAGATGTTGGAAGTGACCCAGAGGATAGAAAGGAAAAGATACAAAAGAATGAGGAAAATCTATGGGACACCATCAAGTGGGTCGCTGTACGGTCAACAGTGATTCTTAGCAGGAGCCAAGAAAAGAGAGTAGCAGAGAGCTATTTAAATGCATGATGAAGACAAATCCCCAAATCCAGAGAGAGATGAACATCCAGATCTCAAGTGGAAAGAGCCTGACATGGAAGAAACACACAGAGATGTTCACCAAGAGGCCACCTGACCAAATCCTCAAAGTCAGAGACAACTTTAAAGCAGGGACTCATCCCATCCATGAACCCTAGAAAGACAATCAGCAGACGTTATGCAGGAATCTTGCAGGGAGGAAAGATTGGGATGCTCTACTCAAAGTGTGGGAGAAAAGGAAACCTAACAAGACTGCCCTCACCAGTGAGACTTTCCTCCATGTGCTCAGCCAGGTCCTGGAGCCACATGTGGGCCAGGACCCAGGTGCTGGGTGTCCAGCGTGGAGGCCACCTTGGGACATGAAAGCTGACACCGAGGGAGGCTGAGAAGTGTCCACACAGCTCCCCAGTGCAGGTCGAGAGTGCACAGTCCATGGTGACCTCTGGGTCCCTGGGGTTCCACATGGGCTGAGTCCTGTGGGCATCTCCCCTGGGCCCTGGGGTCAGGCTCTCTGGAGGAGGCTCTCTTCTCTCTGTGACCTGGGCCAGCTGTGCCAAGCTTCTCCCAGAAGCACCCCCAGGACCACCAAGACCAGCCCAGCCAGGCCCAGGGGACACAGTTCAGCACCCTGTAGTTCTGGGGGGTGGAGGCTGGAAGCAGAAGGACATGGCAGACTGTCAGGACAGGTCACTGGCAGGTGGCCAAGACCCACCCCAGGGCCCTGAAATAGGAGCCACTCCCCACTTTCCAGGCCAGAACCTGTCTCCGTGGGCACTACCCCATGCAGAGTCCCAGGTGACCTACTGTGGGGCAGCTCACTCCTGTGGGTGGGGCTGATGTCACGTGGGACTCCTAGGAGTCAGAGGCTAGTGAAGGGCTGGGCAGCCTCTCCCCTAGGCTGACCGTGGCCTCCTGAGCCCTTCTCCTGACTGTCCTGTCACTGGATCACCCTGCCCCACCTCCCCTGCTCCCTGTGTCCCTCCCAGGTCTCCCAGTGAACAGGAGGGCCCTGGGGACAGGTGACTGGAGCACACACAGCTGCCTTTGATCAAACTCAGCTCCAAGTCCAAGGCCAAGGCCACCCTGGAGAAAACGGGGGACGAGCAGCCTCTGTCACATGAGGATGAGAGGAGAGCTCAGGGCCTGGTGGTGCCCACAGCCCACTGTGAGAACCAGCCATGGGAGGGCAGAGGCGTGACCCTGGGTGGGACTAGGGCTGTCTCTGCTCGGCCAGTTCATCCAGCCCGACGTCTGCTGGACCTTTGAGTGTCCCTGTCCCTCCTCTCAGCCCAAACCCCAGCATCTGAGGCCTTGGGAAAGGGGTCAGGATGGGTGACCCCTGTGTGCGTCCCTAGGGCAGGATGGATGGACTCTGCTGGCCCTTCACTGGGTGACCCTCCTCCCCCAACACCCAGGGTATCCTGGGGACACAGTGCTGAGCTACAGTGAGCAGGACCCAGAGTGCATGGGGCTGGGGTCCCAGGAGCATCCCCAGCCCAGTGCACCCTGGAGCTGACCTCCTGAGCTGGTGATTGACAGGCTCTGGGTCTGCAGGTCCTAATGGAGTCTCAGTGCACAGGACCGTGACACGGCACCTCACAGACACTGGGGAAGCCCTGACACAACCAGGGTCCCCACAGCATGGGGACAGGGAGGGGATGACTGAGGGTCCACACAGGGTCTCCTCCAGGCAAACAGCAGAGGGGGCAGGTGAGACTGATCCACCCAGACAGCTGGACCAACAGGACAGACAGTGGGGGACACTTCACCCGGTCACATGGACAGGGAGGCAGAGGTGACCATGATGGTCTGGGGTCAGGATGGGGTGGGCATCAGCATGACCACTCCACACCTTGTCACCTGCCAGGAGCCACGTCCCTGCCCTGGGGCCACATCCTGAGAGGTGCAGGGTGTGTCATGGCCCCTTCCCGCCAGGTGCCTGCTCACCTGTGGAGGTCACGGTGGTCTCTACAGAGCTGACCTGCTTTACACCAGTCCCTGTGTGCCTGCCTGGAGCACAGGTGGAGTCACACACCTGAGGTCTCTGGGCTCCTGTGGACATCCCTCACCTCCCACAGTGTCCTCTAACTCCTGCCTGGGCCCTCTCCTGTACCCTGGATTATGGTGACCTTTGCAGACCCCCAGGGTGGGCAAGGAGACCTGGGGACCCAGGTGGCCCCTGAGCTGATCCTGCTGTGCACCCACCAGCACTCACCAGCAGGTCCTGGTCATGGGCAGACAGGGTGGGGAGCCTCACCCAGGACACAGGGTCAGGAGGTCCAGGCACTGGCCTCACCTAGGTGACCACTGTGCCACCAGTAAGTACCCAGGATCCTGGGGACCTGTCAGAGCCTCAGGATAAATTAGTGAGCGCCCCCAGAACTGACTGGGGCCCCACCCCTGGACACTGTGCATCTGGCCCACCCCTGGACACTGTGCATCTGGCCCACCCCTGGACACTGTGCATCTGGCCAACCCCTGGACACTGTGCATCTGGCCCACCCCTGGACAATGTGCATCTGGCCCCCAGGATGTCTGGGTTACAGCAGAATTCACAGAGAAGGGAGAGAAGACTTGGCCCTAAATGGAGAATGTCCCCTGTCCCTCTCTGGGATGGGCTGACCTCCTGGACACTAACCAGACTGAGCACACAGGACATGGACCATCACATCCCAAAGCTTCCCCAGTGCCCCTTCCAGCCCTGGTCAGGGCCATCCCTGGGCCTGGTGACCTGCCCAGTGGGAGGGGACTACACCAGATGTCACCCTCAGCCACCCAGGCTCTGGCACCGTGGGAAGGACAGTGAACACACCATCTGAGTGAAGAGACACTGTTCTGGAAGGGGTCTGCCCCCAGCCAGCTCTGGGGACCCCTCCCCACCCAGCAGCAGGGCCAGCTCCATGCCCATCACATGCTGGACCTGTGTCCAGGTCACACAAAGTGGCCTATGAGACCAGGGCTCCAGGGACCTCAGGGCATGAGGGCTGAGGGGACACTGTGCAGAGGGAGGGGCCTGGGGTCAGGTGGGGGCAGGAGGCTGTGGACAGGACGGCAGCAGGGACAGGGTCCAGGACCTGGGGACCAACCTGATGGCTGAGCTGGGACTGGAGGGGGACCTGGGTGACGTCCTCCTTGTTCAGCACCAGCCTCAAGACTTCACTTCTCTGCGGGCCTCCTGGAGGGGCCCGTGGGCTGTCTGAGGCTCCAGAATCAGGGAGACACTCCCTTGCAAGACTTGGGGGCAGATGGGAGAACATTTATGGGGACAGGTGCCCAGACCCTGGGTGATTGGATGTGGGTGGACATTAGGGGGAGCCAAGGACAGCTCCCTGTCATCTGGCCCGGAACCCAGGACGCTCACTGAGGGAATGTGGGGCTGGGACCTGGAGGCCAGGTGTGTGGGGCCAAGCCTGGCCAGAGGGCAGGCCCTGAGCGGGAGGCGGCTGCTGCCTGGCAGGGGCCTGCAGCCGTGGGGAGAAGCGGGAGGCGGTATTCATGTGGTGTAGGCTGGGGCTGGGCTCCCTCCCAGGGTGGACACCACTGCCCTCCAGAGTGGCCTGGGTGGACGGTGAGGACCTGGCATGACTCACCCTCCTGCGTGTGGCTCCTCTGGCCCAGGCAGAGCACTGGAGAAAGACCCCTGAGAAAGTCACCACAGTGCAGGGTCCTCGAGGGGCATCAAGGGTCAGCTTGACCAGGGAAGGACTCAGCTGCCTGGATCCCACCACCCGGTCAACACTGCTCTCTGCTGGTGGTTTCCTTGCCCAATAGCAGGTCCAGACAGGCCTAGATAGACCGTCCTGTCCCCTCTCCACAGCACACCAGGGCCTTGGGTCCCTCCACTGTTGGCCCAGGGACACCGAGGGGGCAGGGCTGCCCCTCCCCCAGGGCTCAGTGTCCCCCTCGCCCATCTCCCACCCTGGCTGCCCCTCAATGCCTTCGTCATCCCCAGGCTCACTGAGGCTCGGGGTGGGGGGGTGAGGGCACATGGCCAGCGTCCCTGGCCTGCGCTGTGCTTTCCCGTGTGGGAGGACAGGTCCTGTGGCAGGAACTGTGCAGAGTGAGGCCACAAAGCTCGTCACAGGGAGGGAGGGAGGGACTGGCTCTGGGCCTTTTCTAACTTCCCCCACGTGACCACGGCAGGTCGTGGGTTCCGGAAGGCGTTCCAAGTGAGTATTTCTCAGCTACACTGCACACATGTCCAGGTTAGCCCACGTGGCCACTGTCCGCAGGACGGGTGCACAGACCACAGCACTCAGCTGGCAGAAGCAGGCAGACCCACACAGCGCCTGATACACAGCGAGGTACCTGACTGACGGACATGACGGCGGCTGGAGAGTGGGTGGTGGATGGACTGACGGTAGGTGACGGATAGATGGACAGACGGATAGGGGCAAGTGGACTTGGGAGGAAACCTAGAAGCCCACACAGGGTCAGCAGGGGCTGGAAACCTCCTGTCAGGGATTCTGGTCCTGACAGGCTCCTGGTTCCCCTAAGACACTCTCACACTGGCTGCCAGGACCCTCGTGGAGGGGGGTGTCCAGCTCCTGACCACCCAGCATCATCTCACCTGTGAGGCGCCCGCACAGGGCTGTTAGAACACGGCGAGGACATTCGCTCCGATTCCACCCTGCTCCCCAGGGCAGTGACCCTGGTCAGCTCTGGGCCCTGGTCCCGCCTGCCCCTGCTCTCTTGCGGGGGCCCTGGACCTGAGCCCTGCTCTGCCGCCTGGCCCCCAGGCAGGCTCCATCCCTGGGAGCACTAAGGGATGTGTGGGACAGGGCAGGTGGGGGCATGTTGGCCTCCTGACGCCCAGCTGGCCCCTTCTGATCGGACGGCTCCCAGGCCATCAGAGGCCCGTGCACCCAGACCCCTGGGCAGGCCTTGATGGGTGGTTCTGGGACTGGTGGACTGTAGCCCCGGTGGTTCTGGGTGTGGCTGGATTCTTGTCTGGGACGCTGATGGGCTTCCCAGGCCCATGTGGGCCCAAGGGCTCCGAGGCGCAGGAAGGGGGTCTGAGACCCCGACCCTGACCTCTGTGGCTCGCCCCCTCCCCCTCTCTGTTCCTGGAAGCCGGCGCCTCCCCCAGGACCCAGGACGTGGCTCTCGGCGTGTCCTTGGCTCCCAGTGCTGCTGTCCAGCCCCAGGGGGCTCTGCGTGTCGGGGACACCTTCTCTTCACCTTCTCCCGGGTCCTCTGCCGCCGCTGGGGAAGCCTCCGTTGGGCTCTGAGTCTCTGGTGGCCTCCAGCCCAGGCGCCTGCTCACCCTGGGGACGCAGCCAGGAGCCAGCTCTGTCCTGGGCGCCTAAGGACACCATGGCCCCCTGGGAAAGGGACAGCCCCCTGAAGAGGAGACGGACAAGGAGACCGTGGTATGGAGGGAAGGAATTGAGCCTGAGGGAACGGCTGGGGGAGCCTGGGCTCCGGGTGGGCTCCAGGCAGAGCTGGGGTGGGGAGGTGCCCGTAGTGTTCTGGGGGTGGCAGGATGGGGTCTGATGGAGACGGAGGGGTCCCCAGTCTCAGCCGGGTGGCTCCTGAGTCCAGGTGGGCTCAGCCTCTGCAGGGCAGAGACCCGTGACTCCCCCCGACTCTGATTCAAGCCCGGGGGAGCCACCTGGGGGCCGAGTTTCTTCAAGGAGGAATGTCCTGAGCTCTTGGGGTCGTTGCTCTGTCCAAGACTCAAGGCCAAGTGCTGGGAGACTCTTGGTCAGACCCTCCCCCAGAGAGGCCCAGACCCCGGGTCACCCCTTCATAAAATGCCCCCGTTGACCAACCCTGCTCCTGCGTCCCTGAGCTCCCTTCCGCCTTGACCTGGCTCTGGGCTTGTCTACTCCTCCATCCAGCACCCTGTGGTGTCACTGTGACCCTCCACCTGCTCACCCTGGGGTCTGATGGGTCCCCACCACCAGCTGGTGCCTGGGCACCTGGCTGCCCTCGGCAAGAATCCTGCCCGCTCGGCTCAGGGAGCCCCTCCCGACACCTCCTCTGGTATTTGTCCACCCGCTGACCGCCCCCTCCCTGATGCAGCCACTCTGCCCCGGCTGCACTCAGACCTGGGTTTTCTTTCACTGCAAGATCCCATCACGGTGGTCCCCACACCTGTCACAATGGTCCCCTAGTAAGGCCTTTCTTACTGTGTGTGGACAAGTGCCCGTGGACCTTGCTCCTTAACATCGCCCTCTGGCCCAGGGCTCTAAGGAAGCAGTCAGCCTGGGCTCTGCCCTGGACAGAACCGGGAAGCGCCTGCTCATGGTGTAGGGCATCCCCAGGGGCTGCCGTGTCTGGGCTCAGCCGTGGGGTCCACTCTGCTCATAAGAGCCCTTCTCTTCCTGTGTAAAGACAGCCCCCTCGATTCCCAAAGAAACTGGGAGAAAAGTCCAGCAAAAGGCCCCTGTGGAAACTCACTCACCCACACACTGAAAGCAGACGCAGCAGGTACGCAGCACCGCAGCCCACGACCCGTCAATCATGCCTACTACTGCCCCTGGGAAGGCTGGCCAGCAGGAGGGTGCGTTACTATTAGATGCCACCCCTGTGAGAGGGGCGTGTGCTCAGCCCAATGTGCTACAGACCCACCACAGTCCAAAAAGTGTGAGGGTGGAGGGTGCCTTTGATGGAGTAGGTGAACAATCACTGTATGCATGGAGATACGCACGGAAACTGGGACAAATGAAGACGTCCCTAGGGCAAGTGGCCCAGCACTTTCCACACACTGGACTTTGCTCTATTTTGTTGAAGCATCATTAAAAACACAAGAAGGGACACTTCACTCCTCAGGAAACTAAAACAGGGGAAGTGCTACTTCATGGGAGTGCAGGGGCCATCACAGATATGTGTGCACGGGTGTGCGTGTGTGTGTTGTGTATGTGTGTGTTGTGTGTTATGTGTGTGTGTGCATGTGTGTTTTGTGTGTGCATGTGTGTGTTGTGTGTTGTGTGTGCATATTGTGTGCTGTGCATGTATGTGTGTTGTGTGTGTGCATGTGTTGTGCATGTGTATGTGCGTGTGCATGTGTGCGTTGTGCATGTGTGTGTTGTGTTGTGCGTGTGTGTGTTGTGTATGTGCATGTGTGTATTGTGTGTGCATGTGTGTGTTGTGTGTGTATGTGTGTGTATGTGCGTGTGCGTGTGTGTGTGTGTGTGTGTGTTTGCAGGTCATAATGCAACTTGGCTCAGCAGGAGAAATACAGCGTCTCTGGTCTGTCTCATAAGCTGCACAGGTTAAAACGTCACGATAGCCACCCTCTCGAGGTCAAGTCCATCTCTGCCCCCCCCCATCTCCTTCCTGGGTGGTGTCCTGCTGGAGGGAGCAGGTGACCCAGTTGGTATTGGGTCCTCCTGCTGGTCCTCTGGTCAGACTGACTGAGGTCTCACTTGCTTGCCAGGTGGAGGGGGCCACCTAAGTCTGTTGGCAAAGATCGGGGCTCCCTCCCCTCCCAGCTCCCTTGAGCCTAGCGGCACTTCTTGTGAACTAAGCGTCCACTTTGTCCAAGGGTCCTGGACCTCCGTGAGCATCTGCTCCTGCCCCAGCTGGTCAGGTGCCATCTCTCTTTGATGGGCCAGCAGGGGATCGCTGGCTTGGGTCCCAGACAGGGTTCTCAGAACTGGGGGGGGGGTCCCTAGTCAAGGGGGTCCTTCCCTCCCCTGGCCACTCTGCTGGCCCGACCCTGGGTGTGCTAGCTAGTGCTGCCTCCTGCAGGGGCGGCCGGGAGCCTGGAGGTTGCTTTCTTGCCTCTCGCCCCTGGACCTGTGTCCTGCAGGTCTGGGGGTCAGGGAAGAAGGCCAGTCCTGTCCCTGCTGTTCTGTCCTCTCCCTGGCCCTCCTCCTCCCACTGCCCCTCAGGAAAGAAAGTGTGGTGTCATGATTAGCTCCTGTCCCGCTTTCCAGAGGCCATGGTGGCGCTCTGGGGGTCGCAGGGCCTGGTGTGCACCTGTGCCCGGGGAGTTGCGGAAAATAGAAGGATCCCCCCCCCCCGCCCCGCAATGCCAGAGTCCATCCTCTGCTAAGAGCCTTCAGTCACCTGTCCACCTCTGTGCCAGCAGGATTCTTGGGGAAACGCCGGGATGAAGTTGAAAATACCCGGGACAGACACGGAGAGGAGCTGGACCCGTCCAACAGAAAGTTGCTCTCGCTGTCGCAGCAGGGAACCAGATCCAGGGCAGGGGCAGCAGGCAGATCCCCGCAGAAAGCCAACCGCAGGAAGCGCAAAATGAAAGAGCAGACCAAGGAGGATCATCGGAGGCGGACACCAGGCTCTGAGCCAGGACAAGGACCCCGTCGGTCCAGCTCGCAGCACACCGAGACTGCCCATGCACAGTCCCTAGGTCCCAGCAAAGCAGACAACGAGGCGCTGTGGGCAGTGGGACAGGGGCGTGCCCTGATGTTGGTGTCGAACCAAACCGAGATGGCCATCAGCCCTGGAAGAGCCTACTGAATTTTGTTCTCTTTTAAAATATTCTCTTTTCTGTACGAGCACACGCAGGGACACACACACACACACACACACACACACACACACACACCACACACACACACACACACGGTTTAAATCTCGGCCTATGACAGGTTTGCAGGATCCTGTTATTTTATTCTTTTCTTTGACGATTGTATACATATGTCTGATATCCCGTGAAGGGCTGATAATTTTAAGACGTGAACACGTGCATAAAAAGTTCTCTGTTCCTTTGGGATTCTTGCTTTTTATTTATTTGTTTGTTGGTTGATTGGTTTTTGAGACAGGCACACATATTAATCAAGATGAGGCACTCCCGCCCCCTAGTGGTCCACAGAGTAATTGTTCTGTTTTAATTTGAAACAGGGTAGCACCTCACAGGTACTCGGGGTTTTCCTGGGGTGTGAGAGTGCGTGTGTGCAATATGCCTGTGTGTGCACGGAAGCGTGGGCCGTGTGTGCGAAGGCATGTGTTAGTGGTGCCTGTGTGCCTGGATGTGCATGAGTGTGGTGGGGGGGGTGGGGCACCCTCTGCACCTCCCTTTAGACCCCCTCCCTTCTCCACCCCGACCCTCATGCTCCATCAGGAAACACTGACCGACTTCCAGTCGTCAGATGAGCAAGTCCCGGGACCTAACGTGCAGGTGCAGCTGTGCTGAGGGTTTGATTATGGAAATCTACAGGGCGCATGCCTAGGTCAGGTCCTCATGGCACACACTCTGGATATATGCAGCTTTGCTCAATTCGATGTGTTCTGCAGAGAACAGGAAGCACTGACAGCCCTCGTAGCCCCCACTCTGCTCTGAACGGCTGAGACCGCAGCACTGGGTCCACATGGATCTCTCTGGCCTGACCCCGGGGGCTGGGATGTTCTGTTTTAAAGAGGTCCATTGATGTACCAAGTGAGGTCTGGCCCAGAGATCCGGCTCAGCTCTCGGCAGCCTGAGTGCAGCCCAGCCTCAGGCAGGGTCAGCACTGGACCCCAGGGAGGCTGTCAGGGACTGCTGAGCATCATCAGCATGCAGTCTCTGAAGTAGGTGGGACCCCAGGAGTGGCTTTTGCTGGTTCTCTGGAAGCAGCCCTAGGATGAGACCTTGGTTTCTGGTCTCTGGAAACAGCCAGGGACTGAGGCTGGGTCTCTGGAAGTAGCTGTGACACAGCCTCTCTGACAGCTGGTCAGCTGTGGCAGGGGCCACCTGGTGGATGAATCTCCCAGATGCTGCTCAGAGATCTCCAGGCCCCAGCTGCTGTCCCCAGCAAAGCTCTCTGAGACCTGGGTGAGTCCAAGAGAAGTCCTCTGAATGGCTGCTTCAGGCTTTTGGAAGAGTGGCTTGGAGTGACCTCAGGCCCAGGAGTCAGTGTCTGGCAAGGGTCGCATATGTGCTGGGCTCTGGGGTCCGTGGGGACCCAGCTCGGGCGGCCCTCTCTGTGAGGGCTCCGTGGTCCAGCTGAGCATATGTCACCTCCTGGGGATCTCTTGCAGCAGGGGCCTGAGGGAGAGGGGCCCCGGATGAGGGTGGGGGCTGTGGGGTGGGGACTGTGGCAGCCACCTCCCAGGGCCCCACCTCCTGGATCACATCATCTTGCAGTCCCCGCACACAGGGTACCAGGGCTGATCTGTGGGACCACCAGAATGTGGCAGAAGTGGTGGCAGGTCACTCCAGTGAGGCCACAGAAGACAGTGTGCCCTCTGCCCATCCCAGGCCTGGTTTCCCTCTGGGTGAGCCAGCTGTTGTGGGGTGCGCCACCTTGGATGTGGGTCACCTTGGGCGTGAGTCCTCCTGCCCAGGCAAGCCTGCAGATTCCTGCAACCTAGTGGACACCTCTGCTGCAGCATCATGAGAGACCTGAGCCAGAACCAGCCAGTTCAGCTGCTCCCAACGTCCTGACCCAAGAAATGGGGACGTGTTGCTGGGCTGCTAATCTGGGGACTTCCTTATGCAGCGGGAGATGACCCAGGCAGACTTACAGGGTTGCTGGTCTCCCTGTCCTTCTCAGGGGGTCTATCAGCCGTGGCCATGTCTGGAGGGAAGCAGACATGTGGTCAGTTCTCTGGGGTGGACAGAAGGTCAGCTTGATCAGACCTCATTCTGTACCCACCTGGAACCTCCCAGAAAGGCCCTAAACCTGCTCCCCCCCTGCTGCCTCCTGACCCCTTGAGCCCCCACTTCCCTCTCCAGGCCTGTCCCTCCTCTCAGGCCTTTACCTGGTGACCTCTCCAGGCTGTCCACAGCCAGGCCCAGCCTGTGGGAAGGAACAAATCAGCACTAGGGCAGCCAGAGGCTGAGGACTGGGCAGGGGCCAGGGTCATTCCCAGGAGTCTCACCTCTCCTGTGGCCTCTGCAACTGGCCCTGGCCACCGGGAGGCCCTGAGGACAGTCAGGGTCTGAGTTTAGGAGGGAGGCCTTGTCCCCAGCTCCGACAGCCCGCCCAGCCGCCCGCCCGCCCTTCCCGGGAAGTCCTACCCTGCTTCCTCTGACGCTGGCGATGGAGGCAGAAGAGGAGCAGGAGGAGGAGACAGAGGAGCAAGGCCAGGGGGACCCCGATGAGAAGGTAGAGGTACTTCGTGGTCAGGAGTAGAGCAGGGGCGGCTGGGGGTGGGACGGGTGTGAGCACCCCGCGCAGCCCCTGGTGCTGCTGCTGGGCGTGGACGGGAGACCTCCTGGCACAGCTCTGCTGCCAAGGGGAGTCACTCTCACCCAACCCACGGGGGCCCAGGGGACGCTCTCTGTGCCCAGGGACACGCTGGCCACTGGCAGAGCTGGAATCTGACCACCACCAAAGCCCGTCTTTCCCCTTCCCCAGGGCACACCTGGGCTCATGCCAGATGTGACGACACTCTCCAGGGTTGTTACCGTCCTCTGTAGCTCTGGGGAGGAGGGGTCTGGAGGAGGGGGGAGATCAGAGGCCAGAGCTGGGCCCAGCCAGCAGGGTCCTCCCCGCCCATTCTGCCGCCTGCAGGACCCTGGGCCTCTCCCTCCAGACTAGCCCTGCCCAGAGGGGCTTCCCCACATCTGCGCTGCCCAATGCAGTGGGCACCAGCGGCTGTGGACGCTCAGATTGAACCAGAGGTAGAGGAAGGAGAGGTCGGTCCTGCCTGCACTGGCCGCACTTCCAGGGCTCAGGAAGTGGAGACGTGGTGGGGAAGGGTCTGCAGGCTGCTGCTCCCCTGGAAGGTCCTGCCACAGCACACAGGGGAGGCTGGACCATCTGAGCCCCAGGGAGCGAGCACAGCTTCACCCCCACCACGCAGCACCTGGCAGAGCCGGGAGACACCTGGAAGGGTTTGCAGGCCCCAGGAATCATCCCTGTCACCTTGCACGGGCTGTGCCTCCTTCCCAGGGCACCTTCCCCAGGGGCCTTCCCTAACCCTTCACCCACAGCCACCAAGAACTTACCCTTCTCTCAGGTCAGGGTTTGGAAGGTGGGTCCTGGTGGCTCCAGGTAGGGTGTAGCTGGGGACCCTGGGCCTGGAGTGTGGCCCCGGGACTGGTTCTGCCCCAGCCCCTTCAGAGCCTTGTGTCTTTGACAGAGGGACTTAGTTCTCTGGTGTTAGCAATGGGGGAGGCGCCGCAGGGTCGGGCTGCCCCGGCCTCACAGGTTGCTGTGGCATTAGATGCTTCAGCAGAGCCTGGCCTAGAGTCACGCATATCAGGGACATCCGGGTGCCTGAGGATGTGCCCCTCACTCTGGCCTTCCCAGAGCTCCACTCCAAAGCCAGGGCTAGGGCTGGGCCCTAGGCTCGACCCAGCTCAGAGGCCTAGTGTCCCTCCCACTGTGAGTCACCTGCAGAGGAGCAGGGCTCTGTGAGGGGACCTGTGGGCTACGGCTTCTGCAAAGGGGGCGGGTTAGATCAAGGAGCTTACTGGGGGCCAATTAGAGCCTGTCCCACCAGCCTGCCCACTTCACCCTGAGCATTCAAATAGAGGACACAACTGGCCATCGCTCAAAACCAGACAATGTCCTGAGACTCCTGAGGAGCAGATCAGGGGCCAGGAAGGACAGGAGAGCCCCGTCATAACCATGCTGCTGGGGCAGGTCTCTCTCGGCCTCTCCCACCACCTTCCCCTGCTGGACCTACAGAATCAGCACTGGGCAGCTCTTCGGAGCCTGAGGAGACACTGAGGCAGGCCAACCCTGCACTGGACCTGACTCCAGGACGTCTTAGGGCCAAGCACACACAGGGCATGGACCACCTCATCCCAAAGCTTCCCCACTGCACCATCCAGCCCTGGTCAGGGCCATCCCTGGCCCAGGTGACCTGCCCAGTGGGAGGGGACTACACCAGATGTCACCCTCAGCCACCCAGGCTCTGGCCCCGTGGGAAGGACAGTGAACACACCATCTGAGTGAAGAGACACTGTTCTGGAAGGGGTCTGCCCCCAGCCAGCTCTGGGGACCCCTCCCACCCAGCAGCAGGGCCAGCTCCATGCCCACCCCATGCTGGACCTGTGTCCAGGTCACATGACGTGTCCCATGAGACCAGGGCTCCAGGGACCTCAGGGCATGAGGGCTGAGGGGACACTGTGCAGAGGGAGGGGCCTGGGGTCAGGTGGGGGCAGGAGGCTATGGACAGGACGGCAGCAGGGACAGGGTCCAGGACCTGGGGACCAACCTGATGGCTGAGCTGGGCCTGGGGTGGGGGCCTGGGTGACATCCTCCCTGCTCAGCACCAGCCTCAACTCTTCACTGAGCTCAGACCACTTGGACTTTAGGTAGAGGCAGTGATAACGCCCAGCAGTGTCCTCACTCATGGAGAACAGGAACCTGGCCTCTCGCTCAGAAGGTGAGCTGTTCTTCTTATCCCAGAACAAGGATCTTCCCTCCTTCTCCAGGCGAAACTCCTGAGCCCCAGCAGGGCCCCGGCACACGATGGTCACGGGCCTCCCCCGGGGGATCTCAGAGCCTGGCTCAGCAGAGATGGAGGGTCTGGGCAGGGCCCCTGGAGGAAGCAGACAGCGGCTCAGCGTCCACTGGGAGGAGGGGCTGAGCCACAGACTGAATCCAGGTGCACAGCCCAGGGTTCTTGGGCAGTTTACAGAGCTGTGCAGCTGCGGTCACTGACTTTCCATGTGTCCACATCCCGTTTACCTCCCTGTGTCCCCTCCCTGTGTCCTCCCTGTGTCTCCTCTTATGCACATCCAGTGTCCCATCCTTCTAACGCCCTCTCTGTGTCCTCCTCCCTGTGTCCCCTCCCTCTGTCCCCTCCCTCTGTCCTCCCTATGTCCCCTTCCTGTGTCCCCTCCCTCTGTCCTCCCTGTGTCCCCTTCCTGTGTCCCCTCCTGAGCACATCCTTCCTGCTGTGGCAGCTGCTCTCCCACCTGGTGAGGAGGACCTGACCCAGGTACATCCTGCCTGGCTCGGGGTCCCCAGGGAGCCTGGGCATCCTGGCCCTGCTGTGTCTGTGCCCACCCCTCCCTGCCCTGGGCCAGGTCCAGGGGCCTCTGCTGAGCCTCTGCCTCGGGGTGTCCTCTACACTATCCCCTCCTTCTCAGCCTGTTAGCACTTGCTGGTTGGTCACCTGCTGCACAGCTGGCCTCCTGCTCAGACCCCTCTGCCCACTGGAATGTCCCACCCTTGGGCCACCCCAGTCCATCTCCTCCCCTCATCGCCCTCAGTCCTGGTCCCTTGTCTGTCCACTCAGAGCCCCTCTGTGTGCTGACAGCTCAGGAGCAGGAGAGGCTCATGGGGAGGGAGGACGGGCAGGTGGAGACCCTGTCCAGGTCCACAGCAGTGACCCTGCACAAGTGTCCTTGGGGCACCTGGCTGAGACCTAGGACAGGTGTCAGGCCCCTGCCCCACCCACAGGGCCCAGGGTGGGAGAAGCCCAGGTGCCTGTCACTCAGGACACTGCAGCCAGAGGTGGAGGGAGTCCAGGGGCCTCTTGGAGGGCAGCCACTGGCCTGCGTGGGGACTGTGGCTGGTAATGGTGTGGGCTGCACAACTGCTGAGGGGCAGGAACGGACACTTTCCACCAACTCGGGAAAGTGGGAGAGGCCAGGCCTGCTGACCCCACCTACCCACTCCCAGGGGGCCATCAGAGCATCCTGCCGCGTCCCCAGACACACAGCCACCATGTCAGGGGAGAGCCCTGTGCTCAGTCCAGGAAACCACAGGAGACAGGCAGAGACACAGGGACCTGATGAGGGCCACACTGGGGTTGCCCACGCGTGAGACACTGTTAAGGTCCCAGGCTCCAGGATCCACATGCCCCTGTCCACAGCTGCCCTGGGAGGAGGCCCTGGGACCTGCACTCACCCTCCTGTGCGTGGATGGCCTGGCCCAGGCAGAGCCCTGGAAGAGAAGCCCAGTGAGAAGAGCGCCCGGTTCCCCCAGAGCTGGGCCAGCAGGGCCTGGTGGAGCCTGGGCACTCAGCCTCCCTGCTTCCCAGGCCACCTGCTCCCAGGGCCAGGGTGGCCTTCTTCCTGCCCTGGGGTGGCTGCGAGACCTCCCAGGTCCCCTTCCAAGAGGCTCTCTGCTGCCAGTCCTTCCCAAGGCTGGGCCTGTCCCCAACCCAGGTGTCTGCCTCTAGGACCCAGTGTTCCCTGGTCACACTGAGCCTGGGCGGAGGTGAGGGGCAGCCCCAGGGGAGGGCCCAGAGTCTGCTGGGTTTGCTGGGCTCAGGCCTGTGCAGGGAAGGGACCTGTTCCTGCCTTGTCACCTCCACCCACCCAGTCCCCACCTTCCAGGACTCACCAAGGGCCAGGAGGGCAATGGAGCAGGGGGCCATGGCTCAGGCTCCTGCAGCCTCCCTGCCTGGAGCTGGGGCCCCACAGAGGACACAGGGGACAGGATGTGCTGGCTGGGCCCCTCTGGGGTGTCTACATCATGCCCCACAGAAAGAGGAAGAGGTTGCTGCCTCCTTTCCTCTTCCCACAGTGACAGAGGGAGGCCTCGGCTGCTGGGACATTTTGACCTGTGCTCACATGTGCTGAGTGTCCCCTGACCTGGGCCTCACTGTCAATCTAGGGGACAAGGCAGAACACAGGCCCTGCTACAGACTGACTGGGTCCCACCAGCTCCACAAAGAGCCACTGTCTGTCCTGGGAAAGACGTCAGACCCCAAAGCTGGGTGTCCTCATGTCAGTGTGGGAACTGCACTCCTGCTGAGCATCCAAGGGAGCATTTGCCAAAGTCCAAACAGGACATTAACACCTTGAGGGTGTCCCAGTGTAGATAAAGACTAGACCAAGGCGGAGCAGGCCAGAGTGGAAGGGTCGGTCCCCAAGTACCCTGAGCACAGCCCTGGTCTCACCTTGACGGTATCCTAGTGGAGGTATGGTTTTTTAAAAAGGACAAGGGTTGGCAGAGAGGTAGAAGAATCAGAATGAGCAACTGCCGTGGAAAACTATGGAAATTCCTCAGAAAAAATTAAAGCTAGCACTGCCATGTGACCCAGCAATCCTGCCAAAGGTCATGAGATGGGCCGGTGGAGGAGACATCTGCAGTGCCGAGTCGCTGGCACGTACCACCACACCCGGGTCCCCACCTCATATCCTAAAGCAAATTCCTTACCTGGGAATAGTTTAAGATTTGCAAAGAAGCAGAGAGTGCCCGCATGCCCCTCATCCAGTCCCCGCAAAGTTTCCATCAAAGTTTCCACGAACCACAGTTCGTCCGTCAAAACAAGAAACGCAATTGTCCCAATAACACGGGCCAGTCACTTCCCCATGAGCTCTCATAAATACGAACCTGGCACCCCTTTCCTCAGAAGCCACGCAGCCAACATGCGTCAGTTGCTAGTTACACCTTCGGTGTCCGAAATTCAGGAGTGAGTGGCTGGGGGTGGTGGCACACGCCTGAGATCCCAGAGACTCAGGAGGCTGAGTTCAGAGCCAGCCTTGGCAGCTTAGTGAGACCCTAAGAAACTTAGCAAGACCCTGTCTCTAAATAAAACACAGACAGGGCTGGGGACATGGCTCCGTGGTTAAGCACACACACAAAAAAAAAATCAGGAGTGAACATAAAGGTACAGACGCTGCCCTCAAGGAGTTCCTGATCCAGCGAGGGAGATGGAACCAACAGCCAGTCTCAAGTGATTTAACCCCCGCCGGGGGGGGGGGGGTCAGAATTAGGGGGAGTTAGGGGAACACTGGCCAAGGCAATGGGTTAACCCTCAGACCCCAGGGGCTGCCCACGAAGGCTGGCTGCTGTCTCCCAGGTGGGTTTCCCTGGGTGGAATCTGAATCTCTCCCCCAGGGAACACCAGTGTCTCCCGGGGGTGGGTCCCCCCATCCTCCTGGATGAAGAGAAGAAGAGTGTGGAGGACCTCCGCTCCGTCCACCTGCTGGCCCGAGGGTAATAGAGTCAGGTGGTCACCCTTGGATGCAAGGGAAACAGGGAAAACCATCCCTGGTGGAAGCCACTGCCCGGGAATTCTACAAGACCACCAGAGGGAAATCACATTTATTTGGGGGAGAGCAGCAGACCTCTCTGCTTGGTGAAGAGGAATCAGATGTTGGGCAAATGAGCACAGTCCCATGGCCCCCAGCACAGCCCCCCTCCCCGGAGACCCAGTCCTGTGCTCAGTGGAATGGCCACCCGCACCTGTGGGTGACACAAGAGGGAGGCACCAGGCTCCCTGCAGAGAGCAGCTCCCGGAAGGCTCCTGCCACAGACCACCAGGAGGGAGGGAGCAGGGGTGGCTGCTGTGGCTTCTCCTCCACTTTCCTGGGCTCTGCTTCCTAGGGCCCAGCTGTGCCCGTCTCTGAACATGAGGGGCAGACCTGAGGTCAGGTACCCATCCAGCCCCAAATCACCAGCTCTGCTCTGGGCCACCCTCGGCCAGGGCATGTCCTGAACTGGCTGTGGCTCTGGATGCGATGGGGGACTTGGACCTTGTCTGGAGTCCAGCACCGTGTCTACCCTTGGGCCCCGGATGTTCTCATTCATCCGGGTGGAGCTGGGAGGCCCAGCAGGCTGCAGAACTCTTCCGGTGATGGAGACGCTGAGAAGTTATCCGGATAGGAATTCGAATCTGGAGTCTCGTGAGCTCCAGACACTCGGGAATTTACACCCCAGAGTCACCCCCCAAACCAGCCCTGCCTCACCCAATGCCAGTTTTCCTGGCAGGAGTCAATTAGAGACCAACCTTCATGGTTTAGAGAACGAATCACCCACCTGTGCTCAGGTGGTGGGGCCCCAGCAGCTGGAGAAGGGATCTCCAGAGGGGAAAGGCTCAGAATGTCACTCAAAATCCGTGCTTGATTAAGTCTCTCAGCTCTTGGTTCCCAGCTGGGGCAGGGAGGCCGGGGGCTTGGGTGGATAATGCCCTCCTGTCACTGTCCCTCCTTCTCTGAATCGCCCTGGTCCCGAAGCACGGGACCAAGCAGGACTCGAGTGTACGGAGAGACTCGCCTTCCCGGTGTCGGGGCCTCCTGGCCTCCCAGCCCCCTGGCCTCCAGCCCACAGGTGTCCTTCTGCCAGCTCACGCCTGGTCAGGGGCCCAGGAAGCAGACATGCTGGCACGGTGCTGCCCCACCCCCGCGAGGTGCACACAGGCTCAGGATGTGGTCAGAACCCAGCACGGACGTTTGTGGGTTCCTAGCAAGCGTCTCATAGAAAGGCCCTCCCGAGGTCTGGTTCCTCTTCCCTTGCTTGGGAAAAGGACAGCCATCGTCCTCAGACATCCCCGGCCACACCTGTGTCCAGCTGGACGCCATCCCTGACCCAGGTCTAAATGGGCAGTGTCGGCCCCCGGGTCCTGGAGGAGGCTGGGAGCAGGCTGGGAAGTGGGACATGAGCATCTCAGCAGGTCACCCCAGGAGGCTGGGCTCACAGGCCCGTGGGGACCAGCAGCTTCCCAGCAGGCCACCCGGGCTGTCAGCGGCCCATCAGGGGCTCACTGTCTCTACAGGTGGGCGCCTGGCAGCTGGGTCCTTCTGGGGGGTGGCCAGGCTGCTGGGATTCCTCCAGCTCTTGGCGCCAACGTGCCCTAGAGTCCTGGAGGGAGGGGGGTGGCAGTGGGCATCCTGTGGCATCCATCCCTGCTGCCCATGTCCTGGTGGTGCCAGTCAGCCAGGGGCAGGGGACAGCAGTAAGGACCTGCAGCAGAGAGACCTGGTGTCACAACCACAGCTGCTGGTGCCAACACAGCCCCAAAGGAAAGGGAACCCCGTGACCCTGTGTGAAACAGGAACTCGCCTCGTGGCAGACCGCAGGGAAGGCCACCAGGCAAGCAGAGCCGGGGTGGGGAGTTGGCCCAGGGCTGAGGATGGGAGATGGCTCTGCCATCAGGAAATGATTTCACCTGTTCCAAGGAGGAGAGTCAACACAAGTGGGGCAGTGACGGCTGAGCGGGCCACCTGGGAGGCTGCTGGAGATCTGGGATGCTATCTTTAGGAATGTGGGGAGGGTTTTGAGCATAAGCAGGCATAATCATATTTTTGTCTAAATATATCTGCAGGAACCCTCGTGGAGACAGACTTGCAGAAGGCAGGAAAGAACAGCAGGCTGGAGGCGTCGCTGAGTGGCCCCCGCGCAGGACCTGCACGCGCAGGGCCTGGTTCACCCCCAGCTCTGCGAGGAAGGAGCAGTGGAGAAGGGGAGTAGCGGGAAGGGAGGGGAACAGCAGCTCACACATTCTGAGCCGGTACTGTGCGCCCAGCACTGCTCTGGTCCCCCATGGACAGTTCCGCCAACTCTCACAGCTTCGTGAAGGTGTCTGTGAGGGTGTCATTGTCAGACCCGTTTCTAGATGAGCACACCGAGGCTCTGGGGTTCATGAGTCCGAGTGGCGCTGGGCTTGAACGGAGCTGCATTTCGACCCAGGGCCAACGCTCTGTGCTACCTGGACTGTGGCACCATAGCCGTCATTAGAGGGGGAACATCGGTGTGGACAGAGCGGCTGGGAGGTCCCCCGCGTCCAGGAGACAGGGAGGTGCTTGGATGGGTGGGTAGGCCTCGGGCGGGGGGACAGGCTCCCGAGGGGTGCAGATGGAATGCTGGCTCTGGGAATCTCTTCACTGGGTTATTTTAGACTTAACTTCTCACTGTAAAAAAGAAAAAGAATCAAGAAGATGAACCAAAAAAATAAAGAACATGTGTTTGCAGCCTTGGACCAGCCCCAAGGTAGGGGAGTCGAAGGCTCCCGAGGAAGGAGGGGACGTGCCTGGTGGGGACACTGCACACGGAGGGCCTGCAGGGACGTGGCCAGGAGGTCCAGGGCGTGGGAGAGGAGGATGAGAGCCAGAAGCAACCTCCAGAGCGTTATGGCCAGCGTTTCCTGAAACTAAGGAGGCCTGGGGCCGGGTGGCTCGGAACCCCCTGCCGTGATGGACTTTCTGGTCTCTGCCCACGCTGCGCTCCTCCTGCACTGTCCACGTTTCAGCTCAAGACAACTCTACTCTTCCAGTTTTTCAGGCTTAAAGAAAAATGAAGCAGGCGCAGTGGCCCACACCTGTCCGCCCAGCGGCTCTGGAGGCCGGCAAGAGGATCACAAGTTCAAGGCCAGTCTCAGCAACGTAGCAAGGCCCTAAGCAACTGAGTGAGATGCTGTCTCCAAATAAGAAATAGAAAGGGTTGGGGATGTGGCTCGCTAGTAAGGCACCCTGGGTTCTCTCCCTGGAACAAAACACATATAGACATATATCTACACGTGTGTGTGTGTGTGTGTGTGTGTGTGTGTGTGTGTGTGTATAGATTGGTAAATGGTAATAAAGTGGCAATGGAACACAGTCAACATGCAAGCCGCTGTGGTCACTCTCTGCTCACGAACACCCAGGGCTTCCCCGTGGGTCCTACTCACGGGGTCAGCACTAGATCAGTGCTGACTGAGTGCCCCCTTGCCGACTCTGGAGCAGCCTCCCGTCTCCCTGGGTAGGTGTGCCCAGAAGGTGCCCGCCTGCGTCCCCCTTGCGACCTCTGCCTGGGGTGCTCCTGCCCGGGGGTGTGGGGGCTCTCCTCCCGCTGGGTGCTGACCTTCCCGGGCAGAGCGGCTGCCCCTCCAGGCTGCACCGCCTTTCCCTGCTCTCTCTCCCCCCTCCTTCAGGGTCCAGCGCCAACCTTGGTGTCCTTTACCGATTGGACTCTTTACCGCCTGTTCCCCACAGACTCCACCTGGCCCCTGTGAGGCCACAGGTGTCTTTTCTGAAGTGGTCCCTGCTCGGCTGCTGCACCTGGACTGGCCCCTGGAGCACAGCCGACGGCCCGTGAGCGTCCCCGAGTGAGCCAGCGAGGACACACATGGCACACAGGAAGCGTGAACCAGGCGCGGTCACTCAGCACAGGCCCGGGGACAGGTTCCTAGATCTGAGTCCTAGCTGTACCAGGGACAACCTCTGTGGTCCAGGTCACTGACCTTTCTGCACAGAAAAAGCAGAAGGACCTCGGCGGGACGGGACGGGACGGGAGGGTGCGTTTACAGTCTGACAAGAACACCCAGGCACCAGCCAGAACCGCCTCGCGGCCCAGTCAGAAACCGTCACCAGGTCTAATATGGCCTTTTCCAAAGAAGACATGCAAATGGCCATAGGGTGCACGCACAGGACTGGGGGAACAGGAAGAAATTCCCCGTGTCTCTGCTCACCAGGGAGATGCAAATCAAAACCACCCTGAGCCGCAGCCAGGAGGCTGAGGCTCAGAAGAGGGGCCAACGGAGCTGTGAGAACAGGAACTCTGCAGCGGGAAAGTAGATTAGGACAGGCGCCCCGACAAACAGCATGGAGCTTCCTCAAAATGTAAAAATAGAACCCGAGAGGCAACCCCAGCACTGGGCGTCGTTGACACATGGGAACAGAACCCGTAGGTCCAGGACAGCTGCGCGCCAAGGAGAGGGCCGGGCAAACTGGTACCGTGGAATGCCCTTGTCACCAAAGCAGCACGGACCTGGGACGGCAGGCACGGACTGGATATGGTCACGTGACGTCAGCCAGGTGCAGGAGGACAGGAACCTCACAGTCTCACCCCCAGTGTCAGGAGTGGAACGGTGGTGACAAGAGGCTGGGGAGGCTGGGGACAGTTACAGCGGGAAGGAGGAGGAAGCCCCGGGTGCTACTGCACAGCAGAGTGACTGTAGATAATGATCATCCACCGCCCATTTCAGAAATCAAGAAGGAAGGATCTCAAATGAATCAATACACTCTCCCTGACGGGACGTTGTGCCCTGAGTGGATCAAATTGAACCGACTGGTTTCCCATAAACGTGTACAATTTGTATGCATCAGTTAAAAAGGCCAAGGATTTAAAAAAACAGGCAGGCACGATGGCACATGCCTGTAATCCTAGTGGCTCTGGAGGCTGAGGCAGGAGGATCACAGGCTCAAGGCCAGCCTTGGCAACTTAGTGAGGCTCAAAGCAACTTAGTGAGAACCTGTCTTAAAATAGAAAGGTCTGGGGATGTGGCCCAGTGGTAAAGCTCCCCTGAGTTCATTCCCCAGGACCAAAACAAAGAATTAAAAAAACCTGGATGAACCAAAAATAATTTACATTGCTAAATAAAAGGTAATAGTACCTAAATCACTATTATTATTATTATTATTATTCTAAAGTTAACAGGCTAAAAGCAATCAGACAGAGCCTGACTTATCAGAGGCTCGGACACTGGTTATTAATATGATCGTTGTCACATGCAGAGCACAACTAGTAGAAAAGCCACATCCTTTTCAAGAATGTCTGAGGCCTTTCCAAAAACCAGCCACGTACTAAAATCCACTAAGGGGGTCCCAAGTGCTCTAGGGTGGGTCTAATACAAACCATAATCCTCTGACTGCAAAATGGTATCAGAAACCAAAAGTGAGAAGATTGAAATACACATTTCAAAACCGAAACAGAAAATGTCAGCATAGCTTAGGAGTCACCAAAGTTACAAAAGCGCAGAAGTTACAAAACACTCTGCTACAAATGTTTGAAAATGAGCCTAGAGACACCCCCGGAGGCAGAGCCCTTAGCCAGGGTACGAGAAGGAGCGAGCAGAGGGGTCCTTACGGAACTCGCTGGGTGCATCAGAGGCCGTTTGGAGGGACGTCGGGAGTCTTAAACACACTTTTTGTTTAAAGAAAACATGAGAAGTGGGAATTAAGGGCGGAGCCTGACACTCTGGAAGCAGGTGGAAAGGAGGAGGACACAGGGAGCCGGCAGGTGGGGGTCATTCACGACGGAGGAGAGAGAAGAGCCTCTAGCTTCCTGGGTCAGAGAAACCTGCTCAGCGTGGCCACTCCCACCCGACTGCCCGCCCCAGGGCGGCTCCTCCCTGCACCCAGCCCCCAGCCCTCAGTGCAGAACTGGGGGCGCATCCCCCTCCCACCCTGCCACTTGGGTTTCCAGCACCCTCTGGGAGGCCCTTCTCCCCGGTGGCACTTGGCACAAAGCCCACTCCCGGCCCCTCCTGGTCCCCACGGCCTCCTTCCTGTCCTGCGCCCTCCCCTGCGGCCTCCAGTCTGCACCGCACATCCTGCAGCTCCTGGCAGCACCCGGCCCTCCCAGAATTGCCACTTAATCATCTTGAAAGAGGATTTCACACGCTGACTGTGCGGTGGGTCGCATCTATTGGAGTGGACTGGTTCTTACTCAGACTTCTGTGCTGGCCTAATGACGTGTCCCGTAGCTTTTAGCCTAATGACTCGTTCAACAGGTTTTTATTTATTTAATTAGAAAAGCTTTATGAGGGGCTGGGGTTGTGGCTCAGAGGAAGAGCACTCGTTCGCCTGCATGAGGCACTGGGTTCGAGCCACGTAAAAACAAAATAAAGAAAGGAATCGTGTCCACCTACAACTAAAAAATAAGTGTTTTTAAAAGTTTTACTGAGATACAATCGATGACAAAGAACTGCATTCTAATGTACACAGGTTGATGAGTTTGCACATACACAGTAATCTTTCTTTAACTTCTTTTACTGTATATATTTAAGGTGTACCACATACTTTTTAAAAAAGAAGTTTTGTTGTGTGTGTGTGGATATAAATGGCTACAGTGGATCGGGTTCACACGTCCACCATCTCACCCGGCCCCCACCCCGACACAAGCAGGGATAACCACCTGAACACGCTAACTACAGTCCCCACCAGCTTCCCTGCCACTGGCTCGCTCCTGTACCTTCCATCTCCTTTCCCTCCTCAGGGCTGCTTCCACGGTTTCTGGGAGCTCCAGCTTTTTCCCTGTCTCCTGGGCTGCTCAGGGGACTCATCGCAGGACTTTCTCTTCCGTGTTCCAGATGAGGTAGGGAGGCCCCGGGAGGAGTGTGAGGTCCAGGTGGGCAGCGATGAGGTCCGGAGACCGCCCTCTAGAGGCCGCGGGAGCTTGACGTGTATCTTGGGCTCCCTCTTGTGACCACAGCGCAGAAATACCCTTCTGAAGTCCTTTGGTTTTTGTTTTGTTTTTTCATCTGACAATTTTTTTTTTTAATTCAAAAAGTCCTGTTGACCTGTGCTAGGAAAGCGGAGATAGATATGTTATGCTCTAAAACGCAAGAATAAATGCAGTCAAAAGGGTTGAGGGCACAACATTGGCTACTAGGGTAACATCTAATCAAATCAGGGTGAGGAATTACACACACACACACACGATCAACGTGGATGTTGGAGATATTTATAGCAGAGCATGCTGAGGGGAAGAAAATCCTTATTGAGTCTTGGTAAATAGAAGAAAGGTCAGTGGGATCAGGAAGGGGTGGGGGGGAGGAAGGAGGGCGGGGAAAGGGAGGACCACAGCGGTGGTCTGAACTTGCCCGTGTACACAGGCAGATACACCACAGTGGCTCTCACCTGTGTGTCTCCCCACGCGCACTGACTTGTTAAAACACTGTAAATAAATAGAAGAAAGATCAGTGAGTAGAGGAAAGGGAACAGGGGAGCGGGAGGTAGGGAAGAAGCAGCGCTGGAGACTGAATTAGAGCAAATCATATCCCGTGTTTGTATAATTACGTCAAAATGCACCGCACATTGGGTACCAATAAAATGAGCTCATCAAAAAAGTGCTTGTTGGTCCTCTACTGTGTGCCACGCATCTTCGAGGTTCCTGAGATCCATCCACATGCAAAGTCAACGTGTCAACCCCTGGGTGGGCATGTGCTCTTGCAGACAGAGGCGGGCAGCGGATGACGGGCACCTTCCAGCAGCCTCCCACCCACAGCCTCGCTTACCCACCAGCCACCACGGTGGGGAAATGCTATTGGGCAGTTCCAGAAATGGGCAGGCGGCAGGTTTCCAATGACATGCCCTTCTGCAGGGGTGATGACCCCAGGCCCTCCTGCTCCATCAGTGCGACCCCAGAGGACAGCTTGAGGGGGGCAGACCTCGTCCACATGCTGTTACTACAGTGTATTCCTATGATTGTTCTGCTTTATTAGTTACTGTCGTCTAGTCTCTATGCCCAGTTTACCAGCTGGACTGTAGCATCCTGTGTGTGCACGGCAGAACACCTGCAGTGATACACCTCCTGGAATCCCACTAGAAAGCTGAGCTGTGGCCAGGATCAATATGGCACCCTTGTCATCCCAGAGGCTCCAGAGGCTGAGGCAGGAGGATCGCAAGTTTGAGGCCAGCCTTAGCAAGTTAGCAAGATTCTGCCCTAAAATTTAAAAAAAAAAAAATTAAATAAAAAGGTCGGGGGATATATGTGATAGAGTGTCTCTGGATTCAATCCCCAGTAAAAAAGAAAAAAAAGAGAGAAGAAAGAAGTGGAAATGCTTCTCATAGCAGGAGACCCTTCCCATGAGCCCCCAAACGACCCCAGCAATCCTCCTCCCCTTCTTTACAGAGGTTGGGCTTCCTTGCTCCTGCTCTAGACCTGCACATTAAGGTTCCTCGCACCCAGTCTATGTGACGGGGACCACAGAGCTGTACATGGAGGGCCTGTGGCCTCCTTCTGTGCTCCTTCCCTAGCTCCAGGCCGGTTCTGCATCACTGGCGATAGGATGTCTTCACCTCCCTCCTCCCTTCCCGGCCAGTTCTTTAAGGATTCATAGGATCAGAGTTCCACCTATGCCCCCGGTTCCCAGAAGAGGGGCTGAAACACGGGGCCTCGCCAGCACTCTACCTAATAAACGCATGAACGTGGTCGGGTCTCTACACAAGGCCGGATCACTGAGGCAGGCTCAGGAAATCGGCCTACATTGTTCAGAGTCCCCAGAATCAGTGAAGGATTGTGTGCAGCCAGGTCCAGGTGCCAGGACGCCCAGAACCAGCAGGAAATTACAGCAGGATCCCCGGAACCCTCCAGGAAATCACCATGCAGTCACAGAGTCGGCAGAGATGACCAGGGTCCCCATACACACACCAGGCTGTGCCTGGAGACACCTGTGATTTTCACAACCCAGAGACCGCACCTGGAGGGTCACAGCCCTGCCCAGGGTGGCCGGCCCCAGGCACCTGCTGGGCTGGGGAAACTCTTTCTAATAGACTTTTTAAAGAGCAGTTTTGTGGTTCTCAGCAGAACTGGGAGGAAGGCACAGACTTCCCACGCCCCCTGCCCCCTCCGGCCTCCCCTGGTCCGTCCCCACCAGAGCGGCACACGGGTGGGGACCCGGGGCCACGCTGGCGCATCGCAATCCCCGTGACCAGGGCAGTGAGGGCTCACTCTAGGTGTTGCTCCCTCTGGGTTTGGACCAACAGTGACATGTTCTCACGTTATGGTGGCGTGCAGAGCCGTCTACTGTCCCCAGAGTCCTCGGGCTCCGGCTGGCAGCGGGAGGTGTGGGTCGACACTGTGAACACTGGGTTCTTTGGGTGCCAGGGTAGGCGGGGGCAAGGCGACGCTGCAGGCCATGGTTTCTGCCCCCTGAGCTTGCAGAGGGGCTCAAACACAGCAGCCCTCACAATGTGAGGTGGCTGCAGGGAGGGGCGGTGGAGGGGACGCAGGAGCTGTCGCCAGGACCCTGTCTTAACTGTTGCAGAGCCAGGCCCCATGCAGGTTTGTGGAAACCCAGTCACACCCCACGACCTGCTGATGCCCCAGGAGCCCCCCACACCATGATCCCCGCTGCGGGGTACACACTCCCGAAGGAAAGGAAACCAGTCTGTGGAGGGGACAGCCACACCTGCAGCCCTGTCCCGAGGCCAGGAAGTGGAGTCACCTGCAGACCAGCCGAGACCGGTGCACACAGAGGGACATTATTCAGCCACCAAGAGATGGCAGCTCTGTCGCTGGTATCAACATGGGTGGACCTTGCATTATGGGACAAGTTCTATGCCTTGTGACTCCACAGAGGCTGACCCTGCAGCCCGGTGTGGAAGGAGGATGCCAAAGGACAATAAGGACGGGGGCATAGGCAGATACACAGAAGGATCAGAGAAGGGGCCGCCTGGGCCAGCGTGTGTGTGGGGGGGGTGGCCGTGGTGTCAGCTTCCTGTTGGCCGCTCAGTCTGCTTGTGTGGCGGTTGCACAACTCCACAAACAGGCTAAGAACCCGGATTGTCCCCTTTCCGTGGGTGAGCTGCACCATAGGCCAAGGACGTCCCCATAAACCTGTTCAGGCCGGGAGCCGTGGCAGCCACCCACCTACTCTGGTGGCTGAGGCAGGAGGATGGCAAGTTCAAGTCCAGCCTGGGCAACTTGGCAAGACCCTCATCTCAAAAAAATAAGACATAGGAGCTGAAGTTGTGGCTCAGCAGTAGAGTGCTCACCTAGCAAGTGCAAGGCCCTGGGTTCGATCCTCAGCACCACATAAAGATAAAAAAATAAAAATAAAGATACTGTGTCCATCACAACTAAAAAATAAATATTAAATAAATAAATAAATAAATAAATAAATAAAAAGGGCTGGGGATGTGGCTCTGTGGTACAGGAACCTGGGTTGAAGCACAAAAAAATAAATAAGTATAAATACACGCACACACACACGTGCACACATGCACGCACACGCACACGCACACACACACACAACACACACGCACACATGTATGACAGATTTAAAGTGGCTGGCTGGCTGTGGCAGCAAAGGGGTGGATGGCACAGTCACCAGCAGCTCGTGGAAACCAACAGGAGGCTGGAAACCCCGACCCTGACAAGGGGCCACCCGAGGGGAGGACGCAGGTCAGGAGCCAGGTTCAGGCCCGTGGGGCCTCGGTCCAGAGAGGCGGCCGGCCACAGCACCACCCCTGTGTCTCTGCCTTAACGTCCCCCAGAGAAGCCCCTGCGGGGGCCAGGTGACCAGCATCGCCCAGGACCTGGCCCACTCTGCGGCAAAGGGTGGGGCAAGGAGGCCAAGTCAGATTCCCGGGTCGGAGCTGCTTTCCACATAGGAGAAGGGTCTCCCTGTGCAGGGCCCTGTGCCCAGCAGCCACGGTGAGGCCTTAGATCAACCGCCTTCCCATTCGCCTCCCGCCAGGTGCTCAGAGACTTTTTTTTTAACTGAGAGATGAAGAACTTTTGGGAGAGAAGGTGGTTGTGGGCTCAGGCTCCTTCGGGCATTTCCTTAGGCTCTTCAAACACAAAGAAGAGCTGAAAGACCTACCAGTGCAACCCGCCGGGTTCCACCCCTGACGTCACCCTCCTCCACCTGTCCTCAGTCCCCCTGGGGTCTCCGTGGTGCAGACAGCAGCCCACTCCCCCACACACACACACTCCAGCAACTTGGGCTTACGGTTTCCGCTTTCTCTTTGTGTTGAGATCGGCAGACAGCTGGGTGCAGTGGAGCACGCCTGCAATCCCAGTGGCTCGGGAGGCTGAGGCAGGAGGATTGAGAGTTCAAAGCCAGCCTCAGCAAAAGTGAGGCACTAAGCAATCAGTGAGACCCTGTCTCTAAGTAAAATACAAAAAAGGGATGGAGTGTGGCTCAGTGGTTGAGTGCCCCTGAATTCAACCCCTGGCGACCAAGGAAGGAAGGAAGGAAGGAAGGAAGGAAGGAAGGAAGGAAGATGGCATATAATGAAATTCTCAACTCTGAAATACACTGTTGAGACCACTGTGGACCTAAACCCCATCCAGACAGAACGTAGCCATTTTTCCAGCTCCCACATACCCCTGCTTCTCAAATCCTGGTCCTTCTCTCCAAGGGGAGATCACTCTTTGGATTTTTTCCACTATGAATCGATTTGGACTGTTCCGGAACTTCATGCAGACAGAATCAAGAGCTGAGAGAGAGCAAGCCCTGCTTTCTGGTGCCCTACACTCGGCTCAGAATTTCCAAGTTGTCCCTGATGCCTGGGCTTCCACGTGGGACTCCGCGTGCAGAAGGAGCGTGCAGACAGACACCTGGCTGCTGTGGCTTGGGGCTCAGGTGAGCGGATCTGCTGTGTGCACCCTTCCGTGAGTCTTCGTGTGACACGTGTTCGCACTTCCCTTGGGCACGAGGAGGAGCAGACCCATGGGTCACTGGGAGGATTTAAACCTTGGCTTTCTGGATGTGAAGTTCATGTCCAGTAGGGCTGGGCTGTTGCTTGTTGCCGTTGCTTTTCTTTGGTTTTTGTGTGGTTGAGGTGAAATCGGCATAACACTGAGCACTGACCATTTCAAAGTGTCCAATGCCACGGTATTTTCACATTCAGTGTGTCACGCCTCCATTCCACTCTGCGGCTGAGTGACTTTGCATCCGATGGACAGGTCACATTTTGTTCAGCTGTGCGTCTGCTGGGGGTTGTTTGAAGAGGTCTTACAGCCCCATGTGGAGTGCAGGAGGGACCGCATTTGGCTGTGGGGCCCCGAGTGCTGCTCTCAGATCCCCGCCCGGCTCACCCTTGGCTGTGTGATCTTGATCAACTGGCTCACCTCCTCTGAACTTCTGCTCTCGCCGTCACAGAGTGGCCCAAAGGACAGTGTCCAGTTCACAGAACCAGGGTGAAGGTCAGGAGAGCTGATCCATGGTGGCTGCTTACAACAGAGCCAGGCTGCAGGAGCCCAAGAAAGGTTCCTTCTAAGGTGGAGGGAAAAGTTCTCTGGAGCCAGGTCCCCACTCCAATGCACTTGGCCAAGGGGGGCCCAGAGCAGAGCTGGTGATTTGGGGCTGGATGGGTACCTGACCTCAGGTCTGCCCCTCATGTTCACAGACGGGCACAGCTGGGCCCTAGGAAGCAGAGCTCAGGAAAGTGGAGGAGAAGCCACAGCGGCCACCCCTGCTCCCTCCCTCCTGGTGGTCTGTGGCAGGAGCCTTCCGGGAGCTGCTCTCTGCAGGGAGCCTGGTGCCTCCCTCTCATGTCACCCACAGGTGCGGGTGGCCATTCCACTGAGCACAGGAGTGGGTCTCCGGGGAGGGGGGCCATGGGACTGTGCTCATTTGCCGAACATCTGATTCCTCTTCACCAAGCAGAGAGGTCTGCTGCTCTCCCCCAAATAAATGTGATTTCCCTTTCGTGGTCTTGTAGAATTCCCGGGCAGTGGCTTCCACCAGGGATGGTTTTCCCTGTTTCCCTTGCATCCAAGGGTGACCACCTGACTCTGTTACCAAGGACGATGCGGGGGCCCTCAGGCCAGCAGGTGGACGGAGGTCCTCCACACTCTTCTTCTCTTCATCCAGGAGGATGGGGGGACCCACCCCCGGGAGACACTGGTGTTCCCTGGGGGAGAGATTCAGATTCCACCCAGGGAAACCCACCTGGGAGACAGCAGCCAGCCTTCGTGGGCAGCCCCTGGGGTCTGAGGGATCAGGAACTCCCTTGAGGGCAGCTTCTGTACCTTTATGTTCACTCCTGATTTTTTTTGTGTGTGTGTGTGCTTAAGCACACAGCCATGTCCCCAGCTCTGTCTGTGTTTTATTTAGAGACAGGGTCTTGCTAAGTTTCTTAGGGTCTCACTAAGCTGCCAAGGCTGGCTCTGAACTCATGATCAGCCTGTCTCAGCCTCCTGGCCAGGTCCCCACCTTCAATACCCTGGGGTCCCCCCACATAACCCATCCCCACCCCCAGCTGCTGGGCTCCTCCCTGGCGCTGGACCTCTGATTTTTTGCCTGAGCTGGTAACAGTGTCAGACTTGGTGCTGATCCCTTCTGGACAAGATGTATGCAAGGTGCCTCAGGGCAAAGCAGCCTCTCTGTACATAGTAACCAATCCTCATCAGCCTCTCTCTACATAGTATCCAATCTCATCCTCCCACTCCGAGGAGCCCAGGAGAGGGAGGTGAAGGGTAGCAGATAAAATGTGACCTTGGAGTCAGATTCATGGAGGGAGAGCCGACCACAGGAGCCCACAGCTGGAGAGGGCTGGGAAGGGGGTGGCTGACAGACGGGAGATTAAGTTCAGAACATGAAAAAGGCCCCGGAGATGGCGGGGCCACGGTGGCCAATAGTGTGAGTGGACACAACGACCACGCACTGGACACTTGGAGATGGTCACAGCAGCAAGTTCTATGTTACAAATAGTTCACCTCAATGTCAATTATTTAAATTTAGAAACAACTTTACAAAGTGAATCGCAGACTCCTTTACTGCTAAGGAAGCTGAAGCCTGACCAGGGGCTGTGCAGGACGCCATGGCCTCGCTGAGGGGACACTCCACTCCACCCCTGGCCCGCCCACTCCAGTGCCCCTTCTCAGGAACAGCGCGGGCGGGTGTAGCGATTCGGGGCAGCAGCAGGGTGGCCGGTAGTAAGAAGATGGAAGAGATGGAGCCGGTCCTCCGTGTGTGGGATCACCACCCAGCTGGGACGGAGCGGACGCCCCCACTGTGGAGGAGCCTCTGCTGCACTGAAGGAGGCACACAAGGGGCCAGGGACTCCGTGATCCCCGGACGGA
Source organism: Ictidomys tridecemlineatus (assembly GCF_052094955.1). NCBI lineage: Eukaryota > Metazoa > Chordata > Mammalia > Rodentia > Sciuridae > Ictidomys > Ictidomys tridecemlineatus. The sequence continues at coordinate 2,595,937 of NC_135491.1, read as the reverse complement.
AATACCCCGAGGAAGCCAATCCCCAGGTGCAGGAAGCAGATCGGCGCTGCCCGTAGGGACAGCAGCCGGGGCAGCTGCCCTAGGGCACAGACATCCTCTGGTAGAGGAGAGGTGGGGGTGGCACTAGGTCGGGATGATGCTGTCGTTGAATTGTCTCTTTAAAATGATCAATAGTGTTAGTGTTCCGGTTCTGACCACCTCTAACCACCTGGCCCCTTCCCAGGTACCAATCTACCGATTCCAACCTCCGAGGAGGGAGGACTGCTACCAACATCTGTGGAGGCAGGTATCCAAGCGGAAGCCAGGTCTGGCACGGGGCCCTCCTCGAAAAGATTTCCCTGCAGGGTGGATCACTGTGGGGCCCAGGGGTTCCCGTCCGGCCTGCACTAACGGGCTCTGGACTGCTGCCTCTTTCTGCCCACATTTCTAAGCATGATTTTTGGGTTTTTTTTTTTTTTTAAATAAAGTAAGGATTTCCTCACACTCTTCAGCCAGTAGGAATTGAGAACAAGAAAGAAGAAGGACAGAAAACAAGGCTCAAGGTACCTGGATGCTCCTCTTCCCACAGCCCAGGTGAGGTGCACCGGGGCTCTGCCCAGAGGCCACTGCAGGGCTGGAGGGCTTCCCGGCTCTTCCTTGGTGGGTGCGATCCCTACGCGCCTGTCATGCTGTAAATGTGACAGTTCCGTTTTGGTCTCACCTGCCGGAGCACACGCGTTTCCTGCCAAGTTTCCCGGCTGGGCCCGGTTGCCTCACGCTCCCTGCTGCTTCTGTTCCTGAAAATGAACTGCAGGCTCCTGCCTTCAAGTCCTCACCTCCCCACTGAGCAGCTCCCTCCTGACCAGGGCCAGCAGAAGGGCTTGGGGCTCCACACGTCTCTTTAGTGTTTGGCTCTTTTCTCAGCCCAGAGGGACCCCTCCGGGGACTAGCTCGTTCCTAGAGACGAAAACCCCTGGCCTGTGACTGGCTTCTGTACAGATCAGCACACACGGAGCCCGTGCCCAGGCCCTCCTGCTGGGCTCTCACCCTGAGCCTCTGTGCCTACCACCCCAGGACAGGGGTGGACCTGGACAGCGTGTGGCCGAGCCACTGAACTATTCTAACTAGCTGATCCCAAGCCTGACCCACAGGTCCCCTCCTGAAGAAAGCAGCAATCCTTCCCGCCCACTCTCCTGGTGGGCTCTGCCCACTGGCCTCCCCATGGCCTGTGTGGAGTGGCCTGTCCCTTGTCTCGTGAGTAACAAACCTTTTCAAAGGCCACATCTCCTGATGTACTTTAAAACTTCTTGGTGGCTCAGCACGGCAGGCCACAAGGACTGTGTCCCTGAGGTTTGGGGCACGGGGGAGGGGAGGGGAGTGTGGACTGAGCTGCCCTCTCTGGCACTGTGGCCTGTGACACCGGAAACTGCCTGGAGACAGCCCAGAGGGCCACCTGAGGGGAGAGAGATGGGGAAGGTCCTGGAAGACAGGAGCCCAGGGGTCTGGAGGGCGAGAGAACGCCCATCTCCCAGGGGACAGGACGCGCTTGGGCATGGGGAAGCCAGGTGACTCGCTGGTCAGAGGGTAACAATCTGCTTCTCTCTCCTCACCCGGGGTCTGCTGCAGGCGCCCTGCAGGGAGGGCCATTCAGGAGCGTCCTGCAGATGGCCGATGGAGAGAGCGTCTGACGAGGGTCCCTGGGCCAGCCTGGAGTGACGCCCCTCAGCTCTGCAGGCCTTCCAGCCACCAGGAGTGGTCGGAAGGCCACGTGAACAGGGAGGACGCGTGTGGTACCTGGCAGAAGGCCTCTCCCCAGGAAGGAGAACAGGAGCCCAGAACGGTGCACCACCAGGACACCCCAGGACAGGCTCCAGGAGGACACCCCCTGGGACCTGGGACACTGGCACTGGGCGCCCCGCTATGCCCCAGGCCTGGCTGATGGTGACGCTGCACATCTGCCCAGCACAGGCTTCTGCCCACCCTCTCTGCCCTCCTGCAGGCAGTACCTCCTACTGCCTCCTGATGACACCCGTCCAGAACCAGCTTCGACCCAACTCAAATGACCCAAGTGTCCAACCCCTGAACAGGCTCTTTCTCACTCCCGCTGCGGGGCCTCCAGGAAAGGCCACAGGCCCCTTCCACAGGGAAGTCAGCTCCTCCCAGATCTGGAGGGCAGAGCGTGTCCTACCTTGCTGGGGGCTGGTTTCTTCTGACCCTTCTCCCTGGGACCTCACATGCCGTCCCTCTGTGTGTCTGCGTCCTTACCACCTCTTCCTCTCCTTCTCCTTCTCCTTTTCTGGTACCCAGGATTGAGCCCAGGGGTGCTCTACCACTGAGCCACACCCCCAGCCCTTTTTGCTTTTTGAGACAGGCTCTCACCAAGTTGCTGAGGCTGGTTTTGAACTCACTATCCTTGCTCAGCCTTGCTGAGTGGCTGGGCATGCACCACCACACTGGCCACCGCCTCTTCTTCTGACTCCAGCTGCTAGATTAGGACCCCCCCCCCCGCCCCGACCCCGTCTTACCTGGATCACCACCAGACACAGTCAGGTCTTACCTGGATCGCCACCAGACACAGTCAGGTCTGAGGTCCCAGGACAGGAATGGGGAGGCGGAGACCAATCCAATGCAGCGCCCTGCTACCCCAGCTGTGCTCTCACGGCCACCAGGCACACCTGCTTGTCCCACCCCAGGCTACTCCCGGGGGCGTGGCCAAAGGGCATCACACCAACAACACTTTGACAGTAACTACAGAAGGCAGGGTTCTTGGAGGATCAAGCAAAGGGGACGGGGACTATGAGACCAACAGAGGCCAGCTGCCCACCTGGCACAAACCGGGGCAGCAGTAGCCAGGGGGAAGCAGCAGGGTGGGTGCACCTCCCCGCCCCCATGCCCACAGGAACCGGGCAGCAGCACAGGGAGACAGCAAGGACAGAGGACGATGACCTGTGCCCTGGTGCCCTCCCTGGGGTCCTGGCTCCGGCCTCCACCACGTAGGGACGGTGGCTTTGACTGTACAACAGAGAGACAAACTGATGGCAGGTCAGGCTGGACTACCTGAAATTGCAACAGTGGGAAAACCCAAAAATGGCAAGAACATCTGGAGGATCTCCTGACCCTCCCACCGCAGCACGTGCGGAAAGGGGCTCGGGCCGGCCAGGAGGTGGCAGGGCAGGGACGGGCAGAGCTGAGTCCCTCTCCATTAGGGAGCCCTGGCCGTTTTTTTATTTTATTTTGTTTTGTTCCAATTAGTTATTCATGACCGCAGAATGCATGTCAACTAGCTCTCTGATCTTTTTTTATATTCATATTTTTAAAGTAACATTTTAATTTTAGAATACTTTTAAGTTTGCACTTAGTCGATGTGACGTCACGACATGACCTGGACCTCGGTCACCTGGCTGAGGAATTGTCAGGCTTCCCAACTTCAACCTTTTTTTTTTTTTTTTGTACTGGGGGTTGAACCCAGGGGTGCTCAACTACTGAGCCACATCCCCAGTCCTCTTTATATTTTGAGACAGGTCCTCTGAGTCGCTAAGGCTGGCTTTGAAGTTGAGATCCTCCTGCCTCAGCCTCCCGAGTCGCGGGGACTGCAGGTGTGCACCACAGCCCCTGGCTAGGTTTCCCACCTCTGCAGTCGGTCCCTCTCTTCCCTTGTCAGGCTGTGCCCTGCCCATCCTTGAGTCGTGGGGAGCTGCCCCTGTGGGGGGCAGAACTTCCGCATAGACTACTGGACATTATTCTGCTGAGAGGCCTACCTTTTCTCCCAGGCTTACTGCCTTCTCCACTCCTTTGTTAATACCATGATGGACTCATATTTATTTTGTACCTGGGTTATAATCCCAAAATATTTTATCACTCAAATGAGATCCTGCCCTGTTCTCCTCAACATTTTTATTTTTTAATTTTTTTTCAACATTTTTATCATGAAAAATTTGAAGCATAAAAACCATGGACGGCTGCAGTGAACACCTGGTGGTCCCCCGCTGGGTCCCCCTCTGGGTCCCTCTTTGCTTGCCTTAGCACCTGTCTCTCCTCCTGGGACCCGCGTCGTTTCCTTCTTTGACTCCCTGGAGAAGGAAAGCAGGCACATCCCAGGACATCTGTCTTCCCCGTGGGACGTGGGACGGCAGAGCTCCTGGCTCTCCAGCCTTAGGAATTGGGCTGGGTGGCACCACTGGCTTTCCTGGTCCCAGCTGAGCATGGCACATGGCGCACAGGTCCCTCAGCGCTCAAGTGGCTCATCCTTAGTGTGACCTGTGAATGTCACCCCACGCCCCGTGCCCTGGACGGGTCCAGAAGTGCCCTCAGCACCTTCCCAGCAGCCGGGCCCTGCCTGCCCAGAGGCCACTCCTGCTCCCCTGGCTTCGTCACAGCAGAGTGGCTTCACCTCTTCTGCGACGGCCTCAAATGGCCACAGGCAGTGGGACTCTTGCGACTGGCTTTTCTCACTCAGGAGGATGACCCTAGACCCTGGTTCTCGCGTGATTTGGTTTGTCCCCTCTTACTGCTGCCTGGACAGGCCGCGGCTTCCCACCCCCTCCTCCCACCCCTGGACACTGGCGGTTTCCAGCCTGAGGGGCGTGGACGGAGCTGCCCTGAACACTCCTGCAGGGCCCTGGGCATGGTTAGTGAGGTTCCGAGTGAAGGCCTGACAGTGGACCTGTGGGCCCGGGCGGGGGAGGTGTGGGTCTGTGGGAGGTGCCAGGCCTTCCTCTGAAGTCTTTGTGGCTTCACTCCCGCCATTAGGCGCCCTAGTGAGCGCCTCTCTGGAGTTCCCCCCTCGTCTTTGTATCTCAGGTGTTTAGGGGTGTGGGGTCTGATTCAGGTCGAACCCCGCTCTATTCATCAGGTCCTCCAGAGAATCAGAACCAGCAGAAGAGACAGAAGCCAGGTGGGCAGGTGGACATGGGTGGGAGGTAGACAGGGGTGGGAGGTAGACAGGGGTGGGAGGTAGACAGGGGTGGGTAGGTAGGAGTTGGTAGGTAGACAGAGGTGGGAGGTACATAGGGGTGGGTAGGTAGACAGGGGTGGGAGGTAGACAGGGGTGGGCAGGTGGACATGGGTGGGAGGTAGACAGGGGTGGGAGGTAGACAGGGGTGGGAGGTAGACAGGGGTGGGAGGTAGACAGGGGTGGGAGGTAGACAGGGGTGGGTAGGTAGACAGGGGTGGGAGGTAGACAGGGGTGGGAGGTAGACAGGGGTGGGAGGTAGACAGGGGTGGGAGGTAGACATGGTAGGGAGGTAGACAGGGGTGGGAGGTAGACAGGGGTGGGAGGTACATAGGGGTGGGTAGGTAGACAGGGGTGGGAGGTAGACAGGCGTGGGTAGGTAGACATGGTAGGGAGGTAGACAGGGGTGGGTAGGTGGATGAGAGGTGACATGTGACCAGTAGATGAAGCTAGATGGTGGATAGACTGATGGTGGGCAGGTAGGCAAATGACAGGCCGATGGACCACAGACGGGAAGAGGCTGATGAGAGCTGGCTCACGCGGTTGTGAGGCTGGGAAGTCCCGCCACATGCTCTCCTTGGGCTGGAGACCAGGGAAGCCAGGGGTACTGTTCAGTCCAAAGGCTGGAGAACCAGGAGCTCTGCTGTCCTGAGGAGAAGATGGACGTCCCAGGTCAAGACCAGGGAATGAACTCGCCCTTCCTGGGCCTCTTGTCCCATCAGGGCCTCAACAGACAGCCTGGCGCCCAGGCTCCCTGGCAGGGGATCCTCGGTCCTCAGTGTACAGAGGCGAGTCTGGAGGGCTGGGGCTGGGGCTGGGCGGTACAGCCAGCAGATGCCGCGACCTGGGTTGGATCCTCAGCACCACATATAAGTCAATAAAATAAAGGTATCGTGTCCAACTACAACTAAAAATATTTTTTAAAAAGTAATAGGTGAGGCTGGGTGCAGCGGCGCACACCTGTAATCCTAGGGGCTTGTGAAGTGGAGGCAGGAGGATCACAAGTTCAAAGCCAGCCTCAGCAATTTAGCAAGGCACTAAGCAACTCAGTGAGACCCTCTCTCTAATAAAATACAAAATAGGGGTGGGGGTGGGGATCAGTGGTCGAGTGCCCTGAGTTCAATCGTTGGTACCCCTCCCCAAAAAAGTAATAGATATGTGATTAGAATGTTTGAAAACATACATATATTTTCTATATATATGAGACATATATATGAAAACATGGGTAAAGGATATATAAGCTCTAGATTAATATTTTCAGTCTATTTTAATGTACCTGGTTCATTTTTCTTTTCTTTTTTTTTTTATGGGGGAGAATTATCACGGATTAAACCCAGGGTGCTTAACCACTGAGCCACATCCCTAGCCCTCTTTATGTTTTTATTTATAGACAGGGTCTTGCTAAGTTGCTCAGGGTCACACTAAGTTGCTGAGGCTGGCCTTGAACTTGTGATCCTCCTTTCTCAGCCTCCCAAGTCACTGGGATTACAGGCACATGCCACCATGCTTGGCCCCTGCTTTGATTTTATTGAAATATTCACAGAATTGAAAGTGTGGGACTTGATGGATTTACATAGAGTCGGAAAGCTATTTGGTACTGAGTAAGAACTTTACTAAGGAAGAGAAGTGGGAGGGAGGGAGGGAGGAGGAGGAGAGGAAACAGGGGCAGGCAGAGAGACGTGGGGGTGACTGCACACCTGAAGCCCCTTGATCTATTTGAGCCCCCCACAGCCTCAGGGCTGTTATTTATAAATTGTCCCCAACTCATGGTGGGGACTTTACATTTGTGCTTCGTGATGGTGTGAATGCCTATCCACAGAGCCACTCACTGCCTCTCACTTTGAGTACAGCCCTCAGTGGTTCCACTAGATACCGGCACTTGGTTGTAAGGTGGGTTTTGCGTTGGGTTTTGCCCAGCTGCAGGCCGAGGCAGTGTTCCGCGCCCACGTTAGGCAGTAGGGTGTTGGGGAGGTTGGGTGGACTAGAAGCTTTCCACTTACAATAGCTTCAGCTCCCAGTGGGTTTATGGGGATGAACCCCACCTGCACTTCCAACTTACCGTCCCCCACTAGGTGCGTGCTTCGCTGCAGTGATTACACCATCGTCGTCAATGGTCACCGTGGACAGTAGCTAACGCCAGCTGAGGGCTGGCTCCAGCTGTTCCCCCACGCAGCCTTCACGCAGCCCAGGGGAGGCCCGTTGCATCCCACAGACGTGGAGGCTGAGGCATAGAGGGTGGAGGTCAGCGTCAGAGCCGGGACTCAGGCCAGGCACCTGGCTGCGAGGTCCAAGCTCTGGGCCACGCTATCATGAACAAGCCTCCACTTGGCCCCTGCTCAGGCAGGACACCCAGTTCCTGGGCATCTTCTGTAGCATCAACACCCCTCGGCACCACACCCAGAGCTTGCCGTCCTTTCCTCTTCCTGAAACTGCACACGGTGCTGGCCTCCGGTTTACTCTCTGCCCTCTGAGTCCAGAAGTGCCGATTCCTTTAACTGGAGACTGTCTCCTTTCTTGTCTCCACTTCCCCAGGTCATAGAGCAGAGCCTAGGATGCAGCAGACACTCCACAAGTGGTTGTGAGACAAACAGCCGACAAACCACAGCTGAGTGCATGTACTACTGATTGCCTGTATTGAGGACCTACTGTGTGCTGGGCCCAGGACCCAGCACTTGGCCATCTCTTTGGAACTCTCACAATCATGCCACTGAACCTGGAACCTCCCAGAATCTCAGCCATGGGGGTCACACCGGGAGCAGGAGGTCTTCACGGAGGAGGAGGCATGGCCGCCACGCCCTGCTCCCCTCCCCCTCCTCTGGCTGCTGCCTCTCAGCCTTCTTGTGGGCACCTCTCCGTCTGTTTGCCCCCTGCACGGTGGAACTGCTCAGCGTCTGGCTAGACCAGGGCTACAGACCAGCCAGCTCCAACCCACGGGCAGGCTTGATTTGGCCCACACAGTTTATTTTTTGTATTTGAATTAGTTTTAACATTTAAAAGCTGAGGGATTTTGCTTTTAAAAATATCCAGATTTCTGTCTTGGAAATTTGGAACATCTGGCGATTCTGGTCCCTCTTCCCAGATGGCAAGGGCTGGTTGACACTAAGAGCATCAGCCGTATGGTCGGAGCCACCCCCACCCGGGGTTCTCATGCACTCCACCAACACCTGTGGGCCCTGAGAAGGTGTGGGATTGGTATCCAGCCATGACCTAGCAACACCCAAGGACACTCTGGATAACCACCTGCTCTTCCTAGGAGAAACAGGCCGGAGCAAACCTGGTCAGACAGCACTTCAGGTCTCTCGTGCATTAGGATGGATACCTTGGGCCTGATCAATATTAATTAATTGTTAGAGAAATTCTTTAGCACCTTGCCAGATGACTTGTGAGAGAAACAGAGATGGAGGAAAGACAGCAGGACAGAGTGAAGGGGGGACAGAGAGAGAGAGAGAGAAAGGGGGAAGCAGGGGGGAGGGGAAGGAGGAGAGATCCAATCAACCCAAACTTTTGGGGGGGGAATGGAGAGGAGTGGTGTGTGTGTGTTTACACACGTGCATGCACACACACATGCCAAATTGTGAAGTAAAATTGTTTCTCACTGTGGCTTGTCCTCCAACTTGAAGGGCCGCCATTCTTGATACGATCCACTTGGAGAAGGCGGGTGCAGGGCAGATGGTGGCCGCACAGACATGGGGCCGAAGTGCAGTGGAGCCCAGAAGCAATGGGGAGCACTGAGTGCCCTGCAGCTGCAGTCTCCATACGCACCTGGATGGTTCCCTGGTGCCCCCATCAGGGCATTCGGGATTCCACTGCCTTGGCAGACCTGCTGACCAACATCCTCCTCTGTGGACACGATGCAGGATCTTGTCCCTGCTGCAGCTTGTAGAACAGGCTGGTCTTACCTTCTCCCCCTCGGGTACAAAAGTTTACACCAAACATCAACAGGTTTATTCCTCTCATTTTACAGATGGGAAGACAGAGACTCCAAGTTTGGAGATCAAGTGCCTGGGGTCACTTAAGGTGCCACCAGCTGCTTAGCTCAGAATCATCTTTCAGCACCAAGCCCTGTGTCGACCATCTGGTTGGGATGGGTGAGAACATGACTCAAGCCAGCACTGGAGGTGGCTGAGGAGAAAATCCAAGGTAGTGACAATGAGTGCCTGTGGAAGCACCTGCACCTCCCCTGTCTCCTTCACCATCACCACCTCCATCAGTATCATCTGCCCTCTCAGCTTCGTCATTATGACCATGATACCCATCACCACCATCACCATCATCACCACCATCACCACCATCATCATCACCATCACCACCATCATCACCATCACCACCATCATCACCATCACCACCTCCATCACCACCATCATCATCACCATCACCACCACCATCATCACCATCACCACCATCGTCACCATCACCACCTCCATCACCATCACCATCATCACCACCATCACCACCATCATCACCATCGCCATAATCAACATCACCATCATCATCACCATTACCACCATCATCACTATCACTATCACCACCATCATCATCATCATCACCATCATCACCACCATCACCACCATCACCTTCATCACCATCACCACCATCATCACCACCATCATCATCATCACCACCATCACCTTCATCACCATCACCACCATCATCATCACCATCATCACCACCATCACCACCATCACCTTCATCACCATCACCACCATCATCATCATCACCACCATTGTCACCACCATCACCACCATCACCACCATCATCACCACCATCACCACCATCACCACCATCACCATCATCATCACCACCATCACCACCATTATCACCACCATCACCACCATTATCACCACCATCACCACCATCACCATCATTACCACCATCACCATCACTATCATCACCATCATCACCATCATCACCATCATCATTATCACCATCATCGATATCACTACCATCATCACCATCACCATCAGTATGCTCTTTATTGCTGTGATCAAAGTATCTGACAAACAACTTAAAGGAAGACAAACTTGCTTTGGCTCATGGTCTCAAAGGTTCTAGTCCATGGTCAGTCCACTCCATTGCTCTGGGCCTCAGATAAGGCAGAACATCATGGTGGGAGGGTAAATCAGATATAGCACCCAGGGAGGAGACAGAGAGCAAGGAAACAGGCCAGGGACAAGAAGTACCCTTTCAATGTGAACTCCCAGTGACCTGCTTCCGCCCATGGGGCCCAACCGCCTACAGTGTCCACCTCCTCCCAGTAGTCCATTCTGCTGTCAGTGGTTGGCCCACTGATGAAGTGAGAGCCCCCATGATTCGGTTGTTTCGCAAAGCCCCACCTCTGAGCCCTGCTGCCCTGAGGACCAGTCCCTCCACACATGAGCCTCTGGGGACAGTCACTGTCGTTAGCATCACCTTCCCATTATCATTATTTTCTCCCTAGCCCTGTCTTACCAAGCTGAGGCAAAATATAGGGTAGGTAGATCACCAACCTCCTCTCTTCCTCCTGCCCATCTCAACCACCTCAAGTAAAGACAGATGTAGGGATCTCAAATAAGTTTCCTTCATCATGAAAACCCTTCACACAGCATGTGTAAGTGTGCCCTCATCGGTAAGGGACACGTGTGTTTGGGTAAAGCCCCCTCCCACTTTTCCTAACCTGAATAAGGACACATCTTCTACACACAAACCTCCCCCTGTGTGTATGGAACACTCCAGGATATATTTAAAACCTGCACATGGTGCAAGGACTCCTGCTGTATGCATAAGGATCCTGTCCGCCCGTCTAGGCACCCTGCTTGTCTCTATAGGGACCTCTATAGGGACCTGCTCCACAGCAAGGGAGGACCCTGGGTAAGAATCTGGGAGTCTTTGCTTTAGCTTCAACAGTGACACTTGGTTAATGATGCCAGGGTGCCAAGGTCCTCCCCAGGACCTCTATTTCCCCAATATCCACGCAGCCCTAGTGGACTCCTGGGAGACTCCATGTGGGTAGTGGCTGGACCACAGCTGAGAACTCCCAAGGGAACAGCTAGGGTGGAGTCCTGCAGCCAGGGAGGGAATCCTTAAAATCATGGGCCGCATTCTTATAAGGACAGGAAAGGTGTCTGCAGAGACAGGTGGGGTCTTTAGGCAGGTGGGCAGGGTCCTCAAGTGGATGCCGAGTCCTTGTCCCTGTGCAGGTTTCCAGTACCTTCTGGAGTGGTCATACCCAGGGAGGTTTGAGTGCAGAAGCTGTGTCCTTATGCAGGTTTTACCCAACACAGACGACCTTTACCGAGAAGTGGGGGTCTTCATGACGAAAGCTGGACATGACCTGTACAACGCTGCGCAGACACTAGTGGCCTTTACCGGGACGCGGTCCTTCATAAAGATAAAGGGACCTCTGTCCTTTAGGGTGATATCAGTACCAGGGCCCCTCCACGAGCGAGGACGGCGAAGAGCTCGAGTCTGGCACAGTCCAGCTCTCCCGAGGCCCAGACTTGAGCAGCGCGGCACCTGCTCGCGGCGGCAGGTGGGAGCCGGGAGGGCGGAGCGCGGCGGCCTCCCGCGCCGCAGTGCGCCCCGCGGCCGCCAGGGGCAGCGCCGAGCCGCCCTCCCCCAATCTCCGCCCCCCGCCCTCCCGCTCGGCTCCCCGGGGCCGCAGACCCCGCTCCGCCCGCGCCCCGCTCGGCTCCGCGGCTCCCGCCGTCGCCCGCTGCCCCTCCCGGGGCCATGGGGGCGCCCCCGGGCTACCGGCCCTCCGCCTGGGTGCATCTCCTCCACCAGCTGCCCCGCGCCGACTTCCAGCTCCGCCCGGTGCCCAGCGGCTTCGCGCCCCGGGAGCAGGAATACCAGCAGGTGGGACCCGGCGCGGCCCGGCGGCCCGAGCTCCTGGGTCCCCAGGGAGCAGAGGAGGAGGCTGGGTCACGGTCCTGCGTCTCCGGGGTTGGGGCAGTCCGGACTTCGGGTACCTGAGGGAGGAGGAGCGAGGGCGCCCATACCTGGAGGCTCCCGGCGCGGGTGCTGGGATCGGCCCCCTGGGAGGGAGGGAGGGAGGACCGGGGACCCGGGCCTGGACCCCCAAGTCCCGAAAGGGAGCGGGATGGGGCTGCCTGGATTCCTGGTTCCGGAGACCTGCCTGGGAAGCCGGCCTCCAGGGTCAGCGGAGGGGAGGTCCACTCTTTGGGTCCTAAAAGAGGACCCCGCCCCCATAGGATCACAGCAGGTGACTGTGTCCCAGATAAGGGGGGACCCGAGAGAGCGGACCCGATACCGGTAGAGAGGAGGAAGGTCGCCGGCGGGGTGGGGGGGTGCCCTGTTCTGGGATGGGACTGAGACCCTTAGACAGGGAAGGGGGTTTTCAGGGCCGGGCAGGGAAATGAGGCGGTGTCGGGAGAGGACATTTCCAGTCTGCCCAGGACAGAAGGGGCGGGGGGGGGGGGGCGCGGACAAGGTGGGGGCAGGGACGAGGTTGGGTTTGGGGAACCCAGGGGCTGATAGACTTGGGTCCTGGAGGGTGGGGCTGGTGTGGGAAACCTCACTGAGGCCAGGTCCCTCTGGAAGGGAAAAAGAACTGTCCCCTGACCCAGTTTGCTTCAAGTGCTTGACTTTGAGATTAATGAGGAGAAAGGCTGGCTGAGCTGGGGACCCGGTGGGGGGCTGGGGGTCCTGGTGCCCCAGCATGGGTCCCAGGCCCTGCCTGTAGGGTCCGGACCACTCCCTCTGCCCTGGTTGCTTCTGGGAAGTGGGTCTGGGGTTGGGAGAGCTTAGGAGGAGTGGGGTTGCTGGAACCTCAGAGAGAGGATGGGAGCTGTGTGTAGCTATTTGGGTCACGGCTGGCACAGCCCTGAGCGGCTCCTCCTTGCCTACTCCACGCCGCCCCCTCTCCCCACCGAAAGGGACGCCATCCCCTCGCCCACAGCTACATTACACAATCACAACCCCAGCCCCTCCACCCACACCTGGACCTCCCCATCCACACCCACCAGGGGCTCTGGGGCCTCAGGCACCTCCCTGAGGGCTCAGAGGGGTTCTCTTCACCCCATCCTGTGAGTCAGGTCATTGCCAGGACATGCTGGCACCACCCCCCAGGACATTCTCCTCCCTGGAGAAGACCACCTGGGGCACAGGTGGATGTACCATCAGGGACTCAGAGACACACATCATATACACACCCCCCCAGATGTAGACACACACACTCATGTGCACATTAACACATATACACATGTACACATGTGTACATATACACACTCATGTACACACTATATGCACACCCATGCACACAAACTCTAGCTCAACATGCGCACTTGAATCACACTTACATCCATACACATCCATACTCACACATACCCTCCTGTGTGTATACACAAACACATTCACATATGCAAACACCTACATGCACACATGTACTAATTCACACTCAACACACTCACATGCACACTTGCTTACGAATTGACACCCTCACATACATCCTCATACACACACACACATACAAATGTTGACTGTGTCACTCATTCACACACACACACACACACACACACACACACAAACCCACAGATGATATTGAGCCTCCAGACTCAGTGTGAATGCCCACAGGTGTCTTCTGATCTGCAGGCCAGGGCACCTCAGTGTGCACACACCTCACACACAGGCATGCTCCAGGGTCTGTCTTGTGGCAGTCCAACTCAAAGACAAGCAGCCAGACTCACAGCCAGCAACACACACCGCACATGCTGCTCTCCCTCACAGACGCACACACCTCCAGTTTAGGGGACAGCCTCAAGAGCAAGGGTTGCTCCTGGTCCTGGTGCTGTACCATGTGCTGTGTGGCTCAAGGCACACCCCGCCCCACCCTGCACCTCCAGGCAGGTGGGATGGCACAGGTTGCTGGAAGCCCTGCCCACTGTGCCAACAGCCCTGCTATTCTGCAAGGTGGCTCCTGCTGTGTCCACGGTCTCTGCCTGCCTCTGGCCTGCCTGCCTCTGGGTCTTGCTGCATCTCTGCCCCATCTCTCTGCTGTTCTCTGTGGTTCTGCCTCCCTCCCTGCACCCCCCCCCCCCGCATTCTCTGTCCTGTCTCAGACTGGACCCTTGGTCTCCTCATCTTCTGCCTCGTCTCTGCATCTCCCATCTTGTCTGGCTGTGTCTGCCCCCATCTCTGCTCTGCTCTGCCTTCCTCTCCCAATCTCCACCTCTGAGTCTTGTGTGCACTCACGCTGTCACAGAGCACCCCATTCTGCAGTCCCTGGGTGACAGACTCGTGCTGCGGTGGGTGCGTGAGCTCGGCAGCAGGGGAGAGAGCGGGGAGAGGAGGGAGGGAGGCGACTGCCCTGGCACAGGACTAGGCACCCACCTGCCCTGCTCCCACCGTTCCAGGGCAACCTCAGCAGGTCCTCAGGACACAGAGGCTCAGAGAGGGGAGGGCCCTTCTGAAGGTCACGCAGCCATGGAGGACAAAGCAGAGCTGGACGTCCAGCTGAAAGCAACCCAGTCCTAGGTCTCGGAGCCCCAGCTGCCAGCCTGGGGGGTGGCTGGGGACCCCATCTTTCCCTTCAAACCTAAATGCCTGACAGGGAGGGGTTCCAAGTCCAGGACACGCCGGTGCCCTCCAAGGCTTCATGTACCCCTTCCCAGGCCCTGTTGCTGGTGGCGGCCTTGGCGGGCCTGGGCTTGGGCCTGAGCCTCATCTTCATCGCTGTCTACCTCATCCGCTTCTGCTGTTGCCGCCCCCCAGAGCCCCCAGGGGCCAAGAGTACCCCACCGGGCGGAGGCTGTGTCACCTGGAGCTGCGTGGCTGCCCTCCTCGTCGGCTGGTAACGGGGACCCAGGGCAGGTGGGAGTAGGGCAGGGCTTCCCCATGATGGCAGGTCTTCATCAAGGCACAGGGCACGAGACAGGTGAGGCCCTGCCCCCTCACCCTCCGCAGGGAGAATTCCCTATGCCACGGATGGAGGAGTGGAGCTTAGAATGGGAATGACTTTCCCCAGGCATCCAGCCTGGCAAGAAGTGTAGGTTAAGGGCTCGGGGCTGGTCAGGTGCCTGGTTTCAGTGGCCCTCCCATCAGGGAGCTGAGTGAAGTGATGTGATCTCCCTGTGGCTCAGTTTCTGCATCTGTGAAATGGGTTTTACAGTACCACCCACCTTCTGGGCATGGTAAGAGATGGGAGAGTGCCCAGGCCGCCCACTGCTGTCCTCAGTAAGTGCTAACTGGCACTAGCGATGCCATTCCTGACTCATTAGCATCCAACAGCTGCTGTGGCCTATCTCCTGTGATGGGAGCAGCCCAGAGCCCTGGCCTGCCCGCAGGGACACAGGCCACGTGATCGCAGCCACTAATTCCCTCTCAAGGCGGCTGCTGGCTCTGGGGTTGTCATGTCCAGTTTGGAAAGAGGAAGGGTCCAGGAGGGAGAGAAGGCCATATTTCAATGCCACAGGTAGGGGCAGGGCAGAGATGACCTCCCAACCTCCAGGAGGGACCCAGGAGCTTCTTCTGAGAACAAGCCCTTTACCAAGAGCCAGCCCCTCCCTGGCAGGCAGGGACAGCGTCCTGCACCCCAGAGCTAGCCAGCGGAGGAGGCTGCTTGGGTGGCTCCTACAGCCCACAGGGGCGAGGCTTAGAACTTGTCCCCCAGCCCTGGCTCTGCTGGCTTACTTCAGGGAGAAGAGGGTGTCTGATTGGGGGTGTGTGGGGAGGCTGGGTGTCCTATATCCAAGACAGCTCCTCAGCAGGCTCTCCAGATGGGGGTGGATGGGGGAGGCAGACAAAGGCCCAGTGGGGGAGAGACACGGCCTCAGCCCCCAGGCCTGGGAACAAGAAGGGCTTTGTAGGGCTTTGAACAATGGGGCGGGGGCACTGGGCGCCCATCCCAGGGACGGGTGGGAACTGGGAGGGCCCAGGCTCTCGCCCCTCCACTGTGGGACACTGACTGGGGGCAGGGAATAGGTCTCAGACTCAGACTCCACAATGGAGCTCCGTGTATTGGCCTGGGGGCACCGGGCAGGGACACCCCAGCTCCTGGCCCGTCCTCCAGCCCCTCCTCCCACATTCCTCTCCTCCCCTGCCAGCAGGCCAGATGCTAGGGTTATTGGGTGGGGTAGGGGCAGGCCAGAGCTGGGGAGAGGATGGTGCTGGGGGAATCCTGCAATCCCAGGAACCCCCAGGGGGCAGGGGCAGAGGATGTCTGGGCTCTATGGACTCCAGGGCGCGCTGAGAAAGCTGGACTCTTGAGGAGGATGGAGATGGGCGTGGGGCAGGTGGTCATGGGGAGGAGAAGATCTCTCACAGTGCTGGGTGTGCCCAGGGTTCTGCTCTGGGGAGGTGTGAGTTAAATCTGGGGGCTCCCTCCCCTCCACCACTCCACCCACCATTAGCATCACAATGACGTCCCTCCAGCTGGGGGAGTGAGGACTTCTCGTTACCTTGGCAACCGGTGGGGGCCCAGCCCGAGACATTCTTTCCCATGGCTGGCTGGACCAATGGGGTGGGCGAGGAGACAGGATAGGTGGAGGAAGAGGTGGGGCAGAGGGGTTACATGTGGGGAGACAGTGGCCCCCAGTGGGGTCCCAGACCGGTTGAGATTTCCTCTCCCTCCTCCCCCTCTCAGTGCTGGCATTGGCATTGGTTTCTATGGCAACAGCGAGACCAGTGATGGGGTGTCCCAGCTCAGCTCGGCACTGCTGCACGCCAACCACACGCTCAGCACCATTGACCACCTGGTGAGGGGGCCAGTGACTGGCCAGATCCCTGACTCACACCCAGACTGGTCCCCCCCACAGGAACATGGGACCCTGCACTCAGGGTCAGAGGGACCCAAACACAGACCCCTACCTGAGACTTGGGACTCGGGCTCAGACGGTACCGCAGACAGTGGGCCTCAGGCCATTGCTCAGCCCTCCCTTTGCAAACCTTGTGCCAGATCCAGAACTGGCCAGGACTAGACCCCAGATTCCCCAGATTCACGTCCTGTTCCAGGTCCAGGTCCAACTTGCAGCCCACACCAGAGGCCAAACCCTGGAGTCAGATCCAGGACCCCAGACCTGATCCTTGGCCCAAACGCAAGCCCAGGGACCCAGCCCTGCAGCCCCACCTCCAAACTTAAAGACAAGGGCACTTAGACTAGAGATCCCAGACTCAGGAAGGCAAATAAGGACCTCAGATCTAAGACCCCCAACTTCAGTCCAGTCCTGGGGCTGGGATTTACCCCAGCTCCAGTGACTGACCACCCAGAGCTCCCCTAAGCCACAGAAGCCCTCCCAGACCTCTGTGCTCAGTCCTCAGGTGCCCCAGACTCCTGCCACTGCTTTCTCCTGCCCACCCCCAGAGCCCCGCCCCTTGATCCAGCCCTGGAGGACTTCCTCCCCAGACCCGAGCCCCTCCCTCCCCAGGTGGTAGAGACAGTGGAGAGGCTGGGCGAGGCGGTGAGGACAGAGCTGACCACCCTAGAGGAGGTGCTGGCACAGCGCACAGAGCTGGTGGCGGCCACCCGGGGAGCTCGGCGGCAGGCGGAGGCTGTGGCCCAGCAATTGCAGGGGCTGGCCTTCTGGCAGGGAGTGCCCTTGAGCCCCCTGCAGGTGGCTGAAGATGTGTCCTTTGTGGAGGAGTACAGGTAAGAGGCAGGTCCCCGCTGTGCAGCAGTTCTCAAGCTGGGACCCCAGGGAACACCAGGCAGTTTCTGGAGACGTTTTGGGTTGTCACAACTGAGGGAAGGGGTGCTCCGGGCACCCAGTGGGTGGAGGCCAGGGAGCTGTTCACCGTCCTACCAGGCACAGGCTCCCCAGAAACATCCAGCCCCAAATGTCAATTTGACAAGGCTGAGGAGCCTCAGTGTGTGGAGGGGATTGGGTGACTGGGTCCCACCCTCGCACTCACTATTCCCCCACGGGCCACCACCCCCAACCACATCGTATCTATTCACTCTCCATAAGTTACTCTCCCAACTTGGTTAGGAGCCTACTCCCTCCATCTCCGTATGGCTCGGAGTTCAGCCAGCACATTTCTTCAGCACCGTGATGAGGGAGGCGGCCACCCCTGCCATCCCCAGGGCCACTGGTCCCCAGGGCCACTCGCTTGCCCCTGTGCAGGGAACCTCCTGTGGTGCCCCCTCACTGGACTGAGTTAGTATCTGCTGGTGCTGGGGACGGCCACTGGCACATAGAGAGCACTGGCAGTGGGTCAGTACAGTGCCAACACCCCTGGAGCTGGACAGAACAGTCAGGAAGCCACAGGAAGGCCTGCCCTGTCCTCGTCTAGACCAGTAAGAAACCATCGCACAGGCCAAGCACTGTAAGGTGCTGGCTGGGGAGGGCTCTGAGAAAATTAGACGGGAAAGAGGTTGAGGTGGGGACAGGCTGGGGGTCAGCACCAGAGGGCCCGGGAAGGCCACGTGGAGTAGGTGATGCTGAGGAGGCAGGGACCAGCTGTGCAGACCCCAGGGGCAGCCGCCCTTCCCAGCAGCAAGGAGGATGAGTTCTGTTGCTTTGTTCAGTAGGATTATCTCCTTCATTCAGGGGGAAGGGGCTGAGGTGGGAAGAGGTCCTGGGCTCCGGGTCCTGGGTGCAGACACGTGGGGGCTGAACAGGGTGAGCAGAGAATGCTGAGCAGCAGAGGGCAGGCGGCAGGCTGGCGTGGGCTGCAGACCAGGTTAGCATCTCGCCAGGCTCAGGGCCCGTGAGCTGGGCCTGGGCTGTTGGAGAGGGTAGCTGTGAGGACGTGGCTGGGATTGTTTCCAGGGAACATCTTGGGTTGGACCCTGGTGGAAGTACCAAAGTGCCCAGCATTTGAGAGTCCCTCGACAACAAGGCAGGCCCTGGAGGGAGAGTCAGGGGCAAGGGCTGGGAGGGCAGCCTGTGGCTCTGTGGGACGCGAGGAGGAAACCACTTAACATCTGGTGCTTCCTGTGTGTGGCTTATCTGTGGCCTCCCGGGCCCCACCCAGGCAAGTCCCGTGAATTACTAATGTTTAGCGATCCTTGAACACACTGAGAGCTCCCTCCTCGGCACCCAGGCTACTATTCAGGTGGGTCCACGAGCATGTCCCTCTTAGACCAACCACCTTTGCAAGCCATGCCGTTGTCTCCCAGCACGGCAGGGAAGCTGAGGCCAGGAGGTTCAAGTCCCAGGACAGTTACACAGCCGGTTAGCAGGCGGGCCGGGGTTGAGGCCCAGGTAGCCCCCCATCTATGCACCACACCCCCAAGTTCTGTGGTGAGATCCTTGGTGCTGGTTCCGGTTCTGCAGGGCTGAGGATGCAGGCTCAGAGAAGCCAAATCAAGTCCAGAGTCACAGACCTTGAGTGTGGGCCAGTCAGGGTTGGGTGCCAGGTGTTCACACCCTGGGACCCACCGTGCTCCAGTGTCGTGTCTACCCCCTTCACAGATGAGTGGGTGGTGGCTCATGGGCACTGGGCAGCAGGGAGGGCACTTGGGCCTCCTCCCAGGCGGGCCCGGGCTGGGGTGCTGCGGGGATGCGGCGGGCCTCCCTGGGTCCACCGCCTCTGCCCTTCGGCCCCCAGGTGGCTGGCCTATGTCCTCCTGCTGCTCCTGGAGCTCCTCGTCTGCCTCTTCACCCTCGTGGGCCTGGCGAAGCAGAGCAAGTGGCTGGTGGTCGTGTGAGTTGGGCAGCCCCGGCTGCTGGCACTTCCCACAGTGGGCATGGGGGGTGCCCCGCATTTCCCTGGCCGTGGGAACTCAGTCTCACGGCTGTAATGCAAGGGACCAGGGTCCTTCCACAGCTAGACATGCAGACAGAGGTGACACCGAGAACAGCCTTGCCGTGTGCCACACTATCGGGCACCTTGATCACACCAACAGTACAGATGAGGGTGGCCACTGACTTCTATTGAGGGCCACACACTGAGTCCTCCCTGGCCACAGTGGCCCCAGGAAGGAGGTACCAGTGGGCTCCAGGAACCCGAGGCAGAAGGCTGCCAAGGGGAGCCGCAGCACCCTGCTCTTAGTGAACAACTATTCTTCCTGGCACTTCATGGAACCCTCGTCACTGAGGCAGGCCGTGCTCCTTGTTTAACCGGGGAGACTGAAGCTCAGAGAGGCTGGGCGGCTTGCTCAGAGCCACACAGCCAGGGTGTGCTACCGCTGGCCTTCAAACCCAGTCTGCCTGTCATTGGAAGGGCTCTTCATCCTCCCTGCCCCAGCAGGAGTGGGAGGGAGGCCGGGGCTGCAGCTGCATTCTGCATACCACCATGGCGGAGAGTCCTGCTACCCACTCAGGCCCCCACTGAGCTTGGAGATGGGTGAGACACGGTGAGGCAAGGCAGGCCTTCAGTTCCACACACTGTAGTGCTCTTGCTGCTGACCCTCCACTGACAGGCCTGAGCCCACTCAGGGACCAGCCAGGTTCACATTTCAATCCAGGAACAGTCTCCACTCCTCTGCAGAGACAGGGCTGAAGGGCAGCTGATGGGGCTGTGGGTGACCTGGGCACAGGCCTGGTCAGCAGGGATACTGGGCTTTGCAAAATTCAAAGCCCAGGCAGTTGAGCTCAAAAGTGAGCAGTGGCTTCCAGGGTCCCAGGTAAGGTAGGCAGAACCTCTAGGAGGCAGGTTGCTGACCCGCCAGCCCAGACTGCTGTCCGTCTCTACCACACTGGCAGGTGCCAGCTGTTAAATCTGACGTCAGCAAACACTGTCCCCACCACCCCTGCTCCTCCACCCCAGGATCCAGAGCCTGGTGGGGGAGGGGTGGCAGCGATGGGATTTGGTGTGGAGGGACGGGCAGGGTGGAGCGGTTGTGAACCCTGAAACCAACGCCCTTCCACACTAGGATGACTGCTATGAGCCTCCTGGTGCTTGTCCTAAGCTGGGGCTCCATGGGCCTCGAGGCAGCTACGGCTGTGGTGAGTTCTGGGGCTCTACGTTCAGTCCTGGGGCAGGGGAAGCTAATGCATTCGCCCGAGAGAGGGCGTGGGAGACACCATCACAGTTCTGAGATTTGGGGGTGGTTTCCAGGGTCCTGAGAGAATAGAATGAAAAGGTTAGGATCTGGACCCCGGGTCTGAGGGAGGAGGCTGGACCCGGACCCCTGGGTCTGAGGGAGGAGGCTGGGCCTGGACCCCTGTGTCTGAGGGAGGGGGCTGGGCCTGGACCCTGGGTCTGAGGGGGGAGGCTGGGGCTGGACCCTGGGTCTGAGGGAGGAGGCTGGGGCCTGGACCCTGGGTCTGAGGGAGGAGGCTGGGCCTGGACCCTGGGTCTGAGGGAGGAGGCTGGGGCCTGGACCCTGGGTCTGAGGGAGGAGGCTGGGCCTGGACCCTGGGTCTGAGGGAGGAGGCTGGGCCTGGACCCTGGGTCTGAGGGAGGAGGCTGGGCCTGGACCCTGGGTCTGAGGGAGGAGGCTGGGCCTGGACCCCTGGGTCTGAGGGAGGGGGCTGGGCCTGGACCCTGGGTCTGAGGGGGGAGGCTGGGCCTGGACCCCTGGGTCTGAGGGAGGAGGCTGGGCCTGGACCCCTGGGTCTGAGGGAGGGGGCTGGGCCTGGACCCCGGGTCTGAGGGGGGAGGCTGGGCCTGGACCCTGGGTCTGAGGGAGGAGGCTGGGGCTGGACCCCGGGTCTGAGGGAGGAGGCTGGGCCTGGACCCTGGGTCTGAGGGAGGAGGCTGGGCCTGGACCCCTGGGTCTGAGGGAGGAGGGCTGGGGGCTGGGGGCTGGGGGCTAAGCTCTGTGGACTGTGAAAGTGGCTGTTTCTGGTCTGAGTGCCCCCTGCTTTCTCGCTCAGGGCCTCAGTGACTTCTGCTCCAATCCAGACACCTATGTTCTGAACCTGACCCAGGAGGAGACTGGGCTCAGCTCAGGTGATTCCTATGGTCCCTGCTTTACTAGGCCTCCCCATGCCCAGGCCTGCCTGGGATGGGTGATGGCTGTCAGCCTGTCCTAGGGGAGCTCAGCATGTGTCCAGGATGCTGTGAAGGCTGGATAAAGATGTTAGGATCAGGAGGAAAAGGGAGATCAGGAGGGGACAGCGAGGTCAGGAGGGGACAGGGGGTCAGGGGCATGGACCTGGGCTCAGGTAAGGACCTGGCTGCTGCAGTCCAGTCAGCTTAGTCTTCTGAGGGTCCCTGAGGTGGGGGTAGACCTTCGGCTTCCCCAAGGAGGGTTCTGGGGCCAGGCTCACAGCCTGCTCCCCTTGCCCCTCCCTTTAGACATCCTGAACTATTACTTCCTGTGCAACCAGGCCATCACCAACCCCTTCCAACAGGTGAGGGCTGAGGACAAGGGAAATGGGCAAGAAGGGACCCTGAATGTGGACCCCCAAGGGAGGAGGGCAGGGCTGGGGACTGGATTCCTGAGTTTAAGGGGTGGAACAGGGTGCTCGGGCCCAGGGTCCTGTGTCCCAAGAGTAGAGAGAGGGACAGGGGTATCACCCACAGGGTCCTCCTTCCTCCTGTCTTCCTGCAGAGGCTGACTCTGTCCCAGAGAGCTCTGGCCAATATCCACTCCCAGCTGCAGGGCCTGGAGCGAGAAGCAGTTCCCCAGTTCCCATCTGCACAGGTCTGCAGACCAAAGCGAGGAGGGCAGGGTGGGGAGGGGCCTGAGCAGCAGAAAGGACAGGTTGGATACATGGGGGGACCCAGAATGCAGAGCTGGGTAGGTCTCTTTAGGGATTGAAAGCATGAGTTGTGGGAGGAGCCTATGTGAAGGGGCGTGGCCTGAACCCACCTCTAGGGGCGGGTTCATGTGCTATGGGCGGAGCCTGTGGAGCTGGGCAGATGTCCTGATGAGTAGGTGGGATAACTACCTCCATTCCCATGGTAGAAGCCTCTGCTGTCCTTGGAGGAGACGCTGAATGTGACAGAGGGAAACTTCCACCAGCTGGTGGCACTGCTACACTGCCGTGGCCTGCACAAGGTGACTCCACCCCTCCTAGGCCCTCCTCCCCAGGGGAGGTCTCTCAGCCCTCATGCCTCTCCTTGCACACTTCCCACTGCCCCTGAGTGCAGCTGTCTACCCTTCTGCTGCTGGGATGTCCTCATCCATCCACCACAGTCCCCACTGCAGTAGATCTAGCCCCCACCCCAGAAGACACATCCTCCTTGGCCACCTTCTCCCACTCCTGACCTTCCCCTGAGCAGGGACGCCAAGCTCAGAGAACAGGCACGGCCTTCCCAGGAGTGTGCCATGCAATTCTGGAAGGTGCTTACATGAAACCAGGACATGCTAGGCACCTGACACCTTCGCACCAAAAAAAAAAAACGGGCCCAGAGTGCTGAGTCCATGTGCAACATTGCTAAATAGCGGAGCTGAGACAGGCTGCAGGGTGGCCACTGAGCCCCTGCACTGCTCTTAGGGAGGTGGGAACAGGGCTGCAACATGCTTGCTCCTTTGTGAAGGGAGGGAGGAGGATGGTCAGAGCCACTGCCCTCCACTGATGTGCCATGTGACCCTGGTTCCTCACACACTAAAATCAGGGACAAGGGACATCAGAGATGAGGAGGAAGGAGGGTGGCTCTGGAGCCCATGTTTGCCCCTTCCAGGCTGTATGACTCTGGGTAAGTGGCTTGTCCCCTGTGGTTTCCACTGTTTCCAATACTGTCAAAGGCAGCAGCATAATGAGTGTGGGCCCTGCTGGGCAGGGCTGTTTAATGTAAAGGGGAAAGGATGTCCTCGCACCTGACAGGTCCAGGCAGTGCTGCCTATGACCCTGACGGGCACGCCCACTGCAGGTGTGCAAGGTAGGAGCTCAGGCACATGCTCTTGCTGACTGTCCTCACCTCAGCCTCCCTCTCCCAAGTCCTGCCACCCTGCTTCTGAACCCATCTGGACTCCAGCCACCATTCCATTCAGCTGCCACTGCCACCAGATCCTGGTCTCCTCACCTCCTGCCCAGTGACCACAGGCACCTCCTTCCTGTCCCCTCTTGCCCACTCCATCTGTCCAACAGCAGCCAACAGCTGGCGATCCTTTCAACACATAATCCGATCAAGGCCTTCCTCCGCTTAAAGCCTCCCGTGATCCCCTCTGCACAAGGATTAAAAGCTGGGCTCCTTGCCCTGGCCTATGAGGGCCTTCGTGGCAGCCCTGGCCACAACTCTCTGGCCTCTGCCCACATCAGCCCAGCTGCCCATCATCTGCCTGGATCACTCCTGGCCCCTCTGCAGGCCTGACCGCTCCCTTGTGGCCTCCACCCAGGACTGCTTAAACAGCTCACCACCGTTTAAGTGACCTTCTTTGTCCTGTTTCCTGGGGGTCCCCAATACTTGGAGGAGGCCTAGCCCAGAGCAGTCAGTCTGCCCCTGCGGAGGAAACTGGGCTGTGCTGCTGGACGTTCAGGGCACGGTAGCTAGTGGGCGCTGTCATGCTAGGTGTGATTCAGAGTGTCACTCCAGGAGTTTCCCAGGTGTTCTTCTAAGGTAGTGACTGCAGACCCAGGGGACATTTGACAATGTGAGGAGACGAGTCTGCCTGTATAATTGCAGGAAGGGAGTAGAAGTTGGGGACACACTGCTCAACATCCCACAGTGCACAGGACAGCCCCACGTTAGAGAACTATCTGGCCCAAAATGCCAATGGTGCCCAGGTTGAGCAATCCTGGGCACAGCTGATGTCCTGAGCTCTGGGTGGCAGGGAGGAGGCTAAGGCAGGAGGGAAGGGCAGCTCTTGGGGTGCTAGTGGATATACTGGGCTGGCTTGGGTGCAAGGGTTCTGTGGGGAAATGGGATGGGGTGCAGGGCTCGTGCTTGGCCAAGGCTCAGGCTGGGAAGAGGCCTGTGAGCATGAAAGACCATCCACTGCAGCCCTCTAACAGGGGAGGAAACAGTCACAGATCCTGGGTGATGTGCGCAGAGTACATGGCCAGGCATACTGACCAGAAATGCAGGGTGCTCACCTGGGCTCTCATCCCAGGACTACGGTGTGGCGCTGCGCGGCCTGTGTGAAGACGCACTGGAGGGCCTGCTCTTCCTGCTGCTCTTCTCCCTCCTGTCCGCTGGGGCCCTGGCCACCACCCTCTGCAGCCTACCCCGAGCCTGGGCCCTCTTCCCACCCAGGTCAGCAGGGGAGAGAGGGCAGGGTCCTGGGGGAGGGGACAGGAGGCAGCACCCAGGGCCACTGCTGGGGAGGGTGTGGCCTCCTGATGGGTCCCCATCCTGCTTCTCTGCCACTCCCCACCTCATACCCCAGTGACGACTATGAGGACACTGATGATGACGACCCTTTTAACCCTCAGGTACAGACTCTAGCCTGAGGGAGGAGGCTGGGTCTGGTCTGCAAGGTCTGAGGGAGGAGGACTGGGACCTGGGCTCCTGGGTCTGAGGGAGGCGACCCTGGGGACCCACAGTACAAGCCAGGTTCCCACCTCCTGTGCTTTCCCCACCCGGCAGGAATCCAAGCGCTTTGTGCAGTGGCAGTCCTCTATCTGAACCCCTCCTCCCCGCCGGCCTGGAGCCTGCCTCCCCTCGACGGTGAGCTTCCCAATGCCAGGGGACCTGCAGCCTGGCCTTGGTGCTCCCCAAGGTGTCCACATGCTGGGTGGGTGTGCACCAGAGTGGCCTGTGGCCCTCAGCGCCTGGTCTCTGCCTCTCTGCAGCTCCTTCCCTGGCCGCAGGAGGAGACCCCATTAACCTGCCTGACTGGGCTCTGACCACTAACACTGATGGCCACGGACACCCTCCACAGGACTGTCTCCTGCTCTGGCCCCTGTGCCCCCATCTGTCCTCACCCCTGTGGTAGCTGAGGGGGCAGAGCAGGAGCCAGAGCTGGCAGGGGAGGAGGCAGGCAGACACCCAGGCCTCATCTCTGCTGCCAGTCCCATTCACAAAGGGACTGGAATGGGTGCAGAGACCGCAGTCTTCCTGCCCCTCCCTACCCCAGGGAGCTCCAGGGCTCTGGTCTCAACTTGTGGCACTAACTTGGAAAGGATTGATTTGAAATAAAAAGGAAGACTTTATTTTACAAGCAGCAGGGTCCTTATGTCTCCCGGTCCCAGATTCTGCTCCTCATTGGGCCGGGAGGACCCTTCCCTGTGGCTGCCAGGTGGTGTTCCTGTCCAAGCTCGGCAGCGGTTCCACCTCTAAAAGCCATAACCACATCCTGACAGGAAGAGAGAACACAGCTAGAAGTAGATTAAGTGTACGTGTGTACACACAACGGAAGACCAACTTCAAGTCCATGTGCAAGCACAATTAACAGTGCCCAGCAGCTTGCTCTGCATCCAGGCAAAACTTCCTACCCAGACAGACCAGGTTGGGGATCCTACATGTGTGAAGGGACAGAAGTATTTTGAGAGAAATCCGATTATTTTTATGTTGTATATCCAGGTGGTGGTGTTGGGAGAAAAACTTTAATCAAGATAACAGAAGCCCTGAAGGGAAAAGATACCCTATTTGACAAATCATAGTATGAAAACAAAATGCAGTCAAAAAACAAGTTTTTAATCTGCGAAACTCTGTGTGATACATACAGCAAAGAAATACATTATTCTCAACACATGAATATAATCTGCAAAAACTTCTATAGACAACAAAAGGCTCAATTTAAAAATTAGCAACTGAAGCAGGGCTCGGTGGAGCCTATAATCCCAGTGGCTCAGGAAGCTGAGGCAGGAGGATCAAAAGTTCAAAGCCAGCCTCAGCAAAAGTGAAGTGCTAAGCAGCTCAGTGAGACCCTGTCTCTAAATAAAATACAAAATAGAGCTGGGGATATGGGTCAGCGGTTGAGTGCCTTGAGTTCAATCCCTGGTACCAAAAAGAATAAAAAAGTTAAAACAAAATTAGTAACTGAGACGAACATTCATGAAACAGAGACATGTGAAGCAACCAGCAGCTCCACTACTAGCTATGAAATTAGAAACGGGTCCTGTCCTGGGCTGCCCAGGAGCTGCAGGAAGAGCACTCCAGCACACAGTGCAGAGGTTAGAACCACATCCTTTGAAAAAACGTACCCACTGATACATGAGAAAATCAAAACTGTGTAGACCCCCACCACCACCCAGCAATCCTGCTTTGGGGAATCAACTTCCAGAAAAAGCAGCACAAGCACTTAAGGACGTGCATCAGCAGCTGCTGGCGGCGACACTTTGAGCTGCACAGGAAGGCTCTCTGAAGAAAGCACTTCTAGGGCTTCTGGGGAAGCTGGTGTCGGACAACCACAGCAGAGGGCCCAAAGGCAAGGGGGGCCCAGGATCAAGGGCCTGGCTGGCCAGGACCTTCCTGTCCTGCTACTCACCTCCCGCAGGGACCTCAGTGGCCTCTTCAAGCAAAAGGGTCTCACAAAGCCGAGACACTCACCTCGGGTCTGACAGGTGCTCTGGGTTAGACCCGCACACAGGGAGCGGGAAAGGCGCGGCCACTCACGGAGTCCGGCTCTCGGTGCGGGGACCGCAGGGGGGACGTGGGCGGAGGACGCACGACTCGGTATGAGCTTTGCCACTTTCCCCATAAATCGGAATAATTATTCCGCCGCAAGAAGTCCGGTAAAGTCGGGGTGGCATCTGCCCTGCTAATGCTAACGACATGATGCGAAGCCTCTAAACGGGGTGGCAGGCCGCCGCGGGGCGCCCTCCCCCCGGGGGGCTGCCCAGCCGCCAGGGACCCAGCCCCGACGCCCGGCGGCCGACTCCCCCGGAGCGCCGTCCCCCGCCCCCTTCCGGGTGGAGGCTGCCCTCGCGCCCTTCCCCCGAGCCCATCCCCGTCTCCCGGGCTCCCACGTCACTGTGCTGTGAATATCTCACAGACCTCGTCACTCCGGTTTACTCCTCAGGGAAAACAATGGCTACCACAGGCGGAGTCAAAAAAAGGCTGCCTGCCAGAGTGACGGGCCGGAAACTCGGCCGCGGAGGTTCCCTCGGGGCCACCGTCCCCGCCCAGACTTCCGGCCTGCCGGTCCCAGCCCCCTCGTGCTTGCGTAGGCGGGAGGGCGGGCTCAAGCCTACTGGGGTGGCCATTGGCTATTCAGGGAAGGGGCGGGGCGAAGCCGCCGCATGACGTCAGGACGCCACGGTCAAGACGTCGAAGCCAAAGAAGACAGAAGCCAGCCGGGTGGCCAAGCGTTGTCGCGGCCGTAGTGCTACCGCCTTGGGCCGCTGCTGACGAGTCCCGGGAGCGAACGGTCCTGGTTGGTGTGGGGAGCGGTGGGAGGGCGGGGACATTTTCCCTTTGGCTCTGCGCCCCGCGCCCCTGCGGCCTTCTGGGCCGTCGGGCCAACGGACGCCGCGCGAGCGTCGGCAGGGTGTGGCGGCGGCGGGCACTGCGCTTGCGCGCCGCGGGGGTGGGGACTCGCGGAGGCCTCGCGCGCGTGCGCGTCGAACGCGGCGGCCCCAGGCCCTTTGACGGCTGCCGGGCTGCGGGCGACGTTTCCTGGGCAACGGCGGCGTCCTTCGCCCTCGCAGCTTGCGGGACCGCCAGGTGCCATCAGCATCATCGCCGGCCTCGCACTGTAGCCCGTCTCCAGACCCCAGCCCTCACCCCGATCTACCTCCTCTCCAGTGTCCCACCTGCTTCCACGCAGGTTCTGGGTCTTTTTTTAATGGCTTCGCCTTTGTAGGACTTTACTCAGCTCCAGGCTCCTGTTTCCGATCCTTCACCTTCTTGTAAGACTGGGTGTCTGATGGGATTCATCTTAGTAGTCAGTTAACCCCTCCAGGAGTTCAGGCCCCTTAGTCCTTGTTTCTTTGCTCCCCCCCCCCCCCCCCCGTATTTCCCACCCGACTCTTAATGATTTCCTTAATATGTTTTGGGCCTCTTTAGTGTTCTCAAAGCATGTCCAGATTCCAACCAAGGGGATCACCCCTTCCAGCTCACGCCTACTCCTGCTTCTAGAAACCTCCAGTACGGGTCTCTTCTCTGCCCTCAGGGCACCTTCAGAGATCAGCCTTTAGGTGCTTCCTGACAATCTGTTTCCTTACTTGGGGGTCCCCTATGGCACCCTTAGTCTCTGCACGCTTTTCAGGGGAACTTCCAGGAATCATCTTCTGCTTTAGAAATTTCCTCCATTCTTCTGTGTTCTCCCAGGTCCAGGTGCTCCCTCTTTGAAAGGCTTCCCTCTTTCCAACCTTCTGAGCCTTAGGGTCTCTCAAGCTTTGCTTGTTGGAGTATTCTCCTCCTGCTTCCTCTCAGAACATGCATTCTCTGGAATTCTTTTCAGATCCCCTATCCTTGGCTGAGGTCCCCCGTCCCTCCTTTGGGCTTCCCCTGCCTGTCTCAGGGTTTCCCTCACATCCCCCTTTCCTAATGTGGACTTCAGGCCTTTTTCCTTGGGGAACTTCCTTGTTTTCCACCTGGAGCACTCCAGAGGGGCCAGAGCCTTCCGCTCATACTCTAGCTCCTCCATTCCATACCCAGAGTCCCCCTCACATTCTTTACCCCAGTGGTTCCTTCTTTCTCAAATTCCCCTTTTCTGCCTGATTTCTCACGGGGTTCACCGACTTTTCTTGCTCATTTTATGACATGTTTCTTGCTGTTTCTTGAGTCTCCCAATTCATTCTTTCTCTCATAGATAGTGGAAAAGCAGTCTGGCTCCCGAGGTCCACCCCTTATACCCCGAGGTCCAGATGGCGGCCAACGTGGGTGATCAACGTAGCACAGATTGGTTAGTGGGGTAGAGGGACAGAGGCCACTGGGGAGGGACAGTGGAAGCGAGGCCCAGGGGTGTCTCCTTGGGTGGGATCTCATACAGCCTGAGGAAAGTGGTATAGCAGTTCCTGGGGTTGGGGTAGGGCGTTTCTAGCCCCAAACACAAAGGGACACTACACTCTTGGTTGTAGTGTGGCAAGGCACGTCTTCCCCTCTGCGCCTTCATTTCAGAGAACTGTTAATTCTTCCAAGTAAATGTAGGGAGGAGGCAGCCTCTGACACTTAGTATGCAGTCATTGATCTTCTGTTAATTGCTTGGGGTTTTTTTTGTTTTGTTTTGTTTTCCAAAAAGCCTTATAATCTGCTGATCATAAGTAGACAGAATCCATTGATTCATAAAACACTGAGGCCTACTAGGTACAAGGCCTATGTTAAATTCTATGATATTGGCTACCGTTTTGTTTAAAAAGCTGTGTGCAAGACCCAGACTAGGCACCTTAAGCAGATGATTGCCTTCATCCTTCACAGATTCCCTGAAGCAAAAGCTGGTTATACTCATAGTGTAATTAGAAAATTTAGGGAGCTTAGGTATGGGATCCAGGGCCTGTTGTTTGCCCCCTGTCATCTTGTCCAGTTGTGTGCAGTGGGAAAACAAACTGATTCAATGTCCTCTCTCTGTAGGTCCTCTCAATACAGCATGGTGGCTGGCGCCAACAGAGAGAATGGCATGGAGACCCCCATGCATGAGAACCCAGAGTGGGAGAAGGCCCGCCAGGCCCTGGCCAGCATCAGCAAAGCAGGAGCTGCCAGCAGCTCCAAGGCCAGCAGCAATGGGCCTGTGGCCAGTGCACAAGTGAGAAAGCCACCTGGCCTGGGAACCCTGTGGGGTTTGCTGTGGGAGGGCCTCTGCCTGGTTTCCACCTGTAGCACTTGGATGGGGTACCCTGAGGGGGTAAAAAAGGTGTTTTTCTGTTATCCACATCAGCTGAGGGGGGAAAGGTCTATTTCCTTGAGGCTGCCAGAGCCTGATATTGCCCTGAAGAGGGAAGTCGTGCTCCTGGTTCAAAGGTGCCAAGTCTGAGAGCAGAGATAAGTTCTCTTTACAGAGATGGGCTTAATTCCCTCCTTGGCATACACCCATCAGTAAAGAGGCCTGGCTTCCTGGGAGCTGTGGTGCCTATGGGCTCCTGCTGCCCAGTGCTCACGGCATGGTGCTCCTGTTTTGCAGTACGTGTCTCAGGCAGAAGCCTCGGCTTTGCAGCAACAGCAGTACTACCAGTGGTACCAGCAGTACAACTATGCCTACCCCTACAGCTACTACTATCCCATGGTGAGTGTCCTCTGCAGGGCAGGGCACCTCGTTGTGGGCAAGGGGGGGGCGGTTGATGGAGTGGAGAGAACAGGCATGCTGCCTGAAACCCACTAGCTCACAGCCCATTAGGCAAGACCTGTGTGGCCCTCACGGCCTGCAGGCTCCTGCATGCCTAGTTCTGACCTCTCCCCTCTTCGAGTTCTGCTTATTGCTGTGAGACCTCGACACGAGCACACACCAAGTCCACCCATGCTTTGCTTTGCTGTAGCTCTCTCTCTGTGCTTTTCCTGAGAAGGTCTCTGCTTGGGAAGTGTCCTCAGAGAGCTGCTCCCTGCTCCCTGTTATAGAGCATGGGTTTTTGCTTTTTATTTCTTTGTCAAGGGATTTAGGATTGAGCTGGCAGTGGTGTTTGTTGAATGGGGCTTGTGAGAGCTGTCATAAGTGGGACGTGGGATCAAAAGAGGTTTAACTTTTCTTTTGTTTCTTTGACGTATGAGGAAGGATTTGGTGTGTTTGTACATGGATACAACAAGGGTGAGAGATGAGTAGAGAGGCTTAGATTGTGCACAGTTCCCAGCAGACAGGCGATCAAGGACAGCTTGCCATTAACCCTTCCTCCTGTGCCTTTGGCAGAGCATGTACCAGAGCTACGGCTCCCCCTCCCAGTATGGGATGGCCAGCTCCTATGGCTCAGCCACGCCCCAGCAGCCATCGGCACCCCAGCACCAAGGGACTATGAACCAGGTAACATCATGCCTGGCCAGCTGCCAGGCCGGCTAGAGGAGGGATGTCGGTTTTGAGGGGCCAGCAGTAAAGAGTCTTCTGCTATTTAGGCTGTTCACCATTTCTTTTTTTTTTTTTTTTTTTTTTGCTGCCACTCAATTCCTGATCTAAGAAGGAGGAGAGCAAAGCATAATTTAGAAATTAGGGTGGGTGTAGGGCTTGGGCAAGGCCAGGGGCTGCAGCATTAGAAGAGGGTGGGAGCTATTTGTCATGTGATGCCTGTCTTCCCTTTTTCCCAACATGCGCGCACACGCCTGCACACACACAGATCTGCATTCTGGCTTTGCATTTAACGTGCAGCTTGGAGGGATGGTGCATGGGAGCCAGATAAACCTTGGTTTGACTCTGGCTCTCTCACCCCCATATGATTTCTTAGAAGCCTTGTGACTCTTATATCTCAGCTGTTTGAGGTAGGGAGGGTTCCTGGGAATACTGGTAGTCAAATGGGTCTTAGTTGTGCGAGGTCAGAGACCAGGAGAATGGGGGCTTCCAGTGGCTATTAATGCTGAGGACTCGCTCTTCAGAGTAGGAACGCTGACAGCTGCCACTCAACAGCTGGGGCCCCAGACAGTTGCTCTGGCTCTCCCTCTTCTCAGTTTCCCAGCCGCACCAAGGGTGGTTAGTCAGAGCACTCACCCCAGGAGTCACTGGGGATGCGGACTAAGCGCTGAGTTCAGCGAGGGCCCCAGAGTGCCCTCACCTTCGGTTCCTGCTTCCTCCTGCAGCCCCCAGTCCCTGGCATGGACGAAAGCATGGCTTATCAGGCTTCTCCACAGCAGCTGCCTGCAGCCCAGCCCCCTCAGCCCTCCAACCCCCCACATGGGGCCCATTCTCTGAGTAGTGGGCCTCAGCCTGGAACAGCTCCAGCCACGCAGCACAGCCAGGCGGGGCCCCCTGCAGGCCAGGCCTATGGGCCACATACCTACAGTGAGCCTACCAAGCCCAAGAAGGGCCAGCAGCTATGGAACCGCATGAAGCGTAAGTTGGCAAAGCTGTGGGAAGTCTGAGGGTGGCAGGTAGGGACCCTCCTAGAGCTCTGAGCTCTTGGGTGTGAGTGAGATGCATGGGGTGCCCCTTGTCTTGGTGTCAGGGTAGTCCTGAGGCTGGGGTGGGGGCTGCTCCACAGCTAGGTGTGTGTGCTTTTCTGGGCCTTTCTCTGGAGTGTGACCTCTCCAGTTCCTGAATGTCTGGTTCCTTTTGCTGTTGACACTTCTGCATTCTGGGGGAGCCCCAGGAGTGTCTGGGAGGAAGAGCCTAACCCTAGTGTCTGCCACCTTCACAGCAGCCCCTGGGACTGGAGGTCTCAAGTTCAACATTCAGAAGCGGCCCTTTGCTGTCACCAGCCAAAGCTTTGGCTCCAGTACAGAGGGCCAGCACAGCAGCTTTGGGCCCCAGCCCAATCCGGAGAAGGCCCAGAACCACAGGTGACGGTCACCTCTTTCCCATGCCTGCCTCTGTGCTGTATGTAGTCTGTGCTCTGGCAAGCTCCTTCCCAGAGGCCATTTGCTCCTCCAAAGGAGGGAAGCTTCATTCCTGGGGTTGCCCCAAGCACTAAATGAGGCAGGGAAGGAATACTCAGGTTGTATCTGGCTCACTTGCCAGCTGAGTGGCCACATGAGGGTCTGCTTGGGTTTCGGGTCCTCCTGGCTGAGGGTCCTGGTCTGCCTTCCCCATAGCGGGCCTTCCACCCGTGGGAACCTATCTGGGAAGCCTGACGATTGGCCCCAGGACATGAAGGAGTATGTGGAGCGATGCTTCACTGCTTGCGAGTCCGAGGAGGACAAAGACCGGACAGAAAAGCTGCTCAAGGAGGTGCTGCAGGCCCGGTTGCAGGATGGCTCAGCCTATACCATCGACTGGAGCCGGGAGCCGCTGCCTGGGTCAGTCTGGGTGGGAGGGTGGTACTGCAGGGGCAGAGCTGCCAAGTACTTGGCTGGAGTCCTGGGCCCAGGAGCCAGCAGCTCCAGAGAGAAATGAGCCAGAAAGCTGCAGCCCGGGGCATAAAGTCCTGCGTTGGAGGGTGTAGTGTGGTAGTGGCCAGGAGGCCAAGGTCCGGGTCCCAGGGTGGGGAGAGCTGTGGGCTGGGGTGACATGCACTGCTTGGTGGTTAAGAGCACAGCCTGGACACAAAGAACCTTGGGCTTGCTCCCTTTCCTGCACCACGGCATCCACATAGCCTGGGTAAGTGCCTTTCCTGTGAGGTGGTGCCCTGGGCTGGGGGAGCGGTCTGTGATCTGCTGGTTGGCTGCCAGGTTGGTGATGCCCTGCCCTGCTGTATCCTCAGGCTGACCAGGGAGCCTGTGCCTGAGAGCCCCAAGAAGAAGCGGTGGGAGGCCCCTAGCAGCCTTCACCCTCCCAGGGGGGCAGGATCAGTGACCAGGGGCGGGGGTGCCCAGTCCCAGCGAGGGACGCCAGGGGCCGGGGGTGCTGGCCGAGCCCGGGGCAGCAGCTTCGCCAAGTTCGGCAACCGTAATGTCTTCATGAAGGACAACAGCTCTTCCTCCAGCACGGACTCCCGCTCCCGCTCCTCCTCTAGGTCCCCCACCCGCCACTTCCGGAGAAGGTGCGCAGCCTTGGGTTGGAGGGTGGCTGGGAAGGACTG
This sequence comes from Ictidomys tridecemlineatus, assembly GCF_052094955.1. Lineage (NCBI taxonomy): Eukaryota > Metazoa > Chordata > Mammalia > Rodentia > Sciuridae > Ictidomys > Ictidomys tridecemlineatus. Next base: position 2,561,824 of record NC_135491.1, on the reverse strand, counting down.
TTCGAGGCGTGACCCGCCTGCTTCCTTGTGCAGTGACTCCCACTCGGACTCTGACAGCTCCTACTCGGGCAATGAGTGTCACCCTGTGGGCCGCAGGAACCCGCCCCCCAAGGGCCGGGGGGGTCGGGGGGCCCACATGGACCGGGGCCGAGGCAGGGCGCAGCGTGGGAAGAGGTAAGGCTTTTGGTGGGGCTGTGTCCCAGGCCTGGGCTTCCAGGTGGCCAGGGGTGCCTGCCTCCTTCACCCACCTGGTCTCTTCCCAGGCATGATCTAGCTCCTACCAAGCGTAGCCGCAAAAAGATGGCAGCGCTGGAGTGTGAGGACCCGGAGCGCGAGCTGAAGAAACAGAAGCGGGCAGCCCGCTTTCAGCATGGGCACTCTCGCCGCCTGCGCCTTGAGCCCCTGGTGCTGCAGATGAGCAGCCTGGAGAGCAGTGGGGCTGACCCTGACTGGCAGGAGCTGCAGATCGTGGGCACCTGCCCTGACATCACCAAGCACTACCTGCGTCTCACCTGCGCCCCTGACCCTTCCACAGTGCGCCCTGTGTCAGTAAGTCCCCAGCAGGGCAGGTCTGCCCCATGAAGTGCTGGCACCAGGCCTGGGGGGCCAACCCCAGGAGGGTGGCAGAGGACACGGGCCGGGGTGTGTGGGTGTGGCCCAGGCCATGGGAGGACTTCCACCCTGCGGGCCGCCACACTGGCAGATTGTTGTCCAGGAGAACTCATGGCAGACCTGTGCCTGGGCCCCTGCCGTTGAAGACTCATAGCCTTGCCAGAGGATTACTTGGCCTCCCTGAGCCTTGGCCCCCTCCCTCTGCGTCAGAGAGTATAGTCTGTCCCATGAACGTAGTGGAGCTGGGTGACCACAGGAGAAGGCACTTAGGCCCTGTGTGTGCAGGAGCCGAGGAGTGGTCTTTTTGGGCGTGTGTACGTCTTTGCTCATTTGTGGTGCAGTGGAGTCACTAGCATGGGTTTGATGTTCTAATGACGTCGCACAAGTGGAAGGGGGATGGCCTGGACATGTTTGCGCCGTCCCTTCTTGAGTTTGGATTCGATTCCCTGCTAGGTTTTGAAAAAGTCGCTGTGCATGGTGAAGTCCCACTGGAAGGAGAAGCAGGATTACGCCTTTGCCTGTGAGCAGATGAAGTCCATCCGGCAGGACTTGACGGTGAGGTGGACACTGGGAGGCACCCTGTGTAGACTGCCCTGCCCATTCTCCCTGCCCCCTGCAACTCCTGCTCTCCCCCTGGCCCAGGTGCAAGGCATCCGCACAGAGTTCACAGTGGAGGTGTATGAGACCCATGCCCGCATTGCCTTGGAGAAGGTGGGTGATTGGTGAAGGCCTACCGCTTCCTCCCTAGAAGCTAGCTGCTTGCACCTGCCTGGGCCTTACCATGCTCCTCCATGTCCCTGCCCTCAGGGTGACCATGAAGAGTTTAACCAGTGCCAGACACAGCTCAAGTCGTTGTATGCTGAGAACTTGCCAGGCAACGTGGGCGAGTTTACTGCCTACAGGATCCTCTACTACATCTTCACCAAGAACTCTGGAGGTGGGAGCGCAGCCCCAGGTGGGAGGGCACCATGCACAGGTGGTGCCCTGCCACCTGACATATGTGTCTTGGGCCCAGACATCACCACAGAGCTGGCGTACCTCACACGGGAGCTGAAGGCAGACCCTTGTGTGGCCCACGCGTTGGCGTTGCGGGCAGCATGGGCCCTGGGCAACTACCACCGCTTCTTCCGGCTCTACTGCCATGCACCCTGCATGTCTGGCTACCTCGTGGACAAGTTTGCAGACCGGGAGCGCAGGGCTGCCCTCAAGGCAATGATCAAAACGTACGTGGCGCTGTGCTCTCCTGCCCTCTGCACTGTGGCCTTGCCAGGCCAATCCCCTCCACTCGCCCCTGGCCTTCCACTCCCATCTGTTACTCATCTCCCCCCCCCTCCTGTACTCCCCTCATTGCTTTCCTCCTCACACCGTAGTCCTTGGCCCTCTTCTGACTCTTCTCCACCTCTTACCTCAATACTCCCAGCTCTCTTTCCCACTCTATGTGTCTTTCTTTCTCTCCTGTTCATGTCACCACGGACCTGGTCATCCTCACTTCTCTCTGGGTTCTTGGCACCCCTTCCAGGGCCTCTGCCCACCCATTGTACCTCCTTACTTGCTCCTGGCCTAGAGATGAACTGTGGGGGGGATGGCTGAGGGCCTCTCTTCCACTGAGACAGGCCCTGCTTCTACTCAGCTCCTTTGGGAATGCCAGACGTGTTTGAGGATAGGTGTGGTGAGGGCCAGCCACACTGGGGTGCTGCCGAAAGGCCTCGGTTGGACAGGTCTTCCTGACAGAGTGTGTGCCTTACTCTTTTGGCCTGGGGAAGCCATGTTTGACTCATGTGTAGACTCCCTGTTCTCAATTGGAGTTGAAATGCCCCCAGGGGACATGGGGTACCATCAGGAGACATTTCTGATTGTCACACTAAGGAGGATGCAGCTGGCATCTGGGGGACAGAGGCCAGGGAGGATGCTCAGCATTTTGGTGTACAGGATACCCTGCAGTCCTCCAGGCCCAGTGTCAGTCTTGCCTCAGGTTGAGGAGTCCTGGTCTGGCAGCCTGAACACCAGGCGAGGTAGCCTGGCCTTCCTCACGAAGGCATTAGGGTGGCAACTAGGATGGCTCGGAGTAAGGGGCGCACCATCAGCTTGAAGTTCAGGAAACCCATTCTGGGACCTAGTTCCAGTCAAGCCTGCGTAAGGGAGAGGCTGAGCCACAATAGGGACTGTGGGCACCGTGCCAGGGATGTGGTCACTAGCTGGGGAGGGAGTCAGGCGGCAGCGGCTGCTCAGCCCCGTGTGGCCTGATGGGCCCCTTAGTGGGCAGCCCTTGAGCTGTACTGCTGCACACGGGGTGTGATTGGCAAGTGATCGTTTCCTTATTAATATATAGATACTCGGCCATGGCAGCATAACCAGGAATGGCCCTTGTAGGTGGGGCTCTGGCCCATGGTTGACCTCATTCTCTCAGCGCCTTCCCCCTTGTGAAGTTGGCACAGCTCTTCCTGGCAGGCAGACCACAGAGCCATGTCCCTGCAGGGACTGGGAGGTCAGCTCAGGTGGCAGATGAGCAGGCTGTCCTGTCCTAGGGCCACAGGAAGCAGGGCTTTGCAGGCAGACCCTTTTCCAATATGTAGTGCCTCTGGCTCACTAGGTGCTGCTTCCTGTGCCTGTCAGGCAGAGTGACAGTCTGTAGACTCACAGGCAGCTCTGGACAGCTGTTTCCTGGCACTGTAACACATGTACAATGAGTAGTGTAGCATAATTGGAACCAAAAGTCATTATGTTAGGAGTCTGGATGAGTGTTGGCCAAGCACCTGTGCCCAGCTTCCAGGGGCACTCTGACCCACAGGGCAGCAGCAAGGGCTCCCCAGGTAGCACTGTTGGCCCTCCCATGCCCACGCACTACTCCCTGTCTGGCTCTTGCTCCTCAGCCAGTGGAGGAGCCAGCTGGGCCCTTCCCCTCCTGTCCCCTCTCCTTCCTGGACAGGTAAGTGAGGGCAAGGGGGGGTCACACTGGGGACTGGGGTCACCAGCCCCACCCCAGGTTCCCCCAGGCCCCAGTGGGGGGGAGGCTGGGAGGTGCAGGGGGAGCCAGCAGGGATTGTGCCGAGGAACAACACTCTGGGTGCCTGGCTTGGGGCACCCGCTCCCTGCCTGTGGGGCCCTCCCTGCCCACTCGCCTGCGGCCTCATCACTCTCTCCTCTTGTCTCGTAGCTTCCGCCCTGCGCTGCCAGTCTCCTACCTGCAGGCCGAGCTGGCCTTCGAGGGCGAGGCCGCCTGCCGGGCCTTCCTAGAGCCCCTGGGCCTGGCCTACACGGGCCCGGACAACTCCAGCATCGACTGTCGCCTCAGCCTGGCGCAGCTGCCAGCCTTCTGAGCACCCAGCGAGGATGGGGCGGGGGCAGGGGCTGGGGCCCCCAGTGCCACCTTTGCGGATTTTGTTTTTGAGCCATGGACTTGGGTTGTAAATTAATTTGTGGGGAGTGGGCTCCAGGAAGAGCCGCCATCCCTGCCCCCGTTTCCCACCGGGGAGTCTGTACAGAGATTTTTCTACATTTTTATTTTTTGCCTCAGAGGGACGGGTTGGGGAGGGGGGGGGCCATGGAGGTTGGGGACATGGTCTGCAGGCTTGTCTGTCCCCTTTTCACCTCCACTAATGCTGTCTCAGTGTTTTTTCTCTCTCTCTTTCGAGCTTCTACTCCGGTACCCGACCCGGCGCGCTGGCCCATCCCATGCCGGGGGGCCAGCGGAAAGAAGACAGGCCGTCCAGCCCGCACCCGCCTGCAGTGGGGTCACCAGCATACCAGCCCACGCCCGCTGCCTCGTCTGCCTCTTCACAGACTCTTGTTGCCCAGCCCTCTGGGGCCTCAGTGTTTTGGGGTGAGGGGAGCTGCTTAGAGACTATGCCCCGCCCTTGGCCCCTCACCCCAGAAATGCCAACGCCATCGTCTCCTCCACCACCACCACCAGACCAGCGCCACCACACCGCACTGAGGACTCCGGAGGCCATCGCGGGACCTGCCGGCCGGGCCGCCTCGTCTCAAGTTGTATTAAGTTGTCTCCGTGTCCCCTCCTTCCTCGCCCCCAATGTTTCTTCTGATTTTTTTTTCCCTTTCCCTCCCCTCCTGCTCCCAGTCCTCCCTGGCTCAGCACAGGTAAACCGGTCACCCTCCCTCCCTCCCGCCTTCATGGATCACCAGCTCACGTCATGTTTCCTTCTCTTTTCTTTGTGTGTGTGTTTATTTAAGTTATTTTTTCTTCTTCCTCCCCTTTTCTTTTCGGTCCTCCCTTCCTCTTCTGCCATGTAACTGGAGGATGTGCTATGAGTTTGCAAACAGCTGGACTGTCAGGCTGCTTTTTTTCCAGATGTCCCTCCTCTGCCTCCCTCCCCTCCTTCCCTTCCCTTCCCCTCCTTCATTCTTTCCTTGGAGCACTGAGCACCATTTGGAAGCTTGAGATACCAAAATTAAACAGAGAGAGAGAGCACAAGCCCCACAAGCACTGTCCTTTCTGCCTGGCCTGTGTCCCCCCTTCACTGTGTGGATTCAGTGTGTGGCCCCAGGGGTATGTCAGCTAGGGACTGGTAGGTGCTACCTGCCTTCCCCATGCGGCACAGCCAGACTCGCCCCAGGGGCTGGCTCTGCAGCTCTTGGTCCAGGCTGAACCTGGGCTCTGGGAGGTGGACTTGGGAGCCATGGGGCACCTTGGCCAGGGTGAGGTGGGGGTATAATCCCCCCCGGGGCCACAGCACTCTCAGCCCCTCTGCCTCCAGCCTCTGGCTGAGCACGTGGGCCATGCCTTCCAGTGTGGGGGACGGTGGGGCACAAAGTACGTGGTGGCTCAGGAGCACTAAGTCTTTAAACCGAAGATGCCGGGGTGCTTGAAGTCCTGGGGCCAAGAGGGCCCTTCTCAGAGCCCCGACTGCGGCTGCCTCCTCCCCTGGGCCTGCCAGCCGCAGAAGGGCCAGTGTCAGGTGCAGGGCATGTGTGGGCACCAGGAAGGCAGCACAGGATGGGTCGACTTGGACCAGGTGCTCCTGGGCTTTGGCTACTTCTGCCTGCAGCCCCAGATCGCTCACCATGAGGGCCACGAAATGTGTAGGGCGGGGTTGGCGAGGGGCCACAGCTCTAGCTGGCAAGTCCCTTTCACTGTCTTCTGGCCAGTCCTCTACACCCCACTCCATATCCATCTCCCCAACAGACATTCCCTTGGCTGCCGGCGTCTGCACCTCCCTGCTTGGTAGCACTGTGGCTCCAAGGGGCGCTATTGCCTTCAACGCCCCTATTGCCCTCTCTGTTTCTGCGAGATGCCTCCTCGGGACTGATGGTCCCGCGCCGGAGATCCCGCTCGGCCGTGGCTCCGTGGCTGTCTCGCACTTTTTTCCGGGTTCCTCCCGGTCGGATTCCCGAAGCTCTGTCCAGTCCGGGTTTCCGCTCGCTCCCTCGGGAGCAGCCTGGCTCTCCCGCCCTTCTGGGGCCTCGCAGGTTCTCTCCTGGTCTGGGGTCTCCTGTGCGTCCTCGCCATCAAGTGCGTCCAGGATGGTGGGGCCCCGGCCGGCCGCTGATCCCGAGCCGAAGACCAGGTCGGTGCGCGAGGCGCGGTCCCACACCAGGCGGCCGCGGAAGCGGAAGTAGCGCACGCGGTGCTGCGGCACGGCCAGCACGCCCGGCCCCAGCGCCGCCAGCGGCTCCTCCCAGCAGAAGGCGCTGAAGGGCTCCTCGCGCACACCCAGGAAGCGGTCGACGTAGCCCACCGTGAAGTCGGCGGGGTCGAGGCGCGGGTCCCAGCGGATGCGCTGGATGACGGCCGCGGCAGTGCGCAGCGGCGGCTTCTTGGTCCCCGCCTCCGGCTGTGCTCCGCGGCTAGGCGGCGCCTGGGCGCCGGGGTGCGGCTGGCGGCAGCGGGCGCCGAAGCGACAGCGGCCCTCCAGGAAGAAGCGGCAAGCTGGCGGGGATGCGGGGTCCTCGCCGGCGCCCTCCGGCAGCAGTCCGGGCTGTCCGGCCATCACCGTGGGTGCTGAGGTCTCAAGGGATCTCTGCTGGCACGGCGCCGCGCTGGAGTTTGGCTCCCGCCGCTGGCGACCGCACCACACCCCGTACCTTAGCCCCCGTCGTCCCGGGCACCTAGTCCCTCTGATTTACATAGCTCCGCCCCCAGTTGGTTGATCAGCATGTCCCCGCCCCTTGGGAGGCTTTAGAAGGACTGGCCCCGCCCCAGGGCGATTTACAGGGTCCTCCCGGTCTGGGGTTCCCTAAGCCTCCCGGCCCCGCCCCTAAGCCAGCGGTGGACACCCCTACTCCGATCCCCTTTGCCTCAGAGCCGGCCGGAGGGAGCCTGGCCCCACCCGCAGTTCAGCATTCGCAGGTGCAGTCTTGCGCCTCTGGGAACTCAAAGGTCCCCAGACGCCCTCTGCACTGGAACCACGCCCCTTGAGGCTCCAAAGGGGTTCCCAGTTGTTTCCCTCTGCGACCACTCCCAGAATAAATGGTGGCCCCACCCTGTCGGGGCCACCTGAGACGCTCGGGGCAAGGCAGCAGTGGCTGCCAGGCCTCGGTATTCTGCAGCCTCGCCGGGGCTGCGTCTGAGGCCCGGCGCCTGGACCCGGGGGCAGTGTTCTCGGTCAACATTTGATGAATGAAAGAGGCAGTAGGAGCGGCCGGTTAGCGCCCGGCTCCCTACGGCCAGGAACGGCCTGGCCACGCCTCGGGGGCCCTTAAAGGAGCCGCATCTCACCGATACTTGCCAATCGTCGACCTAGTCTGGATGACAAGCACAACTCTCAAGTACTGGGGCCCCACAGTCATTTCTTCTCCTCTCCCCTTACCCGCCAAAGTGAACAGACAGAGCCCTGGCGCAAACCTTAGCCGTTTTATGTGCGCAGAAGTGGGGTGCCGGTAGGGAGGGCGCGAGGAACCTGACGCCTACAGACCAAGGACATCGTCCAGCTCGAGGTCGGCGTTGGGGCGGCAGCGGGCCCTGGGGTGCTGCGCCTCGAGACGCGCGTCCACTTCGGGCTTGGCGGCCGCGGCGCGCTCCGCGTCCATGACTCCCAGCACGGCGTCCAGCATGGAGGGGCCCAGGTCCAGGTGGAAGGACAGCAGCGGGTCGGCGGGAGCCGATGGGCGGGGGGCGGGCGCTGCAGGCTGCGACACTGCGGCCGGCGTCGCGCTACGTGGGCTCCCCGCGGGCGGAGCGCAGGGTTCGGAGGGTGGTCCGCCGCCGTGGCGGCTCAGGAAGGAGGTGTCCCCGAAGGCGTCGCCGCCACGCCCCACGTGCAGTGTGTGCCGGAAGTCGCCAAGCGGCGCCGAGATGGACAGCGCGCCGCGCTCGGTCCTCTTCTTGGGCTGCGCGGGGCCCAGCTGCTTCAGCACCGGCATCTGTGGGGTCACAGGCGGTCAGCGCCGCATCTCTGGGAGCCCTGCCCAGCCCTGCCCCGCAGCTGTGCAGTCCTCGCGAAGGATGCTCTTCGCTAGGACAGGGTGGTGGTGGGGTGATTATTGAGATTTTACAGGTAGGGAAACTGAGGCTCTGAGAGGTCCAAGGTCAGAGATACCTGGACTCAAATATCAGATTCAGATTTAGGCCTGCCTTACTCCAAAACGCGCATGGCGCTCTGCTGATTGTCCTGAGAACTGATATCAGAACTTTCCTGTAGGTCAGGCAGAAAGAAGCTCCTCCACATTCCCTGCACAATGCTTCCCAACCTGACAAGTAGAAACTCCAGCTAGATGAGGATGAGATTCCCCAGGACCCATCCTTGCAGACAGGCCCTACTTTGTCCACTAGGGAAGGCAGGTTTAGCGCCGCGCGTGTACACACACACACACACACACACACACAGAGGAAGAGGCACAAAAGCCATAGCAAGTTCTAATTGGGGAGGTTTGGAGGTTGGGGGATGCTAATATTTGCACAGCGTTTTGTAATTTAAATGATCTGGTTTGAGAGACCATGACCTAACAATACAATCCTTATACTTTGTAAGAAACTAATAATGCGAACCCCTCTTGGGTTAAAAATGGCATCATGACACATATTTGAAGACAGCTGCTTGAGAACTGTAGACTAGTTGCACTCTTGCTCTTTGGGATTGGACAGCAAACGCAAGTGCAGCCAGCCTCCGCCATGTCCTGGAACTGGGCAGTTTTTTATGGAACTCCTGGGAAGGACTTTGTTTTAACAGTCAGTTATTATGATGGAAAGCCTTTGTTGTTGTTTCAATCAAAGCCCTGCCCTTTGCCAACTGTATGAGTTGAGATCTATTACTCTTTCTGTTTTCCTATCTATAAAGTGGATGAAATAATACTGTTTTCATAGTAAAGCTCCATTAAATAAAACAATATTTATAATTATGCCAGCTGTAACTGGGTGCAGCAAGGACAGAGGCTGAGGCAGAGGACCCCAAGTTTAAGGCCAGCCTTAGCAACTTAGACCCTCACCTCAAAATAAATAAATAAAAATGAGAACTCAGCAGTAGGGCATCCACTGGTTAAATCTCCAGTACTGGGGGGGGGGGTGTTAGCCAGTTGGCAGAGCTAGTAGGCTAGTATTGGGGGGAAATGTTTCCCCAAACAAGTGTGAAACAGAGTGTAGAACAAAGATAAGACTTGGTGAAACCAAATGACCAAACAATGCAGCCAACATTGTTTTTAGTGACCAGGATTCTGGGGTGTATCAACAATAGTGTGGAAAAAAAGTACAGCAGAAAGAACTTAAAATAGTTTAGAGGGATGTATTCTAAGTACTGCCCTACACACACACACACACACACACACACACACACACACTCACACACATACACTTTGCATTTTTTCCCCTCTGGGGAAACCGGTCCTGATTTGCCATCTCCACAGTATTTATCACATTTCTCCAACCTTAACCTACATGAATAAATACACCTTTATTGTAACCCAGCACGCAACCACTCTTCCCTCCTCCCCTATAAAAGAAACAAAATTTTTATGAAATAAGGCAGTCCTTACATCATGGTAACTACTCTGATCCATTCTCTTTTAACATTTTATTTTTAAATGATCAACTCATTAAAGGATCTCCATCCATAATTTAAAACTCCTCTCTAGCTGCCAAGCAGTGCCCTTTATCTCAGCACTTGGCTCTGCATGAGTTGGGGTGAAAGGTGGATCAGGAAGCCAGCCACCCAGGGTAGGCTGTGGCTGTGCCCAGGGCTGTGAAGCCCTGGGTAAACTGCTTAGCCTTTCCCACATCATTTCCTCATCTGGGAAATGGAATGATACTAATATAATACTTCAGAGTCTTTTGGCAAGGATTGGTGAGATGCTGCCAATCCCAGTCTGAGCGTAGTAGCAGCACTCAGTGAAATGGTTAAGAAAGGCTGAAGGGAATCCACCCTGGGTCATTCCCCCAGGTCCCAGAGAAGGACCCCTGACTTGCCTAAGCTCACAAAGCCAGCTCTGTGGGACTCCAGAGTCCTGCGAGGGCTCCTTCCACCGCCTGCTCCTCTTGAACTCACCACTCCCCTGCAGCTCCCTCTGCCCCCTTTTCAGGGCACCCGTCATGCTAGTGCCACACAGGGGAGTGCTTTAAGATGGTGGTTTCTGACATCATGCATGCTTGGCTTACATTGTCATTTCCTTTTGGTGGGATCCAAACAAGCTCCTCAGCCTAGCCCTGGGTTTACCCTCTGAAAACCAGGCACATCATGAAGTACACTGGCCACACTTGCCTTTTATTTCCAAGGCACTTATTCTAGATCAAACACTGGTCTAAGTGTTTCACAGGATGAACTAATTCATTTAATCCTCAAAACGACCAAGTAGGGGGAGACTGAGATTCTAATGTCCATTTTACAGAAGTGTGATGGCTGCGGTACAGAGAGGCTGGGCATCTTGCCCTAGGTCACACAGGACTAAATGTTGCAGGGCAGATTTGGCACCCAGGCAGATGAACTCCCGAGCCTAAGGATGATATTATATGCTTATAGCCACGGGGTTGTGCAATTGCCCGCGTTCAATCTGATACAAACCCCAGGCATGCCCTTGCTCCGTTAGATGTATGTGGTTTTCTTTTCTCTTTTTCGTTTTAGATGAGGAAAGAGTTTTCCAATGCCACCTATTCTCCTAGCTAGCCCCGGGACCCTGGGCAAGTCACTCCCTCCTCCCAGCCTGGGTGTCCTCTGGATCAAGGGCTCTAATCGCCCCCTCGCAGGGTTGTAGGGCTTCGTGCAATGAGGTCAGGCTTGGAAAAAGTTCGTCACTGGCCCCATCTCGTACAGAGGGGCTGTTGTTGGAGACACACCAAACAGGCCCAGAGCAGGCCGCCCAGCTGCAGGCCCTCCACCCGCGCGCTCCTCCGGCCTGGCCGCCCCCTCTTTCCTGCCCCGCAGGGCCCCGACCCAGCTGCAGGGGTGGAGGGCACCGCCGGCTCACCTCTGCCCTCGGCACCAGCCCCAGCCCCAGCCCCAACAGGGCGGAAACTCGGGATCCCGCCGGACTGGTTCTCAGACCCGAGGGAGAGGCGGGAGCAGGGGTGCGGCCGTGGGGGACGGAGCGGAGACCCCGCGCTCGCTCCGGGGTTTCTGCGGGCCTCCCGGGCCTCCGAGGCCACGTGGCTGCGGGGACTTCAGCCGCAGCAGCCTCTGGTGGCTGCCCCTCTTCCCTCTAGTCGGGACCCGGGACCCCTGCCCACCATCGTCCCTTACCTCGTGGCTCTTTCTGAGCGGGGCAGGCGACAGCGGGGCTCGGGCTGGGACCCTCCCGGTATCAGAGTCTGCCTCCGCCTCGCCTCGCCTCCTAGTCCCCCGCCCGCGCCTTCTTCCTTCTTCCTCCGGGCGGGATTTCACCTGGTGGAGGAAGTGTCAGCCGAACCTGGAGAGGGACTCAGGACCTCGGTGTCGGGTCCCACCTCCTAAGCCCCCCCCCCTGCAGTCCCAGGTCAGGAGACCCAACCCCTAGCTTTCTTATTTCTCCTGTAGGGGAGGGGGGCACTCCTCCCTGGGACCCAGGGTCCAGGCCCAGCCTCCTCCCTGGGACCCAGGGTCCAGGCCCAGCCCCCTCCCTCAGACCCAGGGGTCCAGGCCCAGCCTCCTCCCTCGGACCCAGGGTCCAGGCCCAGCCCCCTCCCTCGGACCCAGGGTCCAGCCCGAGCCTCCTCCCTCAGACCCAGGGTCCAGGCCCAGCCCCCTCCCTCAGCCCCAGGGTCCAGGCCCAGCCCTAGCCCACCCTAGCAAGCCCTGGCATAGGCTTTCTTCTTTACCTGCAGGAGAACCTTCAGCCCCTCTCGGGGCCATGGAAGGAGACCAAGCAGGAGCCAAGTCACACTAGTTCTCCGTCTGCTCTGTTCCTTGTTCCTGGGCAGAGAGGGTTAAGCCACAAGCCCCTCCCAGTGTTCCTTATCCCCAAAAAGTTTGCCTCCAGGATTTAAAGGACTAGGAAGCAGTGGTGGAAGAGCTGAGGCCCCTCCGGCTGGCTCTGGGGCAGGAGGCCAGGACTGGGTGTGCTCTACACTGCAGAGGGCTGGGGGTGGATGCGCTGGGCCCTCCCCCTGCCCAGCTTGGAATTTCCTGACACTGGGGAAGTCTGGCTGTTTAGCAGTAATTTAGAGTAATTTCTTCCAGATTGCAGCTGGTGGGGGAGTGCCTGTGTGCAGATTGGGAGAGGGAGAGAAAGAGACAGAGAGAGAGAGAGAGAGTCACTAAGACCAGCAGAAGAATGAAGGGGTCTGTAGAGGGACAGTCTGAGCCCTGCTGTGGGGCACCCCCTAGACAACTGTCCCTGACTGAAGCCACCCTCCATAGAAAGACCATTCCATCACTGTGAGCATCTGTTTATGGCGAAGAGAGTTGGGAGAGCAGAGGTTCCTGGGAGGAAGCAGGCTCACAGGGAAGCAGGGAGGCCCATGTGAGAGGCTGGGCCACTGGAGGGGGAAGTGGAGGCCCAGGTGGAGAACAGGGTGGGAGACTGCCCCAGTGGAGAGGTAGGCTGGGCTGAAGTTGGGGGAAAGGAGAGGAGCTGATATTAGAGATGAGAGGGAAGATGCTCTGTCCCAGACCTCTGCCCTTCCTGCATTTCCATGCAGGACCAGCCTCTTCATGTGTGAGGTCTAGTACAAAGGACCAGATGGGGCCCATGATCAAAATGATCAGGAAGAATTTCCAATGGGTCAGCATCGATTCCAGCCCCAGACCCTTCTGAGCAGGGGACCCTGGGTGACCTCACGCATGTCCGTGAGGCTGGCCCTTGAGCGGTGGGGAGGGTTAGGAAAGAGACAGGGAGGCCAGAGACCTGGTGACACACAGGGACTCCCACAAGGTGGGTTTCAGTTTGCCCTGAGAGGCCAGGCTGAAGGCAGCTCGGAGCTGAGCCCGGGTCCGGGCAGGGTTAGGTGCAGGCATTAGCCCCCTGTGGAGCTGAGTGGGGATGGATTGGAACAGGCCCGGGCTCCGTACCCTGAGCAAAGTCTTAGGGACAGAGGCGGTCACCAAAAACCCAGTCATGGAGACAAAAACATGGACCTAAATCAGCGATTTTTATTAATGTCAAATTCATATGACACAAAATTCACCAGCTCAGTGGTGAACTACAGTGGCATTTGGTACTTTCACATCCTTGAACAGCCTCCATCTCTGTCTAGATTCAAAACATTCCCTCACGCCAAGGAAACCCTGCTGAGCAGCCACTCCCCCTCCCCTGAGCTCCGGAGGGAACCGGTGGTCAGGTTCTGACTGCGTGGGCCACCTGTTCTGGGGAGCCTGTAAGGACCTGGTCAGTGGAAGCATGCCTTGGGCAGCCTCAGGTGTCTGGGGTTGGCTGAGTGCTCTTGAGCATCCCCAGCACTGCCCTGCTGCCTGCGGCCTGCTGTTCAGGTACACTAAGCCAGGCACAGTGACAGCCGGAGGCGGGGAAGCTCTGCTCTGCTCCTGAGCCCTCTCAACCATGAGTCCCACCAAAATCTCTCAAGGGTCACCCTGTAACTTAGAGTCAATGAATTGTGGGTGTTGACCACATCCACAGGCACCTGTCCATGGCCACACTGGTGACTGGAGGGTCACCAAGTGGACCATGGAACCAACCATCACCCCAGGATGATATCCCTAATGTCAGGTCCATAACCCAGATCCCACCTGCGAATGGGATGTGACGTGGGACTAATGCAAGGGCACCTTTGGGGGAAGTGTCCCGCCTTCTGCAGTGACCGTCAGAAGTTGTCCCGATGTACGTGGGTACTTCATGGACCTCACAAGGTCCCAGGCTCAGAAGGGCCCTGTGCTGGATTTAATGCTCACCCACTTGACATTCTTTCTGATCCTTTCAACACGGACCCCCACCTTGTCCTTGGCACTGGACCCCACAGGTTAATTAGCTGGTCCTGCTTCGAAATGCAGGAGGGCGAGGCTCGAGCCAGAGCAGGGGAGAAGAGCAACCCTGGAGAGATAAGAAGAGGAAAGGGACCTTGGACAAGTCCTGGCAGCAGCCAGAGAAGGAGGAGAACTGTGTCTGGGGAGGAATCGGCATCTCCAATGCAGGCCAAGTACAGCAAATCTTGGGGTTCGGTGGAGAGATAAGGAAGTGCTGAGGAGAGTGGGCAGACGCAGGAGCCCCCTGAGAGGGGAGGCAGGAACCCTCAGGCAGGAGGCACTCAAAGGCAGGTCTTTGTTTCTTTGGTTGGACTGGATACATTTGCTGTTATTTTGTTTCCTTTTTTTTAAAAATGTAACTTTTCATGACACAAAGGATAGGGGAGCACATCCTCTCCTGGGAGAGGTTGGGGCAGCGAGGGGAGAGACAGAAATTTTAAGTAGGCTTCCGTGAGCTCCTCCAAACCAGTCCCCAGCTCAGCGTCCCCTAAGCTTGGTCTGGGGTGCACATCTCCCCACTGGGAAAATGTGCTTTACCATTTACAAATGCAAAAACCAGGGCTGTTTGGGGCTGGGCTGATCCATTCCTGTGTTACAGGGCCATCCTGGGCACGGCGGCGGGGTGCTGAGGAGCATTGCTGGGCTCTGTCTAGGGACCCCGGCAGCTCTCTCCCCACACACCTCCCCCACTCCCAGTTTGAACAACCCAAGATGTTTCCTGAGTGTCTCAGTGCACTTGGGTGCTAAGACAAAAGCCCACAGAGGAGGCGGGCTTTTGTTCATGTTACTATAAGCAATGGCATTATATTAATATAGACATTACACTATCATAAACAATGCCATTGTCTGTCACAGTTAGGAAGTCCAAGGTCCAACCCCAGCAGATGGGGGTCTGGCAGAGGGCCTGTTCCTGACACCACCTCACCCTCTGGCTGTGTCCTCATGCAGTGGAAGAGGTGAGGGTGCCCCTGGGGTCTCTTATGAAAGTACAGACTCCATTCAGGAGGGGAGCCTTCATGACTTAATGTCCCCACGTAAGAGAACTTCAGCATAGGGATCCCGGGACACACGTTCAGACCACAGGCAGTGCCCCGTACCCCCTAGGGTGTGAAGACCCCTTGGCTGAGGAGCTCCCATGTAGATTGCATCGGGAAACATTCAGTGCACTTTGAATACACAAACGGGATCCCACAGGGTACCTCTGGGTCACCCCATTTTCCCATTCATTTTGGGAATCATTCATCCTCAGTGCAGACTTAAAGAGAGAAGCTTGCTTCAGTGTCACAAAAGTACGTAACAAAACAGCTGTAGCCGGTGATGCTTATTTATAGCTCATTAAAACCTTCCACAGAGGTGGGGAAGGGGTGGGAGCTCTGTCCTCGTGCCGCAGCTCATTTAAACCTGCTAGAATTCTTCAGAATTGGGGGCTAGCGCGTCCCCTGGTTTCACAAACTAGGAGACAGAGACTAAGATGAAAAGCCACCTGCTGGGGGTCACACCTCCCAGAATGGGTGGAGCTGGAACTGAGCCTGTGCAAGATATCCTCTACCTGGACACTGCCCAGTGCTCCAAGGACTCTCTCTGGTGGGCTGGGGCTGCAGGAGGCCAGCCAGAGCTGGTCCAAGCTTCCGAGCATGGTGGGGCTGGGGTACAGCTCCGTGGCTGAAGCACTTCCCTGGCACACAGGAGGGCACCCAGGGTCTCTCTCCTGTGTGCCAGGGAAGTGCTCAGCCACGGAGCTGTACCCCAGCCCCACCATGCTCGGAAGCTTGGACCAGCTCTGGCTGGCCTCCCTGCAGCCCAGCCCCACCAGAGAGAGTCCTTGGAGCACTGGGCAGTGTCCAGGTAGAGGATATCTTGCAGCAGGCTTTGAGTTCCAGCTCCACCCATTCTGGGAGGTGTGACCCCAGCAGGTGGCTTTTCATCTTAGTCTCTGTCTCCTAGTTTGTGAACCAGGGGACGCGCTAGCCCCCAATTCTGAAGAATTCTAGCAAGGTTTAAATGAGCTGCGGCACCAGGACAGGAGACCTGCGCCACCCAGGGCTGCCCCCGCTGGGTCCCCACTCCTCCCCTCCACACGCCTCTCTCTGGAAACCTCGCCCACGTCCCAGGTGCTATAAGTGGACCTCCTGCCTCAGAGCTAAGCCCCACCCGGGTGGGGGACCCCGGACCCCAGTAGGTGGGATTCTAGGGTTAGCTCTGCCACCAGGGAGAGACAGCGTCTCCTGTTTGGAGAAGGTTTGGTGAGCAAGGGAGCTCACTTAGACAGAAAATAGACTTTTTAAATTCTGGGGTAAGCCCACAACGTTAAACTTATCACTAGGACCATTTCTACCGTGCAGTGTCGTTCGGTGTGTTCACATTATTGTGCGACCGATCTCTAGAGTGTTGTCATCTTGTCAACCAAAACTCCACGCCTGCAGGACACTAAGCCCCCTCCTCCGGCATGTGACCGGGATCCTGCGCTACTTGCCCTTTTGTGACTGGCCTGCTTGTTTGGCTTGGTGTCCTCAAGGACAGGAATCTCCTTCTTCTTAAAGGCTGTGTCCACCCCAGCCGCTCATTCCTTGCCTCTTGGTGGACATTTGGGTCATTGCCACCTTTGGGCTATGTGGACAGTGGTGCAGCGAACACAGGCGTATCGTTGGCTTCCAGTTCTCTTGGGGACACATCCAGAAGCGGGGTTGCTCGATCATGGTAATTCCATTTTGATTTTTTGAGGAACTCATCATGAGTGAATGGACGGATGATTTGGCATTCCCACCAACAAGACACAATTTTCCCAAATCTTTGCCAGCACTTGTTATTTTCTGTTCTTTTGATGGTGGCCACCCTAATGGGTGGAAAGTGGTCTCTCACTGTGGCTTTGAATGGGTCAATAAACCTTTGAAAGGATTTGGGGGACTCTCAGCATCTCTGGGGGACCAGAGACAGATGTGGAGGAAGCTCTGGGAGGAGAAGCTGCAACCAGGTCACAGTAGAACCTCTCTCCTTCCTTCCTCTCTCCCCCCCCTCCTCCTCTTCCTCCTCTCTCTCCCCCTCTCCTTCCTCTTTCCTCACCTTCCCCTTCCTCTCTCTGCTGCCCCCACAAGCTGAGCTGCTGATATTCTCTCTGCTGACACCAGGTGGCATCTCAGAGGACACAATTTGCAGTGCCAGGGCTCAGTCCTGGATGTTTAAATGTGACCCTTCAGGGTTGGTTGTGTAACTCGTGGTAAAGTGTTTGCCTGGCATGCATGAGGTCCTGGGTTCAATTCTAAATAAAATATAAAATTTTTTTGTTCTAATTAGTTATACATGACAGTAGAATGCATTTATGCACTTTGATATACATAGATGGGATATAATTCTTTATTTTTCTGAGTGTACATGTTGCAGAGTCACATTGGTCATGCCGTCACACATGTACACACAGTAATGATGTCTGTTTCCTTCTACTCTCTTCCCTATCCCCACATCCCCTCCCTCCCCTCCCATCACTTCCCTCTACCTAATCTAAGGTAACACTGCTCTTCCCTAGTGCCCCCCGCCTTATTGTGAATTAGCATCCGCATATTAGAGAAGACATTGGGCCTTTGGTTTGGGGGATTGGCTTATTTCACTTAGCATGATATTCTCCAACTCCAACCATTCACTGGCAAATGCCATAATTCCACTCTTCATTAAAGCTGAGTAATATTCCATTGAGTATATATACCACATTTTCTTTATCCATTCATCTACTGAGGGGCACCTAGGTTGGTTCCATAGTCTAGCTATTGTGAATTGGGCTGCTATAAACATTGATGTGGCTGTGTCCGTGTAGGATGCTGATTTTAAGCCCCGTGGGTATAAACCAAGGAGTGGGATAGCTGGGCCAAATGCTGGTGGTTCCATTCCCAGTTTTCCAAGGAATCCCCATACTGCTTTCATACTGCACCAATGTGCAGTCCCACCAGCAGTGTGTGAGTGTGCCTTTTCCCACATTCTCGCCAATATTCATTGTTGCCTGTGTTCTTGATGATTACCATGCTGACAGGGGTGAGGTGAAATCTTAGTGTAGTTTTGATTGGCAGTTCTCTAATTGCTGGAGATGTTGAACACTTTTCCCTATATTTGTTGATCACTTGTACTTCTTCTGTGAAGTGTCTGTCCAGTTCCTTAGCCCATTTATAGATTGGGTCATTTATTTGTTTGATGCTAAGTTTTTGGAGTTCTTTATAGGTCTTAAGAGATTCATGCTTTATCGGAGGTGCACATGGTAAAGATTTTCTCCCAATCTGTAGGCTCCCTCCTCACATTATCAATTGTTTCCTTTGCTGAGAAGAAGCTTTTTAATTTGAATCCATCCCATTTATTGATTCTTGATTTTACTCCTTGCACTTTAGGAGTCTTGTTAAGGAAGTCAGGGCCTAGGCTGACGTGGTGAGGATTTGGGCCTATTTTTTCTTCTATTAGGTGCAGGGTCTCTGTTCTAGTGCCTAAGTCTTTGATCCACGTTGAGTTGATTTTAGTTCAGGTGAGTAAAATATTTTTTTTTTAGTTGTAGACGGACATAATAACTTTATTTTATTTACTTATCTATTTTTATGTGGTGCTGAGGCTTAAACCCAGTGCCTCACACGTGCTAGGCAAGCGCTCTACCACTGAGCCACAACCCCATTTCACAAAATAAATTTTTAACGAGTTAGAATGAGCTTGGCTCTTCCACTGCGGCTCGTGGAAACCCCCTGTCTGCATCTCTGTCTTTGTCCTAAGGGGTTCTTGGTGGTGTCTAATTCTCTGGGCCATTTACCCCCAAGTTAGTGCTTCGGGGTGCATTCCGATTGGTAGGCCACGTGTGCACGCCTTTTCGTCAGGGATGCAGGGCCTGAGCTTCTGCTTCCACCGTGAGAGGTGCAGATTCCAAAGGGGTGGAGTTCCTAGACACCCCAGGGTCCACAGTGTGGATGAGGACCGGTGGGTGTCCTCCGCCGGTGCTTGGGGAACCTGAGCCCGATTCGTGTTTCCTCCCTTGGACTCTTTCCTTCCCCCTTCTCCACTGACTGCCCTGGGACTGCATCCCTGTCCCCTCCAACTGCTCTTTGGCTCTTCCTTTGAGGAGAGTCCCACAAGGCCCCCTTGCTGGCCAGCTCCACAGTGAAGCCAGTGTCTGTCCCCCTGTCCCCAGTCTGGGCTGCCTCTTGGATGGCCCTGCTGACCCTGCCCACCGCCATCTAGACTTCTGAGGGCCACTCTTGTCTCTGTGCCCTTTTCCCTGGGCACGGCCACCTGGTTCTGCGCCGTCTCATTTTGGAGCCTCCCAACCCTTCCTCCTCTCCTGTTTAGCCTCCCTCTGCCTAGTGAGGCCCAGCCTCGCTCGCCTGGACCGTGGCTCCGGCCCCTTCCTGAGACCCCTGCCCGTGAGCTCCAGGTCAGCTTGCGTCTGCAGCCACCCAACCACCTGCTCAGACCCCTCCAGAGCTCCCCGATACCTGCCAGGCGTTTGACACTGGTGGGCCGGGCGCCAGGCTGACGTCTGAGTCTCCTCCCTCCCTTCCCTTTAGGAATCCGTCCACACTGAATTGCTTTCTTTCCGTGGACACTCCTGGGAGTCTGTCCTGTTTCTGTGCTCAGCCCTTCCAAGGCTCGTGATGAAGCCCCTGATGCTACTCACGGCCCGGCCGCGCACACGGGCATCCCCCCCACCCTCCCTCTTGTTGGATGTTGCCCACCCGACGCTCCACGCTCAGAGCATCCAAGTGCTCCAGGTCCTGGCTCTATTCACATGGCCCACCCTCCTCCCTCCCTCCTTCTCTGGATCTGTTCCTCCCTCAGGCGTGATCTGAGAAGTCCCCTTTTCTGAGAAGCCTGTCCTCACCCTTAGGAAAAAATGTGGATCCCTGCTGTGCTCCCTCTCCCAGGCTCTGGTGGCCCAGTTCTGCCATGGAATTGTGGGTCTCTGTGTCAGGACTTGCAGGGGCAGGGGCTGAGCCTCACTCACTCCTGTCCGCCTCCTGCTCGGGATGCGGCACCACAGCGTCCCGGGAATGTTCCATGGACACTAATCGGAATAAGCCAAGATGGGTTCCCTCAAGGCCGAGGGGGAGTCTCTGAAGCTGAGGTGGAGTGCCGGGGGAGTGACGGATGCGGAAGGACTGTCCCTGCAGCCTAGATATCATTCATGGAGAGCGGGGGCCATTAGGACATGCAGCTGGCCAGGCTCCCTCTGGGCACTTCCTCTTCATGGCAGGAATGGCCCCGAGCTCCAGGGACGGCCAGCTACAGTTTGGAATTTCACTCCACACGTGTGAACCCGGTCCCCATCCAGAGCTTCCGAGTGAGGCAGGATTTTCATTTTATAGATGACAAAACAGTGATGTGGCTTTCCTAAGTCACACGGTTAACAGAGGCAGGCAAAGATCAACTCCCAGGCCGCCCGGCTCCAGAACCTTCCCTCTTAGCAAGCTTGCTTTATTATTATTATTATTATTTAAAAAACATTTTGCTACTAAGAATTAAATCCAGGGGTGCTTAACCACTGAGCCACAGCCTTTATATTTTTTTAATTTTTAAGACAGGGCCTTGCTGAATTACTGAGGGCTTCACTAAGTTGCTGAGGCTGGCCGCGAACTTGAAATCCTCTTGCGCCAGCGTTCTGAGTTGCTGGGATTGCAGGCGTGTGCCAGCACGCTCAGCAGCAACCTGGCTTCCTGTGAGGGGCAGAAAGTGGCCATCCCTGACCCTCTGAGAACCCTTGGGAAGCAGACACTATTGCTATTTCCAATTTAAAGAAAAGCAGAGTGAGCCTCGGAGTTGAAGCTACTTCCCCAAGGGCACAGAGGTAGCAAGAGGCAGATCCAGGTTTGGGGGCCACTTTGGCGTGGCCCCCCCAAGCCTGTTGTCTTTTGGTGAAAACCTAATAACTAGTTTCCCAAATGCTACGTGACACCCTGGCCGCTCCAGTGGTTGTCTGGGGGAGGGCTGCAGTTTGAGTGTGGTTTGTCCCCTCCAACACTCGCGTTGGAACTTCATCTCCACCATGAGACGTTCAGAGGTGGGGCCAGGTGAGACCTTCAGGAGGCAGTGAGGGCTCTGCCTCACGATTGGCTTGACCCACTCGTGTGCTAATGGGTCATGGTCTCTCCAGAGTATGTCTGTTGTGGCCACCAGCTGGACTGAGTCTCTAGGGTGGCCCCAGCCTCTTGTGCTGGGATGCCCTGTGCTGCCTCAGGACCTGCCAGCAAGAAGGCCATCCCCAGATGCATGCCTCCACCTTGGATGAGAACCACGAGCCAGAATGGACCTCTTTTCATTATAAATCCCACCCAGTCTGTGGATCTTGTGTCATTAGCAACAGACAGTGGATGGAGACAAAGTGGACATCCTGAGCTTCTGGATTCTCCTACTGCTCAGAGTCCAGGAGGGAGAAGAGAGTTTGAATTCCTGTTAGAAACTGGAATCTTCTTGCCCTTTTCCAATTTACCCTCATCCTCTAACTGAATATTATATATCAAACTCCTCCAGAAAGACCCTGTGTAGGAAGACAGAGATCACCTCCGCACACCTAACAACCCAGAGAGTGGAAGATGGCGGACGGTGTCGCCTCAGACTCTGACCATGGTGCTGAAACCAGAGCTGGGCGGCAACAGCCCAATCAGGGCTCTGGACTGCGGCCACCAGAGCCTCTCTGTGCGGCTGGGTCCCAAAGAGGACAAGGAGGGTGTCTAGACACAGGGCCAGGAGTGCTGGGCACATCCAGAGGAAAGAAGCCAGATTTGGGCAGGAGGTGGGGGAGTCCAAGACGTAGACGAGTTCCAGATAGACCAGGGAATGTGGCTGTGCTCTCGTGGGGCCAACTCGTCCGCTCTATACCTGGACAGGCAGAGGGCAGGCCAACATGGCACACTCTTAGTGACATTTGGCTTGGTCTGGGGAGAGTGTCTTCTCTCAGCGTGAATGAGTGTGCCCTGTGAATGCAAAAGGATTCTGCTCACATCCCGCCGGGCCTTTGCTGTTCGCTTTAGAAATACAACGTCATTGCTGTTTCTTTACTGTGGTGACATTAGCATAAGGGAAAATTAACCCTTAGCCACTTAAAAGTGTGCAGTTCAGTGACATTTGGTACATTCAAAGTCATGGGCAATCATCACCTCAATCGAGTTTCAGAACATTTCCAGAGCTCAGAAAAGAATACCTGCACCAATTATATCACCATTCTCCAAAGAAACAAAACCAACTTTATCTATTATCTACCTACCTACCTACCTGTCACTTATCTACCTGTCACATGCATGCATAAATACACATGTACATATGTAGCTGGTTCACACAACACTGCTAAGTCAAACACCAAGGGAGGCTGCACCCAGGGACAAGTGGGTGCTGGCGGAGCGCCCTCTCTGGGAGGAAGTCAGTATTTACTTCTACTCAGGTCTTCTTGGATGAGGTTTGCCTACATTATGGAGGGCAATCGTCTTCCCCCGAAATCCACCCATTTAAATGTTAATCTTGTCCAGAAACATCCAGAATGATATTTGACCACACATCTGCACACTGTGGCCCACGAGCTGACAGTAAAACCAACCAGCACGAGGCCCATGCTTGTCCACTGGTCCCCCACACATCTCCTTACACCACACTCAATCAAATAAAGACCCTCACAAAGCCCTCCTTCCACGTGACACAGCGTTCGGTTCTGGGGACCAGCTCTGTCCCCAGAAGAGGCTTCAAAGTTCTCGGGTGAGGTTCACTCTCCTCCTTGGTATTCTGTAACCTAAAGCTGTGAAGTGAGGTTAAGAAAGCTTAGACACTGTGATAACACCAACCAGGGCGTGCCACACGGTGCGGAGGTAAAAGGGGAGGAAAACGAAGGGAAAAGACACCGAGCAGCTGATGTTGGGTGCACATGGTCCCAACATAATATGTTCATGACAAAATGAGAAATAAATCCTGATGCAACAGCCCTTGTTCACGAAGTGGCCCTGTGTCCACGGTGGCATTGCCTTGAGCGTCCCCCGGTGTGGTTCTTGATGGGGTGCTGTGACCACCTCTTGCTGCTGAGGGGCCTGGGACGGTGGCAGCCCTGCATAGGTCGGGATGGGGAGTTCTCCACCGACCGTAACCACAGGCATGATCACAGTAAGGAGGTCTCCCGCTGCCCTCTTCCTCCCCTGCTCTGTGGAGTATGGTCCACCCCCCACTCAGTAGTTAGGACGCTGCCCAGGCAACGCCCCAACTCTCCCCTCAGCTGTTGGCCCACAGCAGGAGCCCCGAGTGGAGGTGGCATCTGAACTCCCAGTCGGCTGGCATCCTTGGGCAGAGGCCCCTCCCTTTAGCGCTGACCTCTGACCTACACACCACGGGGTCATGGGAACGGAACTCAAACTCCACCAGTGGCTGGCGCGGGGCAGTGCTCCAGTGCCCCCCCTTGGATCCTGGACCTGGGGGTGCGGCTGTGGGAGACACAGTGTCAGGTCGGGCTGCTGGCTCAGAGCCCAGGCAGCCCCCGGGAGCCTGCCCCCGCTGACTTGGGAGTGGACCTTCGGGAGGCATGTCCACAGTCCTGCCACGCCAGCTGCTTCCGGGATGCGGGGGACAAGGCGAGGCCACTGAATTCACGAGGAGCATCGGCTCCTGGCCCCACTCCTCTCACTGTGAAGTGAGTTCCTTGATGGGAAGGATGCTGAGCACTCCGCGGTAGAGTCGGTGAGCCCAGGAGGACGGCTCTGGGCCGCTCAGGAGCGAGGAGTGCAGGCCAGGAAGGTGAATCTGCACGCAGAGCAGGCGCCTGTTCCAGGGAATGGAGCTGCCACTGGCTGGTCACTCGGGGTGGCTGGAGCCAGCTCAGCCGTGTTGCTGAGCCCACGAACACCTTCATCTCTGCCACCGTGGACGAGGTGGCTGGGGAAAGAGGTTGGTGTGAAATTCCTCTCTGCAGAGGTCGCCCATTGGTGAGCACTTACCTGGGACACCAACGGCTTCACTTTCTTTGCCCATCTACACAAACTCTCACACAGACTCCTTTGCCACCATTGTTCCAATCATGCTCCTTCCAAGTCCCTGACCACTCGGCCAAACCACTGGCCACAGGCCATGGATCAGTGCAGGGCCATTTCTCCTTCCAAGCAGAGTGCACAACCAGGTGCACTGCCCAAAGCCCTGACAGTTGGGAAATGTCCCCTGATCGCTGTCCTTCAGGGCTGTCCAGAGAGGAGCTGCAATGCTGCAGCTGTCCACCTTCAGGTGCTGCCCACACACCACGCAGAGCCATCCGTAAACCCACATGGGCCTTCTCTTCCTGCCTGATCATAGAGGGTGTGGGTGCAGGCAGGAGAGAGGTGGCAGGAGTGAGGACCGTGGGCGTTTGGGCTGCTTCATGCAACCCGCTTGTGCCTGATCACTATGTACCACTTCCACTTGCTGATGGAGGGCTGCTGCACACACCCCACCTGGTGGCTTAGTGGGTCAGATGACCCCCAGTTCATGACGGGCAGTTCAGGGTGCACGGCAACTCAGCTCAGGTGGTCTTCAGGCCAAAAGTGGTGTCTCAAAAGGTGTGTGTTTGTCCATAGAGGACAACAGGGACTTTCTCCATAGTCCTAAAGGCCTGGGCTGCAATTCGCCTGTAGGGTGCTGCCAAAGGCCCCATACCATCCTGATCTGTCCCTGACACCTCACTCTCCATTTCCTGGAGGGGGTACTAGAGATGGAATCCAGGGGTGCTTAGTCACTGAGCCACATCCCCAGCCCTTTTATTTTTTAATTTTGAGACAGGATCTCACTAAATTGTTTAGGGCCTTGCAAAGTTGCTGAGGTTGGCTTCAAACTTGAGATCCTCCTGCCTCAGCCTCCCAAATAGCTGGGATAACAGGTATGTGTCCCTGAGCCTGTCACAGTCTCTGTGTTTGCATGATGCAGGGCCTTTCCTAGAGGGGATCCAGCCTTCCCTTCAAGACGTCTGGTCTGTAAACTGACTAAAATCTGGGAATTGATTGAGGGGCTGTGATTATCTGACTTTATGAGTTACATTTTTGTTCTCTTCACCTAGAACTTTAATGCTGATACAGATCCAGTAAGAACTTAGTGGGCTTCCTAAGTATCTCACTACTAGGGTCACCACCTTAACTGGCCAACAGCCCAGGACTCCACGGGCCAAGGCATTCTGGTCTCTGCTTTGGCTCTGCTGTCTGTTGTAGTATCCATGGCCACCTTGCCTTTGGTGTCTGAGGGACCTGCCTGTCCTCGTCATGGTGCATGCCGGCTCTCCTATTTCCGTATGTTGCCGTTCCGTGAAAGCTGCTCCTGCTGTGAGCTCTGCAGAGACATCCGGGCTCCCCTCAAATCTATTTCTCACAGAACTGGTGAAAGAAACATTTTCTGGGCTCCTCCAGCGGTGAGTAGGTCTTACGTAATAAATCCACCCTAACATCCCAATCTCCCGCCGGGTCTCCTCCCAGAACGAGGCAGGTCTGCACTTGGAGCCCTTTACCGAGGGCTGCCTTTCGCTCCATGTTTCCACCAATCAAAATGGGAAACCACTTGTGCCTCCTTGAGCTGCAGCACAGAATGCAGAATTTCTGGGTTGGGGGCCCATATCGGTGACTCTGGCTGACGCAGCTTTACGCTCTCTCCGTATTATCCCATGCTCGCCCTCCGTGACCACAGGCACAGGTCTCCCGAGTCCCTCTAAGTTAGAAGAGTCCTCCTGGGTCCCACTGTGCACCCTCACCTTCAGGGGCTGCCTGCGACTTGGAGTCTAGTTATGGGGTGTGTTGGCCAGCACTTTGTCACTGTGACAAAATACTCAAGATGAGCCACTTACAGGAGGAAAGATTTGTTTTGGCCCATGGCTTCAGAGGTCTCAGGCCACGGAGAGCTGAGTCCACTGCTCTGGACCCAAGGAGAGGCAGAACATCACGGCGGAGAGGGAGGGGAGAGCAAAACCGCTCACCTCAAGGGGCCAGGAAGCAGAGAGAAAGGAGGGGACCAGGGAGAAGCTGGACTCCCCAGGCAATGCCCCCAGTGGCCCTCCCTCTAATTATGACCCACTCTGAAGTCTCCTTCGCCTCCAGCAGCGCCCCCTGGGGACCGAACCTGCACACATGAGCTTTGGGGGTATCCTAGATCCAAATCATAACCTGGGTCCTGAGGAGGAGAGCACGGTCCGGTCCGCCAGGCAGCCTCAGCCGGGCCACCACAGTCTCCTGAGACATGCAGCGTCACCTCCTCTGGTGGGGACGCAGAGGCTGCTTCTAGTGGCCAAGAAGGCTCAGCAGAACTGGGGCTCAGTGTCCTCCACTTCAGCACACTCTTCCCACAGGTCCCCACTCCAACTTTCAGGGTCCCACTCCTTCCCATTTTGTGCCCTCAGTTGAGCAGTAGACACCCCGAGAAACCGGGAATTCAATTTGCTTTGAAACCCAGCATCCTGAAAGGTGAGATTCTGGGTTCGCTGTTCAGCCATCTCAGCCCTATGGCTATGGAAGACAAATCTCCTGAGGACAGACAGACGAGCCTCAGGTCACGATGTGACTCTGAACCGGGAACTTGAATCTCTGAATTCCCAAGGATGAAAACCTGCTCTGCATCTCTCTTCACTTTATCCAGTGAGAAACCAGCCTTGCTCACTAGTTATCATGGGCACGGCCACCCAGATCCTCGCCTCACGGGAGTGACGCATTAGGAGCAGCCAGGGTGACATTTTGCACATCTCTGCTGCCACATACCACCGGGGACAATCAGTGTCCCCAGGAAGTAAGATGGGCCATTTCAGCCTCTAATCATACCTCCAAACACTCTTTTGACAAAAGAATGGGGAAGATTCTAATTTGTCCATGAATGATTGCCCTCCTCCTCCTCCTCCCCTTCCTCCTTGGTACTGGGGATGTAACCCAGGAGTGGTCTACGCCTGAGCTCAGCCCCAGCCCTTTGGATTTTGACACTGGCTCTCATGTTGCTCAGGCTGGCCTCAAACTTGCTCCTTCTCCCCCAGCTTCCTGAATAGCTGGGATCTCAGTTGGGTGCCCGTGCACCTCGCCCACAGGTTGTTTTGGCCAACATTTAAAATATGAAACTCTGTCTGGAAATAAAAATGTGTAAATTATTGTTTTGCTTAGAATTTGTGTATTTCCCAAACTCATAAATATGAATACAATTCATTTTATTCTATTTAGCAATTAGCAAATTACAGTGTTTAGCAGTTAGACAATGGGACCGTTTCCGGAGACTGAAATGGTAGTTTGGAGGTTGACAAGATACAGGTTCAAGGTTGTACGATTTTCTTTCTGATCTTCTTGATTCTAGTCACTAGAAATACATTAAGTTTTCTAAAAATGGTGTATTTCAACATGGTGGTCTTATTTCTAATGATCTCCACGTGCAGATGATTACAGCCCTTGTAATAGTGACAGAGGTGTCCTTCAGGACTGGGAAATCAAAACCAGCAGAACCAGAGGTAGAGCTTGCTCTCTTACAAACCACGGCTTATGGTTCAGAGAGGAATCCATCCGTCCTCCCAAACAACAGGTACCCACCGCTCTTGGCTTTGGGGTTTGTAAAATGTGTGTGTTTAACGTGCTCAACTGTCGACTTGACGTGTGTGCACCTGTGAAGTGATGCCACAGGAGGATGGCTGACACCTGTCACTCCACAGCTGCCATCTGGGCCCACCTGTGGTGGGAACGCGCGGGGACCTACACGCGCCAACCCAGGTGGCCTCCCCGTGATACCTGAGCCCTCCAGAACACATTCATCCTGAAAACGGAGACTTTGCAGCCTTGGCTCCACCTCCTTGTCCCCCCCTGCCGTCCCCCCTGTTCCACCCTTTTCTCTGGATGAGCGACCCCACCTTGGGGTTTGCTTCCTTGTGTGTCTGGCTCGTTGGCTCCACGTAATGTCCTCGGGGCCATCCGTGTTGTTGCAGATGGCAGGACTTCCTTCCTTTGGAGGCTGGATGACATTCCTGGTGGCCTGTGCCAAGTTCTCTCTGTCCTTCCGTCTGCTGACGGACAGCGTTTCTATATCCTGGCTGCCGTGCGTCGCGGTGTGATGACCGTAGTGCGGACATCTCCAGAGCCTGACCTCGAGGACCCTGGGTGAGCGCTTGGACGTGGGATTGCTGCGTCTCACGGAAGGCCAGTCCTCAGGAGCCCCAGGCTGCAATCCCCCCACCCAGAGGCACCAACATTTCCCCTACAGTGGACCGGGGCTCCCTTTCCTCCACCCCATCCTCTACACTTGGACTGTGTTACGTGGTCGAGTCCCACATGCTCCCATGCACACACACAGGCACGTTGCACACACACATCCACAAACCCAGGAAAAGCCCGTGGGACGGGACCTGTCAGTAACTCGGCCACACACTCAGGTTGAGGAGCATCTGTCCTCAGACTCAAACAGGAAAATCACCCCAACGGCCACTAGGGGGCGGGAGAGTCCCATCCTGATTAACACCAAAGGCCAGAAACCGTGTGTGGGCAGAACTGCAGACAGAACATATATCAGAACACCACATTGATATAGGCCCAAAATGATGTCAGTGAGGAGAGGTTGAAGACAGGAAGCACGGCCTGCGTTTCCCTACGCGTGTGCCTTTATACTTAATGCACACAGACACGGGGCAGGCCTGTAAACATATCATATTATATTATATACGTTCAAATACTCGTCCTGATGCTACACACACATAAAAATGTGTGTGTGTATACATTAAATATAAATGTGTGTATTTATTTATTAAAAAACGAAGGAAAACTCAGCAGGCTCTTCCGTGGGGGGAAGATGGCCATCTTGGTTCAACACCAACATCAGGACACTCCCCCTGTCCCACTGTCCCCAGCCCCCATTCTCTGCTTTGCCGGGACCTAGGGACCGCAGTCGCATCGCGTCGCGTCACGAGCTGGACAGACGGGGTCCTTGTCCAGCTCAGAGCCTGCTGTCCACCTCCGATGGCCCTCCTTGGTCTGCTCTTTCATTTTCCGCTCCCTGCGGTTGGCTTTCTCCGGGGATCTGCCTGCTGCCCCCGCCCCGTATCTGGTTCCCTGCTGCGATGGCGAGACCCACTTTCTGTTTGACGGGTCCAGCTCCACTCCGCGTCTGTCCCTGGGCATCTTCAGCTTCATCCCAGCATTTCCCCCAAGAATCCTGCTGGCGCAGAGGTGGACAGGTGGCTGGAGGCTCTTAGTAGAGGACGGACCCCCTGAGACCCAACTCGCGGGCCCACTCAGGCAGCACTGCCTAGGGAAAAGTGAGACACGCGGCATTTTCTTTCCTGAGGGGCAGTGGGAGGAGCAGGGCCAGCGAGGGGACAGATCAGCAGGGACGGGACTGGCCTTCCTCCCTGATCCTCACACATGCAGGACACAGGAGCCAGCTCTCGGGCAGCAGTGTGTGACCTCCAGGCTCCCAGCTGCCCCTGGCCCCTGCTGGAGGCAGCCCTAGCACATGGAGTGACCACGGAGTGGCCAGCCGTGCGGGAGGCCACTGTGACTTGGGAGGCACCTCCACATTCACAGGGGCCTGTCTGGGGACCGATGCCAGGGATCCTCTGAGGCCAGTCAAGGGAAGATCCCACCTGACCAGATGGGGCAGGAGCAGATGCTCACGGGGACTAAGTGGACGCTCAGCCCACCAGAGTGTTGCCAGGCCCAGGGAGCAGGGAGGGGAGGGGGCCTGACCCCCACAGATGCAGGAGGCCCCTCCACCTGGCGACCTCCAGCAGGACGCCCAGGAAGGTGATGGGGAGGGGGGCCAGAGATGGACTAGCCCTAGAGAGAGTGGCCATCGTGACCTGGAAGAGCTCGTTTTAACCCGTGGGGAAGGTGAGCGGGCAGTGATGGAGGAGGCCGCTTACGAGACCGACCAGAGACTCAGAGCCCAACGGAGGCTTCCCCAGCGGGCGGCACAGGACCCGGGAGAAGGTGAAGAGAAGGTGTCCCCGACACGCAGAGCCCCCTGGGGCTGGACAGCAGCACTGGGAGCCAAGGACACGCCGAGAGCCACGTCCTGGGTCCTGGGGGAGGCGCCGGCTTCCAGGAACAGAGAGGGGGAGGGGGCGAGCCACAGAGGTCAGGGTCGGGGGTCTCAGACCCCCTTCCTGCGCCTCGGAGCCCTTGGGCCCACATGGGCCTGGGAAGCCCATCAGCGTCCCAGACAAGAATCCAGCCACACCCAGAACCACCGGGGCTACAGTCCACCAGTCCCAGAACCACCCATCAAGGCCTGCCCAGGGGTCTGGGTGCACGGGCCTCTGTTGGCCTGGGAGCCGTCCGATCAGAAGGGGCCAGCTGGGCGTCAGGAGGCCAACGTGCCCCCACCTGCCCTGTCCCACACATCCCTTAGTGCTCCCAGGGATGGAGCCTGCCTGGGGGCCAGGCGGCTGAGCAGGGCTCAGGTCCAGGGCCCCCGCAAGAGAGCAGAGGCAGGCGGGACCAGGGCCCAGAGCTGACCAGGGTCACTGCCCTGGGGAGCAGGGTGGAAACGGAGCGAATGTCCTCGCCGTGTTCTAACAGCCCTGTGCGGGCGCCTCACAGGTGAGATGATGCTGGGTCGTCAGGAGCTGGACACCTCCCTCCACGAGGGTCCTGGCAGCCAGTGTGAGAGTGACTTAGGGGAACCGGAGCCCGTCAGGACCAGGATCCCTGACAGGAGGTTTCCAGCCCCTGCTGACCCTGTGTGGGCTTCTAGGTTTCCTCCCAAGTCCACTTGCCCCCATCCGTCTGTCCATCTATCCGTCACCCACCGTCAGTCCATCCACCACCCACTCTCCAGCCGCCGTCATGTCCGTCAGTCAGGTACCTCGCTGTGTATCAGGCGCTGTATGGGTCTGCCTGCTTCTGCCAGCTGAGTGCTGTGGTCTGTGCACCCGTCCTGCGGACAGTGGCCACGTGGGCTAACCTGGACATGTGTGCAGTGTAGCTGTGAAATACCTCACTTGGAACGCCTTCCGGAACCCACGACCTGCCGTGGTCACGTGGGGGAAGTTAGAAAAGGCCCAGAGCCAGTCCCTCCCTCCCTGTGACGTGCTTTGTGGCCTCACTCTGCATAGTTCCTGCCACAGGACCTGTCCTCCCACACGGGAAAGCACAGCGCAGGCCAGGGACGCTGGCCATGTGCCCTCGCCCCCCCACCCAGCCTCGGTGAGCCTGGGGATGTCGAAGGCATTGAGGGGCAGCCAGGGTGGGAGATGGGCGAGGGGTGCAGGACGCTGAGCCCTGGGGGAGGAGGCAGCCCTGCCCCCTCGGTGTCCCTGAGCCAACGGTGGAGGGACCCAAGGCCCTGGTGTGCTGTGGAGAGGGGACAGGACGGTCCATCTAGGCCTGCCTGGACCTGCTATTGGGCAAGGAAACCACCAGCAGAGAGCAGTGTGGACCGGGTGGTGGGATCCAGGCAGCTGAGTCCTTCCCTGGTCAAGCTGACCCTTGATGCCCCTCGAGGACCCTGCACTGTGGTGACTTTCTCAGGGGTCTTTCTCCAGTGCTCTGCCTGGGCCAGAGGAGCCACACGCAGGAGGGTGAGTCATGCCAGGTCCTCACCGTCCACCCAGGCCACTCTGGAGGGCAGTGGTGTCCACCCTGGGAGGGAGCCCAGCCCCAGCCTACACCACATGAATACCGCCTCCGGCTTCTCCCGACGGCTGCAGGCCCCTGCCAGGCAGCAGCCGCCTCCCGCTCAGGGCCTGCCCTCTGGCCAGGCTTGGCCCCACACACCTGGCCCTCAGGTCCCCCAGCCCCACATTTCCTCAGTGAGCGTCCTGGGTTCCGGGCCAGACGACAGGGAGCTGTCCTTGGCTCCCCCTAATGTCCACCCACATCCAACCACCCAGGGTCTGGGCACCTGTCCCCATAAATGTTCTCCCATCTGCCCCCAAGTCTTGCAAGGGAGTGTCTCCCTGATTCTGAAGCCCCAGACAGCCCAGAGGTGCAGGTTCCCTCCTGCTGGTGCATAATGGCAGTTCTCAGCCACTGATAGTTAGTTCACCCACCCCCTTGCTGCAAGATGCCTGCCAGTGCCCCAGCCATCCCACCCCTGTGCAGGCTGGAAGGCAAGGAAAGGCAGAAACAGGAGGAGGGCCCCCGGCCTAACTGCTGCTCTTCCAGCTCCTTCCTGGAGTCTCAACAGCAGGGCTCCACCTTGTGGGCACAGAGAGGGCCTCAGGGTGTACAGCCCTGTGCTGGGGTGTCCAGGTTCAATCCTCTATTCCACGAGGCTTCAGCTGGAGCGGGGAGCAGGAGAGCAGGAGGCCATGGAGTCCTGGCCATGTCCCTCCTGTCCTGCAGGAGAGGACGAGGCGACTTCTGCCCAGTGGACGCTGAGCCAAGGCTCTGCTTCCTCCAGGGACCCTGCCCAGACCCTCCATCTCTGCTGAGCCAGGCTCTGAGATCCCCCGGGGGAGGCCCGTGACCATCGTGTGCCGAGGCCCTGCTGGGGCTCAGGAGTTTCGCCTGGAGAAGGCGGGAAGACCCCTGTACTGGGGTCAGAGGAGCCCTTCACCTTCTGAGCGAGAGGCCAGGTTCCTGTTCCCCTCCATGAGTGAGGACACTGCTGGGCTTTATCGCTGCCGCTACCTAAAGTCCACGTGGTCTGAGCTCAGGGAAGACTTGAGGCTGGTGCTGAGCAGGGAGGACGTCACCCAGGCCCCCACCCCAGTCCCAGCTCAGGCATCAGGTTGGTCCCCAGGTCCTGGACCCTGTCCCCGCTGCCGTCCTGTCCACAGCCTCCTGCCCCCACCTGGCCCCAGGCCCCTCCCTCTGCACAGTGTCCCCTCAGCCCTCATGCCCTGAGGTCCCTGGAGCCCTGGTCTCATGGGCCACTTTGTGTGACCTGGACACAGGTCCAGCATGGGGTGGGCATGGAGCTGGCCCTGCTGCTGGGTGGGGAGGGGTCCCCAGAGCTGGCTGGGGGAAGACCCCTTCACTCAGATGGAGGGTTCACTGTCCTTCCCACGGGGCCAGAGCCTGGGTGGCTGAGAGTGACATCTGGTGTAGTCCCCTCCCACTGGGCAGGTCACCTGGGCCAGGGATGTCCCTGACTAGGGCTGGAAGGGGCACTGGGGAAGCTTTGGGATGTGATGGTCCATGTCCTCTGTGCTCAGTCTGGTTGGTGTCCAGGAGGGTCAGCCCATTCCAGGGAAGAGCAGGGGACAAGTCTTCTCTCCCTTCTCTGTGAATTCTGCTGTAACCCAGACGACCTGGGGGGCAGATGCACAGTGTCCAGGGGTGGGCCACATGCATAGTGTCAGAGGTGGGCCACATGCACAGTGTCCAGGGGTGGGCCAGATGCACTGTCCAGGGGTGGGCCAGATGCACAGTGTCCAGGGGTGGGCCAGATGCACAGTGTCCAGGGGTGGGCCAGATGCACAGTGTCCAGGGGTGGGCCAGATGCACTGTCCAGGGGTGGGCCAGATGCAGTGTCCAGGGGTGGACCAGATGCAGTGTCCAGGGGTGGGGCCCCAGTCAGTTCTGGGGGCACTCACTAGTTTATCCTGAGGCTCTGACAGGTCCCCAGGATCCTGGGTACTTACTGGTGGCACAGTGGCCCCTAGGTGAGGTCAGTGCCTGGACCTCCTGACCCTGTGTCCTGGTGAGGCTCCCCACCCTGTCTGCCCATGACCAGGACCTGCTGGTGAGTGCTGGTGGGTGCACAGCAGGATCAGCTCAGGGGCCACCTGGGTCCCCAGATCTCCTTGCCCACCCTGGGGTTCTGCAAAGGTCACCATAATCCAGGTACAGGAGAGGGCCCAGGCAGGAGTTAGAGGACACTGTGGGAGGTGAGGGACACCCACAGGAGCCCCAGACCTCAGGTGTGTGACTCCACCTGTGCTCCAGGCAGGCACACAGGGACTGGTGTAAAGCAGGTCAGCTCTGTAGAGACCACCGTGACCTCCACAGGTGAGCAGGCACCTGGCGGGAAGGGGCCATGACACACCCTGCACCTCTCAGGATGTGGCCCCAGGGCAGGGACGAGGCTCCTGGCAGGTGACAAGGTGTGGAGTGGTCATGCTGATGCTCACCCCATCCTGACCCCAGACCATCATGGTCACCTGTGCCTCCCTGTCCATGTGACGGGGTGGGGTGTCCCCCACTGTCTGTCCTGTTGGTCCAGCTGTCTGGGTGGTCAGTCCCACCTGCCCCTCTGCTGTCTGCCTGGAACCTTCCAGGAGGAGGAGACCCTGTGTGCACCCTCGGTCATCCCCTCCCTGTCCCCATGCTGTGGGGACCCTGGTCCTGTCAGGGCTTCCCCCGTGTCTGTGAGGTGACGTGTCACGGTCCTGTGCACTGAGACTCCATTAGGACCTGCAGACCCAGACCTGTCAATCACCAGCTCAGGAGCTCAGCTCCAGGGTGCACTGGGCTGGGCATGCTCCTGGGACCCAGCCCCATGCACTCTGGGTCCTGCTCACTGTAGCTCAGCACTGTGTCCCCAGGAGACCCTGGGTGTTGGGGGAGGAGGGTCACCCAGGGAAGGGCCAGCAGAGCCCATCCATCCTGCCCTAGGGACGCACACACAGGGGTCACCTACCCTGACCCTTTCCCAAGGCCTCAGATGCTGGGGTTTGGGCTGAGAGGAGGGACGGGGACACTCAAAGGTCCAGCAGACGTCGGGCTGGATGAACTGGCAGAGCAGAGACAGCCCTGGTCCAGCCCAGGGTCACCCTCTGCCCTCCCATGGCTGGTTCTCACAGTGGGCTGTGGGCACCACCAGGCCCTGAGCTCCCCTCTCATCCTCAGGTGGCAGAGGCTGCTCGTCCCCCGTTTTCTCCAGGGTGGCCTTGGCCTTAGACTTGGAGCTGAGTTTGATCAAAGGCAGCTGTGTGTGCTCTAGTCCCCTGTCCCCAGGGCCCTCCTGTTCACTGGGAGACCTGGGAGGGACACAGGGAGCAGGGGAGGTGGGGCAGGGTGATCCCAGTGACAGGACAGTCAGGAGAAGGGTCAGGAGGCCACAGTCAGCCTAGAGGAGAGGCTGCCCAGCCCTTCACCAGCCTCTGACTCCTAGGAGTCCCACGTGACATCAGCCCCACCCACAGGAGTGAGCTCCCCACAGTAGGTCACCTGGGACTCTGCATGGTGCCCACGGGGACAGGTTCTGGCCTGGAAAGTGGGGAGTGGCTCCTATTTCAGGGCCCTGGGGTGGGTCTTGTCCACCTGCCAGTGACCTGTCCTGACAATCAGCCGTGTCCTTCTGCTTCCAGCCTCCACCCCCCCAGAACATCATGGAGCTGAACTGTGTCCGCCTGGGCCTGGCTGGGCTGGTCTTGGTGGTCCTGGGGGTGCTTCTGGGGTAAGCTTGGCACAGCTGGCCCAGGTCACATAGAGAGGAGAGCCTCCTCCAGAGAGCCTGACCCCAGGGCCCAGGGGAGATGCCCACAGGACTCAGCCCATGTGGGCCCCAGGGACCCAGGGCCACCGTGGACTGTGCACTCTGGACCTGGACACTCTGCAGGGTCTGAATACGTCCTCCACCTGCACCAGGGAGCCACGTGGACACTTCCCAGCCTCCTTCGGTGTCAGCTCCTGTGTCCCAGGGTGGCCTCCACGCTGGACACCCAGCACCTGGGCCCTGGCCCACATGTGGCTCCAGGACCTGGCTGAGCATGAGGAGCCCTGGGTGTGTGTGACGCAAGACTGGGGGAGGGTGTGCAGCACTGGGGTCCCCTCAGCCTGAGAAGAGCCTGGAGGGTGGGCGTCCTGCACTCCTGCTGCGGGGGCGGGTCTGAGTGCTACCTGCCTCTCTCCCTTTCCTCAAGACCAAGGAGAGCAGTGGCTCCCTCCCTCTCCCTCTCCATCCCTCTCCCTCTCTCCCTCCCTCTCTCCCTCCTTCTCTCCCTCCCTCTCTCCCTCCCTCTCTCCCTCTCCCTCTCCCTCTCCCTTTCCCTCTCCCTCCCTCTCTCCCTCCTTCTCTCCCTCCCTCTCTCCCTCCCTCTCCCTCTCCCTTTCCCTCTCCCTCTCTGTCTCCCTCTCCCTCTCCCTCCCTCTCCCTTTCCCTCTCCCTCTCTCTCCCTCCCTCTTCCTCTCCCTCCCTAATCAGCTTCTTGCATTGCAGACTGGGGAGCAGAGAAGAGGTGCCCAGCTGCTCTGCATCCCTCCTGGGCATTCTTGCTTCCTTCCATCCAGTGAGGGACAACACTGGGAGACAAGGTGGGGTCCCTGCCCTCCAGCCTACTGGGATTTCCCCTTGCCGGGGGCACTACATCTCAGGGACAGTGCAGAGGGTCAAGGAACAGGGTTCCTTCATTTCAAAGTGTACAGCTGCATGTGTGAAGGCAGAGAGCCAGGGGCCAGCAGCCCGGCCTGTAGGATGTCATTTACTGAGGTGCCCAGAAGAGCCAATCCAAACAGGCAGCGAGCAGTTTGGTGATTGCTTTGTGCCTGGGGAGGGGCTGGGAGTGACTGCTTAATGGGGGCTGCTTTTGAGCATGTCAATGTCTTGGGGCCAGAGAGAGGTGATGCTGGGTGGCACTGTGGGTGGACTAGATGACATTCAGCTGTGATCTGTAGAGTGGCTGAGTTCCTGGCAATGATCAAGGCCACAAACAAGGATAAACGCTGGTGGTGCTGGGGACAAAGGACCACTTGACACTAGACTGCAGACTAGCTCAGCCTCTCCCGGAAGCAGTTTGGAGAGTCCTCAAAGACTAGGGGTGGCCGGGTGCAGCGGTGCACCCTGCAATCCCAGGCTGAGGAGGAGGATCCCTAGTTTAAAGGCAGCCTCAGCAAAAACGAGGCACCAAGCCGCTCCGTGAGACCCTGTGTCTAAATAAACACAAAATAGACCCCGGTGGTGGAGTGCCCCTGAGTTCAATCCCTGGTACCCGCCCCCCCCCCCAAAAAAAAAAGGCTAGGGGTGGAATCATCATATGGCCCAGCTCTCCCATTTTTTCCAAAAGATCTAAAAATAGGCACACTGCAGCAACACGGACACGTTGACAGTTACAGCAGCATTTCAGTAGCCACATCTTGGGATCAACCCAGATGCCCATGGATGGATGATTGTCATAACACACACACAACACACACACACACTCACTCCGCAGTGGAGTTGTACTCATTCACAAAAAGTACTGAAATGATAGCATTTGCTGGTAACGGGATGGAAACGGAGGGTATTGTGTGAAGTGAAATGAGCTAAACTCAGGAAGTCAACATGGTAAGAGAGAGAAGGGGGGGAGGGACAGGTAACAAAGGTGAAGGGAAGATGGGGTGAGAAGACGAGATGGAGAGACAGAGTTCAGGGATGGGAAAGGGGGGCACATACATAGACCCCAGGGACGTCACCTTTATGCACAGGAGAAAGAACCATCCAATAGAAACTAACAGACAAGCTAAGGAGCCTGGTAGAGGAAGGGGAGTGGTGGGGTGAGTGGGGGACCGGAGGAACAGGGAGGGAAGGGGGTCCTGAGTGGAGTGAACTCGTGCAGGCAGGGGTTTGTTGGGGTGAAGCCGACGACTAGGCCTCCCTGGGAAGCTCCCTTCAAGGAGAGCAGAGGACCAGGTGTGGGGTGTGGCGCGTGTTTTGATCATTCTCTCCTAGAAGTGCAAGCTCTCCCTGTGGCTGCCACCAGGGGGGTGGTCAATTCCCCCGCAGGTTGGTGGCCTGAGGGGTGGTTCAGATTGATGACCTGGAGCTTCCCCAGCTCTGGGGAGCAGGGATCGTCCCTCCTGCCCTGGGGTGCAGCCCACACATTCTCACTTCTCAGCGGCAGCCTGCTCTCAGGTGGCTTGCCAAGTCTGTCCAGTGGTGGGTGACGACAGGCCCTGCACTGCACATTACGGCTGTCAGATCGCTCTTCAGTGTGCGCTCTCCGGGGTCTAATGCTGCAAGTTTCAATCCTTCTCTGTTTGGGGGATGGAACCCAGGACTCCCACACGCTAGGCTAGAGTTCACCTCCGAACCACGTATCAGCCTCTTTTTTCTTTTTATTATATTTCATTCTCAAGGGATGATTTGTGGGGTTTTTTTCTCCTGTTTTGCTTAGTTTTGATTTATCCTGGGTTCATTTCGGTCAGGGGCTGGAACGCAAGCCTGTCAACAGCGTAAGACGACAAGAAAGTGGCAGTAGCCAGAGAGGCAGGACCCGTTCCCAGCCCCAGCTTCCGCAGGAGAACACGCAGGCCAGGCGATGTCTGCACACGCAGCGGGTTGCGACAGGGCACAGGATGCCCGAGGGTGGGGACCCAAACATGCCCTCGTGCAGGGGGCGCTGCCTTCGCACCCGGAGTCTGCCTCTCAAGGCGCGTCAGGAGGGACATGGGGCTCCCCCAAAGTGCACCCTGACCAGCGACTCCCAGGAGCTCCCAGGCCTTTGGCCCTGCACTGGGCGGCGTCACTGACCCCTCTTGTTCTGAGGCTCCAGCTTCTTGGACTGAGCAGCTCTCCAGCCTGCAGACGGCCACTGTGGGACTGTCCCCCTTCTGGCTGTGTGAGCCAATCTAGTAAGTCCCTTTTATGGTCATACCTACATAGGTGTCGTGCGTCTCTGTCCCCAGAGAACCCTGAGTAGCACAGGGGAACTTCAGAGGAGAAGACAGGGACTCCAAGGTCCTCAGCTGCCGGGTCCAGGGATCAGGACGGACTCTCAGACCCTGGGTTCTCGGGATGACGGTGTGGAGGGAGGGACCCCTCGGAGTTGCCCCTCAAGGCGATGCTGGTTGCGATGGCCCTGCACCAGTGCCTCCCACAGT
The DNA here is from genome assembly GCF_052094955.1 of Ictidomys tridecemlineatus. NCBI lineage: Eukaryota > Metazoa > Chordata > Mammalia > Rodentia > Sciuridae > Ictidomys > Ictidomys tridecemlineatus. Next base: position 2,523,300 of record NC_135491.1, on the reverse strand, counting down.
CACCCTCTGCTGCCTCGCAGACTGGAACCCCACCAGTGGACAGCGTGCTGAGGCCCTGGGGCTACCTGGACCAGGAGCCAGGGTGGCTGAGCAGGAGGACCAAAGACACCCCAGCCCATGTCTCTGTCCTCCAGGCCCTAGGTGGACACGGGGCTGCCTCTCCTCCACTCCCTCCAGGGTGCAACCGGTCGGCACATGGGCCTCCAGGGTCAGGGAAGGACACTGTAGGGAGCCTGGCAGGACATGAAGCCTGTGGCCAGCGGGAGACTGGCCCAGCACAGAGGCAGAGGCCGTGCGCACCTCCCCAGTGTGCGCTAAAGGCCAAGAGGAGGCTTGCGGCCTGCGCTGCGGGCTGACGGGAGGAAAGGGGCATCTCAGGACATCCTCCCGAGTGGGGTGTTGGAGAGATGGGAAAGGAGCGGAGAGGACTGCGGGAGAGGGGGAGGAGGCTGGCCGAGCTCTGAGAGAAGCTCAGGTGTCCACACCTGAGCCCGTGGTTTCCAGGGTGTGTGAGGGACCCTGGGACCCAACCCCCACCCGGGGTACTGGTCTCCGTGGTTGTCTGTCCCTCACTCTGTTGGTCTGCAGAACGTTGCTCTGTGGACATCCAGTCGCTCTAGCCATGTGGGAGAAGGAGCACGGCTGTCCCCACCCTGTGTCCCCGTGTGGGTCAGCACGGGAAGCATTCTTTCCTCCCGCCTCTGTGTTCCAGTTATTTCTGTTGGGCGCCCACACTGCGGGGCCTGCTGGGCGGGAGGGGAGCTTGTGCTTGGCTGGACGGGCCACCGAAGACCAGGGTTGTGGACCTCCAGGGCTCCCTGTGCCGAAAGGGCAGCTGGGAAAGTCAGGGGCAGGAAGGAGGAGGAGGAGGAGGAGGAGGAGGAGGAGGAGGAGGAGGAGGAGGAGGAGGAGGAGAGAGCCAGGAAGTCAGCCCTCATGGTTCCTGTCTGGGCCTCGCCTCTTTCCCCCTTAGCCTCTGCCAGCCCTGAGGCCTGGGCACTCAGCTCCAGATTTATAAAGGATTAGAAAAGCATTTTGAAGGTCCCCAACACAAGGAAATGGTAAGCGTCAGAGGAGGAGAAAGTGCGTGTCATCCTGAGGGTCAGGCTGTCTGTGAGGGGTTGAGTCCTCACAGTGGACCCTGTGAAGCTGCACAGCTGCACATGCAGTGACCGTGGTGGTGGCCACATACAGAGTGTTAGGGGACCCAGCTCTGGAACCAGGCCTTGTCCTTTCTGTCTGGCTTGGTGACACGTTCCAGTTGCAGTGTTATTTAGGGTCAATCTTGCAGGAGGCTCTGTCCACGTTAGCTTCTCCATTTCAGGGGAAGCCATAGGGAGGTCTGGGCCCAACTCCACTGGACCCTGAAAGGGAGACAGCAGATGACCCAGGCCAGGCCCAGAGCAGCCCCAGGCAGACCCTTAGAGCCAGGGCACGGCCTGCCCGGGAGGACGTCTGACCGCGAGGCCCTCCTAGGCAGCTCAGCACTGCAGGGCCATGCACCCCCCTCTGCAGTGTGGCACATGTTTCTGACCCAAGATCCACCCGGGGCACTCTGTGGGATTCAGAGAAAGACCCTTACGCCGTGCAGCTCAAGCAGTGCCCACCTCATGAGGCTGCTGGGGCCCCAAGGGGAACAGGTCTCAGTCCCTAAGGAGAGGCAGCACTTTTGTCTGGAAAGGGCCGAGTAGCAAATGCTTCAGGCTTTGAAGGCACAACTACTCAACTGTGCCACCGTGCAGGGAAAGCATCCGTGGCAACACGTGAGGGAATGAACACATGCAGGACTGTTTCCAGAAATTCTTTATAAAACATGGATGACACAGGTGCGGTGGTGCACACCTATAATCCCAGCAGCTCAGGAGGCTGAGGCAGGAGGATGGCAGGTTCAAAGCCAGTCTCAGCAACTTAGCAAGGCCCTAAGCAATTTGGCAAGACCCTGTCTCTAAATAAAATGGGCTAGGGATGTGGCTCCATGGCTGAGTGTTCCTGGTTCTATCCCTGGTATGAAGAAGAAGGAGAAGAAGAAGGAGAAGAAGGAGACGGACAAGGATGAGGGGTGAGCAGAATCTGGCATGCCTTGATCCAGACTAATAGCTACCACCATTGTTGCCATCACTGGCACCACCACCATCACCACTATCATCACCCACCATCACTACCATCACCACCATCACCACCATCACTACCATCACCAATATCACTGCCACCACCACCATCACCACCATCACCACTATCATCACCACCATCACCATCATCACCTTCATCACCACTGTCACCACCATCACCACCACCATCACCACCATCACCACCATCACCACCATCACCACCATCACCACCTTCACCACCATCATCACCACCATCACCATCACCACCTTCACCACCATCATCACCACCATCACCACCATCACCATCACCACCATCACCACCATCACCACTATCATCACCATCACCACCACCATCACCATCACCACCATCACTATCATCACCTTCATCACCACTATCACCACCATCACCATCACCATCACCACCATCACCACCATCATCACCACCATCACCATCACCACCATCATCACCATCATCATCATCACCATCACCACCATCACCACTATCACCACCATCACCACCATCACCACCATCACCACCATCACCACCATCACCACCATCATCACCACCATCATCACCACCATCACAACCATAACCTTCATCACCATCATCACCACCATCACCATCACCACCATCACCATCACCATCACCATCATCACCATCACCATCACCATCACCATCACTACCATTATCACCACCATCACCACCATCATCACCACCATCACCACCATCATCACCACCATCACCATCACCACCATCATCACCATCACCATCACCACCATCACCACCACCATCACCACCATCACCACCATCACCACCATCACCACTATCATCACCATCATCACCACCATCACTACCATCACCACCACCATCACCACCATCACCACCACTCTCATAATCACCATCACTGTCACTATCACTATCACCTCCACCACCATGACCACGCTTACCACCATTCTCACTATCACCATCACTGTTATCACTACCTATCATCACCATCATCGTCATCACCATCATCATGCTTTAACTATGACATGACATGTTGAGCTTTTCAAGTACAAAAGACACAAGTGTCCATGTCTGTCTGCCTGCTGAGAGTAAATTCAGACCTAGACATTTCCTGAAGGGGAAGTCAAATGCTCCCCGTTACCAAGTTCAGGAACATTTTTTAACTATGGAGACCAGGTGGAGAGGAAATCCCTGTGTTTCAGGGAACACGGGCCTTATTGTGGCATTCTGTGGGGATAGAATGAGAAGGGACACACTGGGGGTTCTGAGGGCTCTGTGCTGTTCATGCCCTTGGACAGCCAAGCTGAACCAGCCGTGATCAGAGGGGTAAACGGCACACCTGGGGTGCGTTTATGCACGATCACGGCTTAGCTGTGAGGAGTCCCCAGAGCCCCGTGGGAGACAACACAGAAGGTTCAGGGGGGAAGCAATTGGGTTGGGAGAGCCTTACCTGGTCAGAGCACTAACCCACTGGTAGGATCCTCTGGGTGGTACCCGGGCAGGTGGGTGTGGCTGGAGGAGGTGGTCACTGAGCTGTCCTGTGAGATTTACATTTTTGTCCCTGGTGAGCAGAGCCCTCTCTGCATCCTGGTGCCATGTCCTGAGCTGCTTTCCTCCTCCACGCCCTTCCACCAGGGTGCCCTACCTCACCTTGGGCCAGAGCTGTGGAGCCACCAACCTTGGACTGAGACCTCTGAACCGTGAGCCCCAAATCAACTTTTTCTCATCTAACATGGTTCTTGTCGGGTCTTTGGGGCACAGCGGGGGAGACGCTGGCCACACCTGCACTCCTGTCCCCCATTGCCTGGGCGATTCCCGGGGTCTGATTCTCCCTGTGCTGGGCTGAAATGACTTCTGAGAAGGTCCTTACACACAGAGGTGGAGAAGACGTGGGTGGCCTTGCAGGGACATCTGTCCACCTGATTCTGGGACCTAGAGAATGGCCAGCCATAGCTCACATGAGTCGGCAGTGACCCAGAGAGACGCCCAACCAAGGGCTAAAAGCATGGGCTTCATACCTGACCTGGGCTGGGTGCAGCTGGGTGGGAGGGTGTCCACGGCAGGCTGCAGCCCTGGGGTCCGTCCCCAGCACCACGAAACAAGCCGACCCACCAAGAGACAGCAACAGAACCCCCTCAGCCCAGCGATTCTGCGGACCTGCTGCAGCATCTGCAACTGGACTTCCTGCTCCTCGGCCACGCTCTGCTTCTCCAGTGCTGCCCCAGAAGGTGAACTTGAAGTGACATCTACTTCAATCCCTCTTCCCCTTTCCTGCCCACCCCACGTTTCAGTTCTGAAATCAGGCGCTCCTCTCATCTGCTAAAGAGAAGAAGCCGAGGAAATGGGTGGTCACACTCAGGTCACCACAGTCCCAGCTCACCCGGGCCACACCCAGGGAACCCGGTGAGCCAGCGTTCACAATGGGCAGCCAGCAGCGTGGAGACCACCCTGGCCTTTGGCCATTCCCTGGGTCTTCATGGCCTGTCATTGTTGACATATCTTTTCTGTTTTATTTGACGGTTCATTGGTGAGTAATTGTGCACATTTGTGGGGCACACTGTGAAGTTATGCTGGGAACCCCGCAGCACCGTTAAACCAAGGGGACCAACCCACCCATCGCCTGGGGCCGATCCTTTCCCTGAGGTGAGAGGGCTCAAAGCTACACTTGGGACTTTGAAAGACACGTGTCACTAGCAATGATCCTCCCGGTGAACGAGGATCCCAGGGGACGTCCTTCTTTCTCACTGAAACCCTGGCCTTTGGCCACCGTTCGCCCCCGGTGGCCCCTCAAGGCCCCAGCGAGCCCCGCCTGCTCCCTGCCTTGGGTTTGGTCTTAGATTCTCACCTGTAAGGGACTCGCGGCATTTGCCTCTGGGCCCTGCTCTCTCACTTCTGAAGGTGGCGGGTGAGGGGGTAGGAAAGGGAACGGGACCCTCCTGGGTGTGGTCAGGAAGGGCCAAGAGCACAGGTAAGACTGGCCAGAGGTGGAGACAGCTGGACGCTAGAGGGACACATGGGAGAATGTTCTGGAAGGCCCAGGGATAGGAGGGTGACCGCCAAGGTCTGTCACTGGGTTCCATCAGCTCTTCAAGAATCCTCCGGAAACCCTGCTGGGGAGGAAAGGCTTACGCTTACTGCTTTTCCTGCTATTTTGTACTTTAAGATTCTCATTTTGTTAATTAACCTGATTTATTCATGCTGTAAACACAAATCAAGACATCACACCTTACCCCATGAACTTATAAAACTATTGTCTATTAAAAATTAAACCAATTTACAATTTTTAATAAGGTCCTTGTTTTCTGTCATTATCGTCCTCTGAATGTGACGGCTTCTCTACCATTTCTGTATTTTAGGATTTTTTTCACTGCTCTTCATGTGCCAGGAAGCCAGAACGGGTTGCAAAAGAAGAAGAAAATTGTGTAATACTGAAAGACTCAGAACCAGTTACAGCCGAATTTTTGCATTCGTGGGTCCTTGCAGTGTGAGACCCCGTGCCCCCCGGGCTGCAGCTGCCTGCTGTGATGGGGACACGGGCAGGTTCAGGGCTGCCAGGCAGGCTGAGCCGTGGACGACCCCAACACCGGGAGGCTCCGAGTTCACAGTCTGAGGAAGCTGGCCCGGCCTGGGTGTGGGCTGGAGGGTTCCTTGCAGCAGAGTGGAGGGTAGAGAAGTCCCTCCACAGTGAAGCAATCTCAGAGGCCGTCACAGAGCTGACTCCTGCACCCCAACAGCTCGCAGCTACACAGCGGCAGAAAACTCAGGGAGGAGCTCTGAGCCTCGTGTTAAATATCAATGAAAACCAAGAAAGAACAATTCCAAGGACCCACGTATGAGAAATGTGTCTGCCCAGGAGCATGTCCCTTTCCAACACAAAGCCAGCCCAGACCAGCAGGGGGCCAGGGCTGGCGTTGGACAGGACAAGCCCGTACCCTGTCGGGAATGTCCTCTGTCCCCAAAGTGTGCCAACAGGCTTTTATTTTGGAACTAGACAATATACACTAAAACACGTAAGGAAAATAAAAGTGTAAAACTAACTTGGAAAACGCTAAAGAGGTGGGGTTCCGGGAGGTGCCTGGCACCCACACAGGGGAGACCCAAGGCACCCGAGGTCCACTGAGCAGGTATCCACAGAGCAGGTGGAGGTCACAGGTCCGGCCAAGGACGCAGCCCGAACCCAGCCCTGAGGTGTCCTTGGACTAATCTCCCCCTGCGTGACTGTCTCCAGACCTCCCCTCAGCATGTCCCCCCACCTCCACTCATCGGCACCCGCTTGGACCAGTGGCCCTGGGCTGAGGTCCCCGTGGTCCCCGTTCCTGCTCTTGCTTTATACAGTCAACCCCCAGGGATTCCTGGACCTGGGCAGGCGTGGAGATGGACGCTGCCATCGAGGGCAGGGAGGACGGGCACCATGGACAGGGCTCTCTTGGCTCTGGGGCGTTTGGAAGGCAGCTGGAGGACTGGGCTGCGAGGGCAGAAGTGGTTCCTGAGAAAGGGGACGTGTGTCCTTCAGAGGCCGATGTGCTGGGTAGAGCTGCTGGGCTTCCCCAGAAACCTTCGGTGTTGAAACTCAGGCTGGGGTGGCGGGTGTCCACCCACGGCCTCCGCTCAGCCGGGGGCGCCTCGGGCAGGCGGGGAAGTCCGAGTGTGCCCAGGACGAAGGAGGACATGGCGTCGCGTCCTTGTGAGCGTCCTGGACTCTTAGGAGGAGCCCTGGGTCTCCCTGTTGTAATTTACAGCCCCTCATTAGTCCCCTCGCGGGGGTGTGGCTCTTCATCACTTGTTAGTAATTATCTAAAATTAATCATTTGTCCCAAAAATCCCAGATTCAGTTATAAGGACTGACCCAAGGTGCAGTGAGACCAGGGACCGGGACCGCACAGAGTGATTAGTGGGGGTCACAGGCAGAAGCGAGGTCCTGGGCCGCGGCCTGACCAGAGAATCGATCCCTGTGCCCTGGTCAGAGGTGGGGCTTCTACAGTGGCCAGGACAGTGGCTCATCCAAGCCGGACAGCACCTGGCTTTCCTCGGTGGCTGGTGCTGGTTTCCTGAACCCTGGGGTAGGAGACTGGGCAGAAGGAAAGGCAGGAGGAGGCCCTGGGAAGGCCCCGCCCTGCAGAGCAGTTGGACGAGACCACTGCTGTCGTGAGGGACGGCTGGACCCCTCCCGCTCCGCTCACCTGTGTGCAGAGGCCGGAACCCTGCGCCGGGCAGGGCTGCCAGTCAGTGTGGTTCCCGCTGAGGCCTGCTCTGAGGGCACTCGGTCACTGGGGGATAGGGGCCCCAGCCCCAGGGCTGCTGAGGTGGGGTCCTGTTCCTGTGGTCCTCGAGCAAGGGCTCCCGGTGTCAGCAGCACCTCCTCTGTCCCGCCTCAGTCGGTCACTCTGCAGCCCTGACCCCCGTCCCCCGCAGGACGACTTCCCGCTACTGCACGGGCGTCTCTGTCTCTTCTTGGACCCGGGGCCTCTACCCTGAGCCAGACCCTGGCCATCGGTGACTTCCTATTTTGAGACGAGGTCCTGCTAAGTTGCTCAGGGCCCCTCTACGTGGCCCAGGCTGGCCTCAAACTTGAGGTCCTCTTGCCTCAGCTGGAGTCGCTGGGATTACAGGAGTGGCCAGGACACCCTGTGGTCCACCAGGCTATGACGTGCTGGCTGGACCTCCAGGAGGGCACAGTCACTCTAGGTGGTTCAGAGGACGACGTGGGCAAGACGTCACCCCCTGCCGGTTTTTGCCCCTGACCCAGCTCCTAGGAACGCAGCTTCGCGTTTCCCATCCCTGTGGGGACACGCGCTCCGTCAGCTCTCCTACAGGAAGGACGTGCCCAGGCCGCGTTGGGGGTCTGTCCCAGCCCCTCCTTGAGTGTCTGAAATGCCGAGGCTTCAGCTCCCACTGGTGGGACTCAGAGCAAGAGAAGACTCGGCAACTGTGCAGCTGCAGAAAGCACGGCCAAGGGCCTGGCAGAGGCACGGCAATGGACACCTGCGACAGACATGGCGTCGGCAGGAGCTGAGGAACCACAGCCCAGGTGTTGGGGTGTCAGAGCTGCACGGTGCTGGTGCCGTATCTGCAGAGCCCTGGTCTTTCTCTGGGAAACACCTTCTGGATTCCTACTGGGCCCCAGGAGAGACTGACCACTGGGCCATCCGTTGCCCTGTCATCAGGCCCCTCCTGAGCTGGGCATTGCCTGACCAGCGCCCAGAGGCCTCCATGGATCACGCTGAAGCAGCTCATCCAACACGTGGCTCAATAGGTTCCTGAAGGCACAGGAGGACAGAATGGCGAGCACCCAAAGTGTCCACTCCCCAGTATCAGAACTGTGACTGCCTTATCTTATGGGCAGTGATGGCCCGAGGGGGCCCCACACAACCCCAAGTCCTGATAAGTAGAAGAAGCAGGCAGAGGTCAGCACGAGAGACGGACCGAGCTGGAGCAGAGGTCAGCGTGGCTGCGGGCTTTGAGGAGGAAGGGGATGCAGGGGCCCAGGATCAGGAAGTGGAGAAGCCTGGAGAGGACCTCGAGCAGAGCTGGCCACAGGCCACAGAGGGCCACAGCCCACACAGGGCCACGGGCCACAGAGGGCTTGACGTAAGCCAGGGCCACCTGGGACTCAAGATGACCTGGGCTGTGAGACAGTGAACCCCACATGTGATTGGAGCAATGTCATCGTGCACAGCAGGGGCTGCTGGGACTATTCCCGCAGGCACACAGCGTGACTCAATGTCAGTCACAGTCCTTGGCCCCTCCCCCACGGACTTCCCCAACACGAGCTTCCCCGAAACTCCTCTCCCCTTTTCCTCTGGGGCTTCCACATGGGAGAGACCCTAGGCTTCCTGGTCTGTCCATGTCACTGGAATCTGTATTCTTAATGCCACCATTGTCCCCACAGAAACAGAAAGCTGATGTGCTGCCATCTGAGAGCTGGGACCTTCCGTGCTCTAAAACTGGGGTCCGACCCCTCCTTTTCTGCGATGTGTAATGCAAGAAATGTGTGTCCACTCCTGGGTGGACAGGAGCTCGGCCAGCAGCCAGCTCTCAGGGGACCCGCACACCCATCTGAGCTGCCTGCAGGGAGCCCAGGCCCACCCCACCCCCGTCCTGGGGACAAGAGCCAGGCTCTGGGAGGGCAGTTCCCCTTCCTGTGGGCAGCTAATGTGACACCCCCACATAAGCAGAACCCGGCCTCCAAGTGGCCACACCCTGTGTGTGACTGTCCTCCAGGCTCTGTGACCTCCTCCATCTGGACCCTGGGACCACGGGAGGACACACCATGACCCCCACCCTCACGGCCCTGCTCTGCCTGGGTGAGATGTGAAGGAGGGAGGGGACACCCTGTTCTGGGGGGACCCAGCCCACAGCCAGGCCCTGGCCACCAGGAGACCCAGGGCCCAGGAGGCTGTGGGGGGACAGGGCCTGCTCAGGCCTCAGGGGCTCCCCTCTCACAGGAACTCTCTTCCAGGGCTGAGTCTGGGCCCCGGGACCCGAGGGCAGGCAGGTGAGTGTCCCCAGCTGTCCAGGTCCTCCTCCTGGGGACCAGGAGCCACCCTGGACAGTGGGTGGAGAACAGAGTTGGGGGCTGAGGCTGGGGAGCCTGGAGGGGGCTGGGCTGAGGGCTGGGATCTGAGGGGCTGTGCTGGGACCCAGCCTCTGATCCCCTTGCAGGGACCCTCCCCAAGCCCACCCTGTGGGCTGAGCCAGGCTCAGTGATCGCCTGGGGAAGGCCAGTGACCATCTGGTGTGAGGGGCCCCTGGAGGCCCAGGAGTTCCGTCTGGATAAAGAGGGAAGCTCAGTGTCCTGGGACAGACAGAGCCCACTGGGGCCCGGGAACAAGGCCAAGTTCTCCATCCCATACATGACTGAGCTCCATGCAGGGAGATATCAATGCCTCTATCTCAGCCCTGCTGGGTGGTCAGAGCGCAGTGACCCCCTGGAGCTCGTGGTGACAGGTGAGAGGACCCTCAGGGGTCCCAGCCCCAGGCTCTGCCCTCAAGGAGGGGGTCTGCCCCCAGGGGTCCCTCTCACAGCCCAGCTGGGGGTGGTGTGGGAGGAGGGAGCCATGAACACCTGGCTCCTTCTCTCCTAGGATCCTACAGCAAACCCTGGCTCTCAGCCCTGCCCAGCCCTGTGGTGACCTCAGGAGGGAACGTGACCCTCCAGTGTGGCTCAGGGCAGGGATATGGCAGGTTTGTTCTCACCAAGGAAGGAGGACACCACCTCACCTGGACCCTGGACTCACAGCGACAACCCAGTGGGCAGGTCCAGGCCCTGTTCCCTGTGGGTCCCGTGATCCCCAACCACAGGTGGACATTCACATGCTACGGCTATTACAGGAGCAAACCCCAGGTGTGGTCAGTGCCCAGTGACCCCCTGGAGCTCCTGGTCTCAGGTGAGGAATTTGCTTTCTTGCCCCTTTAGTTTTTGAGACAACAGATATATTCCTGGAATTTTATCGCACAAGTGTTCCAAGTATGAGGGTAGATAGAAGGAAGCTGGGGATCCTGATCCAGAGTCCCCAAGTGTGAGAGGGTGACCTGCAGGCAGGACGGGACAGGCAGGGGTTGGCAGGACCCAGCCCTCAGCCCAGGCTCCTCTTCCTCCAGGGGTGTCCAGGAAGCCCTCCCTCCTGACCCAGCAGGGCCCTGTCCTGGCCCCTGGAGAGACCCTGACCCTCCAGTGTCACTCAGACGTCACCTATGACAGATTCACTGTGTCCAAGGAGGGGACACAGGACCTCCCCCAGCGCCCTGCCCAGCAGCCCCAGGCTGGGCTCTCAGGCCGACTTCCTGCTGGGCCCTGGGAGCAGCTCCCACGGGGGTCAGTACAGGTGCTACGGTGGACACAGCCTCTCCTCTGAGTGGTCAGCCCCCAGTGGCCCCCTGGACATCCTGGTCTCAGGTGAGGAGCCCAGAGGGTGCAGTCAGGGACCCAGACTCTGCACAGCCCTGTTGGGGGGCCCCAGGAGGTGATGGCCTGGGTGATGTGGGGTCTCAGGAGAGAGAGAGACAGGGAGGGGCAGAGAGGACAGAGACAGGGGACACAGGGACAGGAAGAATCAGAGACAATGAGACAGACAGAGAGCACAGGGTCCTCAGAGAGAGGCCCTGGGGAGGTCTCAGCTCAGAACAGGCTGGGGCCACCCTCACCCTCCTTCCTCTCTCTAGGACAGCTCCCTGTCACACCCTCCCTCTCAGTGCAGCCTGGTCCCACAGTGTCCTCAGGGGAGAACGTGACCCTGCTCTGTCAGTCACAGATCAAGATGGACACTTTCCTCCTGTGCAAGGAGGGGGCAGCTGATCCCCCCCTGCGTCTGAGAGCAGAGTACCGAGCCCCATGGTACCAGGCAGAGTTCTCCATGAGAGCTGTGACCCCAGCCCTCGGGGGGACCTACAGGTGCTATGGCTCTCACAGCTCATCCCCCTACCTGCTGTCACGGCCCAGTGCCCCCCTGGACCTGGTGGTCTCATGGGAGTGACCCTGACCCCATCCTCTGTGAGCTCAAGGATTCCCTCAGGGCCCTGCCCAGGACAGCTCTGGGTGGGATGGGAGTGAGGGGCCTAGGGAGGGTCGGCCAGCGGGACTCACCCCTCAGAGAGGAGGGGCCAGCGGGGTCCTCCAGCCTGTGCACCCACCCACCACTGGAATCAGGAAGGTGCAGGTGGGCACAGGAGTGTCCTGGGGAGGCCAGGCAGGTGTAGGAGGATGGGCAGAGACAGTCCCCAGGGGCAGCCTGCACCCCTCACCCTCCTGTCCTCCTCATTCCCAGGACCCTCTGGGGGACCAAGCCCCCCACCCTCAGGACCCAGGTCACCAGCTGGTGAGTCTCAGGGCACCAACCTAGGGTTTCCTGAGTCTCCTGGGGGCTGGACTCCAAGCCACCTTCCAGCCATCTAAGTGTCAGCCTGGCTGGTGTTCCTAGAGCTGGGTGGGGTGGAGAGGTGGGTGGGGACCAGCAGGGCTGGCACACAGTAGGTGCTCAGGTAAGCAGCGTGGCTCCTCGTCCACTCCCATGCCCAGGACTGGGAAGGCACCTGCCGGTTCTGGTCGGGGTCTCAGTGGCCTTCCTCCTGCTGCTCGTCCTCCTCGTCCTCCTCCTCCTCTGGCGTCACAGCAGACGCAGGAAGGCAGGTGAGTGGCACTGGGTGACCTGGCTCTCAGCAGGCGGTGGCCTCCCCATGGGCCAGGCAAGGGTGGGCTCAGGCCAGCAGCCCCAGGGAAACCTGCCCGCTGGGGACAGGTCACTTGGAAACACTTCTCCAGAAAATAGAGAAGAGCAGGCCCCTGCTCGCTGCTTCTAGACCAGTGTAGCAGGTGTGGACCCTTCCCGTCTCAGGGGACAGGAGGGGGGTCCTCACACTCCTGTGGTGGCCTCTAAGGGGCCATTGGTTCCCCCTGGGGCTGAGACTGTCCCCTCATGCAGCCCAGACAGACACTGGCTTCCAGGGACCTGCAGGGGACACAAGGGCAGCACCCAAGGACAGAGGCCAGCAGAAGAGGTGATTCCTGCTCCTGAGTCAGAGCCCCCTCACTGTCCCTCACTGCCCCCTGACACCCCTTGTCCCCGCACTGTCCCTCACTGCCACCTGACACTCCCTTGTTCCCTCTACCAACCATCACTGCCACATGACACCAACTTGTCCCACCCATTGTCCCTCACTGCCACCTGACACCCCTTGTCCCCCAAACCATCTCTCACTGCCACCTGACACCCCTTGTCCCCCCACCGTCCCTCACTGCCACCTGACACCCCTTGTCCCCCTCACTGTCCCTCACTGCCACCTGACACCCCTTGTCCCCCTCACTGTCCCTCACTACCACCTGACACCCCTTGTCCCCCCACCATCCCTCACTGCCACTTGACACCCCCTTGTCCCCCTCACTGTCCCTCACTGCCACCTGACACACCCTTGTCCCCCTCATTGTCCCTCACTGCCACCTGACACACCCTTGTCCCCCTCATTGTCCCTCACTGTCACCTGACTCCCCCTGTCCCCCCCCACTGTCCCTCACTGCCACCTGACCCCCCTTGATTCCCCAGATCCTGTCCAGCGGCTGCCCCTGCTGTCCAGGAAGAAGCCCTCTGTGAGGGAAGGGGGCTGGGGTGGGAGGTGGGGCCCAGGTCCCAGCACCTCCCAGGGGGGGCAGGAGGGGCAGCGTGCGGGCCTGGGGACAGGCTGAGTGGGTGACCCACACTGGGGACCTGGGGACAGGCTGAGTGGCTGACCCACACTGGGGACCTGGGGACAGGCTGAGTGGCTGACCCACACAGGGGACCTGGGGACAGGCTGAGTGGGTGACCCACACTGGGGACCTGGGGAAAGGCTGAGTGGCTGACCCACACTGGGGACCTGGGGACAGGCTGAGTGGCTGACCCACACTGGGGACCTGGGGACAGGCTGAGTGGGTGACCCACACTGGGGACCTGGGGACAGGCTGAGTAGGTGACCCACACAGGGGACCTGGGGACAGGCTGAGTGGGTGACCCACACTGGGGACCTGGGGACAGGCTGAGTGGGTGACCCACACTGGGGACCTGGGGACAGGCTGAGTGGCTGACCCACACTGGGGACCTGGGGACAGGCTGAGTGGCTGACCCACACTGGGGACCTGGGGACAGGCTGAGTGGCTGACCCACACTGGGGACCTGGGGACAGGCTGAGTGGCTGACCCACACTGGGGACCTGGGGACAGGCTGAGTGACTGACCCACACTGGGGACCTGGGGACAGGCTGAGTGGGTGACCCACACTTGGGGACCTGGGGACAGGCTGAGTGGCTGACCCATACTGGGGACCTGGGGACAGGCTGAGTGGGTGACCCAACTGGGGACCTGGGGACAGGCTGAGTGGCTGACCCACACTGGGGACCTGGGCTCAGGCTGAGTGGCTGACCCACACTGGGGACCTGGGGACAGGCTGAGTGGCTAATCCACACAGGGGACCTGGGGACAGGCTGAGAGGCTGACCCACACTGGGGACCTGGGGAAAGGCTGAGTGGCTGACCCACACTGGGGACCTGGGGACAGGCTGAGTGGCTGACCCACACAGGGGACCTGGGGACAGGCTGAGTGGGTGACCCACACTGGGGACCTGGGGACAGGCTGAGTGGGTGACCCACACTGGGGACCTGGGGACAGGCTGAGTGGCTGACCCACACTGGGGACCTGGGGACAGGCTGAGTGGCTGACCCACACTGGGGACCTGGGGACAGGCTGAGTGGCTGACCCACACTGGGGACCTGGGGACAGGCTGAGTGGCTGACCCACACTGGGGACCTGGGGACAGGATGAGTGACTGACCCACACTGGGGACCTGGGGACAGGCTGAGTGGGTGACCCACACTTGGGGACCTGGGGACAGGCTGAGTGGCTGACCCATACTGGGGACCTGGGGACAGGCTGAGTGGGTGACCCAACTGGGGACCTGGGGACAGGCTGAGTGGCTGACCCACACTGGGGACCTGGGCTCAGGCTGAGTGGCTGACCCACACTGGGGACCTGGGGACAGGCTGAGTGGCTGACCCACACTGGGGACCTGGGGACAGGCTGAGTGGGTGACCCACACTGGGGACCTGGGGACAGGCTGAGTAGGTGACCCACACAGGGGACCTGGGGACAGGCTGAGTGCGTGATCCACACAGGGGACCTGGGGACAGGCTGAGAGGCTGACCCACACTGGGGACCTGGGGACAGGCTGAGTGGCTGACCCACACTGGGGACCTGGGGACAGGCTGAGTGGCTGACCCACACTGGGGACCTGGGGACAGGCTGAGTGGCTGACCCACACTGGGGACCTGGGGACAGGCTGAGTAGGTGACCCACACAGGGGACCTGGGGACAGGCTGAGTGGGTGACCCACACTGGGGACCTGGGGACAGGCTGAGTGGGTGACCCACACTGGGGACCTGGGGACAGGCTGAGTGGCTGACCCACACTGGGGACCTGGGGACAGGCTGAGTGGCTGACCCACACTGGGGACCTGGGGACAGGCTGAGTGGCTGACCCACACTGGGGACCTGGGGACAGGCTGAGTGGCTGACCCACACTGGGGACCTGGGGACAGGCTGAGTGGCTGACCCACACTGGGGACCTGGGGCTCAGGCTGAGTGGCTGGTCCACACTGGGGACCTGGGCTCAGGCTGAGTGGGTGACCCACACAGGGGACCTGGGGACAGGCTGAGTGGGTGAACCCACACTGGGGTCCTGGGGACAGGCTGAGTGGGTGACCCACACAGGGGACCTGGGGACAGGCTGAGTGGCTGACCCACACAGGGGACCTGGGGACAGGCTGAGTGGGTGACCCACACTGGGGACCTGGGGACAGGCTGAGTGGCTGACCCACACAGGGAACCTGGGGACAGGCTGAGTGGGTGACCCACACTGGGGACCTGGGCTCAGGCTGAGTGGCTGACCCACACTGGGGACCTGGGGACAGGCTGAGTGGCTGACCCACACTGGGGACCTGGGGACAGGCTGAGTGGGTGACCCACACTGGGGACCTGGGGACAGGCTGAGTGGGTGACCCACACAGGGGACCTGGGGACAGGCTGAGTGGGTGACCCACACTGGGGACCTGGGGACAGGCTGAGAGGCTGACCCACACTGGGGACCTGGGGACAGGCTGAGTGGCTGGTCCACACTGGGGACCTGGGCTCAGGCTGAGTGGGTGACCCACACAGGGGACCTGGGGACAGGCTGAGTGGGTGAACCCACACTGGGGTCCTGGGGACAGGCTGAGTGGGTGACCCACACAGGGGACCTGGGGACAGGCTGAGTGGCTGACCCACACAGGGGACCTGGGGACAGGCTGAGTGGGTGACCCACACTGGGGACCTGGGGACAGGCTGAGTGGGTGACCCACACTGGGGACCTGGGGACAGGCTGAGTGGCTGACCCACACTGGGGACCTGGGGACAGGCTGAGTGGCTGACCCACACTGGGGACCTGGGCTCAGGCTGAGTGGGTGACCCACACTGGGGACCTGGGGACAGGCTGAGTGGGTGACCCACACTGGGGACCTGGGGACAGGCTGAGTGGGTGACCCACACTGGGGACCTGGGGACAGGCTGAGTGGGTGATCCACGCTGGGGACCTGGGGACATCACCAGGCTCCCTGGCTCTGTGTCCCTGTCTGAGACAGGGCAGGGCCTGGGGGACTGAGAGGCCCCAGCAGCTCTGACCAGGAGACGACCCCATTCTGTCCCCACAGACGCTTCTGTGAAGGACCCTCAGCCTGAGGACGGGGTGGAGCTGGACAGTCGGGTGAGACCCCCCCCCAGGCACCAAGAACTCCCTGTTCCCGCTCAGCCCAGCGGCCATTTCCCTGTCCTCCACCGCTGACCCTCAGTGATGACCAGGCTGCCCCTCCCTCTGGAGCTCCTGCCTCCCTGCTGTGGCCCCCCTCCCTGTGGCCTTGTGGCCCCCACTCGGTGCCCTTCCTGGCCTGGCTGTTGGCGTCTCCGGGGGCCTCAGAGGACCAGGAGTACATGAGTCACCGTCCCCCAGGCTGCCCCACACTCGTCCGTCCAGCTTCTCTCAGGGGGCTCCCTCCTGACCGGCTCCAGGTGGAGCTGCAGGTGCAGCAGCCAGCAGAGCCCCACCCCCTGAGCTCACCTGGGCCTCACATGAAGTAAATGCAGCCTCAGGAGAGCAGAGCCCCAAGGGAACTAAAGCAGAGAGAGGGACGGGGCAGAGAGGGCCCTGATGAGCGACAGGGGGCACAGGGCCACGGGTGCCTGAGGAGCAGCTGCAGCAGGGGACGCGGCAGGTGCCAAGGTCCTGAGGCAGCAGCAGGCTCTTTCAGGAAGACGGGGAGTGGGGCTGGAGCCACGTGAGCAGGGCTGGGGGTGTGGGGTAAGAGCGCAGAGCTGCAGGAGGAGCCTCCAGGCCTCCCAGGCTCGGAAGCCCCTGGAGACCCCATCAGCAGTGCTGTATCTGAAATTGTTGAAGGGTCACTCTGGCCACAGTGGAAAGTGGCTGGAGGAGAGCCCGAGTGGACCTCAGGGGACACGTCTGTCTCACTGTGTCCCTGCTGCAGGGCCCACCTGACGGAGACTCCCAGGGAGTGACATACGCCCAGGTGGAGCACTCAGGACTCAGGAGGGGCAGGAGCTCCCCCCTCCCCCCGCTGTTGGGGCAGCTTCTGGGCACAGAGGACGCAGAGGACAGACAGACGGACACTCAGGTAGGTGCTGTCCTCTCCAGAACCTGGCGTCCCTGGGCCAAGCACATACCCTCCCTCTCACCATCTCCCATTCCAGGCAGCTGCATCTGAGGGTCCCCAGGAGGTGACCTACGCCCAGCTGTGCAGATGGACACTCAGACGGGGGGCTGCTGCCCCTCCCTCCTCCCAGGAAGAGCAGCGCCCAGCGGAGCCCAGTGTGTATGCTGCTCTGGCCCCCGCTAACGCCGGAGCTGCCCCCAAGGACACTCCCTAGTGGCCCAGCCTCCACAGACACCTCAGGAACCACCAGGGGACTCTGGGGACTTAGGGCACCTTGTTCTGCAGCTGTAGATAGTGACACTGTGATCCTCCAAATAAACCAAGGAGTTGTCAGTCATCCAGGAGTGGGGAGAGGAACAGCGCCAATGAGAGAGAGGGTGGGAAAACAGGGGGGTGAGCCACCACGAATGACTGCGACCCAGTGCATTCACAGCCATGAGTACAGCCATGACCCTGAACCCAGGGCATTCACAGCCATGAGCAGAGCCATGACCCTGAACCCAGGGCATTCACAGCCATGAGCACAGCCCTGACCCTGAACCCAGGGCATTCACACCATGAGAACAGACCTGACCCTGAACCCAGGGCATTCACAGCCATGAGCACAGCCATGACCCTGAACCCAGGGCATTCACAGCCATGAGCACAGCCATGACCCTGAACCCAGGGCATTCACAGCCATGAGCACAGCCATGACCCTGAACCTAGGGCATTCACAGCCATGAGCACAGCCATGACCCTGAACCCAGGGCATTCACAGCCAAGAGCAAAGCCATGACCCTGAACCCAGGACATTCACAGCCATGAGCAGAGCCCTGACCCTGAACCCAGGGCATTCACAGCCATGAGCACAGCCATGACCCTGAACCCAGGGCATTCACAGCCATGAGCACAGCCATGAGCCTGAACCTAGGGCATTCACAGCCATGAGCACACCTGTGAACCTGAACCCAGGACATTCACAGCCATGAGCAGAGACCTGACCCTGAACCCAGGGCATTCACAGCCATGAGCACAGCCATGACCCTGAACCCAGGGCATTCACAGCCATGAGCTCAGCCATGACCCTGAACCCAGGGCATTCACAGCCAAGAGCACAGCCATGACCCTGAACCCAGGACATTCACACACATGAGCACAGCTCTGACCCTGAACCCAGGGCATTCACAGCCATGAGCACAGCCATGACCCAGAACCCAGGGCATTCACAACCATGAACACAGCCATGACCCTGAACCCAGGGCATTCACAGCCAAGAGCACAGCCATGACCCTGAACCCAGGACATTCACACACATGAGCACAGCTCTGACCCTGAACCCAGGGCATTCACAGCCATGAGCACAGCCATGACCCAGAACCCAGGGCATTCACAGCCATGAACACAGCCATGACCCAGAACCCAGGGCATTCACAGCCATGAGCACAGCAATGAACCTGAACCCAGAGTATTCACAGCCTTGAGGACATCCATGACCCTGAACCCAAGGAATTCACAGCCATGACCCTGAACCCAGGACATTCACAGCCATGAGCAGAGTCATGACCCTGACCCAGGGCATTAACACCCATGAGCTCGGCCATGACCTTGAACCTAGGGAATTCACAGCCATGAGCTCAGCCATGACCCTAAATCCAGGACATTCACAGCCATGAGCACAGCCATGACCCTGAACCCAGGGCATTCACAGCCATGAGTAGAGCCATGACCCTGAGCCAGGCCATTCACAGCCATGAGCACAGCCATGACCCTGAACCGAGGGCATTCACAGCCAAGAGCACAGCCCTGACCCTGAACCCAGAGTATTCACAGCCATGAGCACAGCCATGACCCTGAACCCAGGACACTCATAGCCATGAGCACAGCCATGACCCTGAACCCAGGGCATTCACAGCCATGAGCACAGTCAAGACCCTGAACCCAGGACATTCACAGCCATGAGCACAGTCAAGACCCTGAACCCAGGACATTCACAGCCATGAGCTCAGCCATGACCCTGAACCCAGGGCATTCACAGCCATGAGAACACCCATGACCCTGAACCCAGAGTATTCACAGCCATGACCCTGAACCCAGAACACTCACAGACATGAGCACAGCCAGAACTCTGAATCCGGGACATTCACAGCCATGAGCACAGGATGAACCTGAACCAAGGACATTCAAAGCCATGAGCGCAGCCATGACCCTGAACCCACGGCATTCACAGCCATGAGCACAGCCATGACCCTGAACCCAGGACATTTACAGTCATGAGCACAGCCCTGACCCTGAACCCAGGACATTTACAGCCATGAGCACAGCCATGACTCTGACCCAGGGCATTCACAGCCATGAACACAGCCATTAACATGAACCCAGGGCATTCACAGCCATGAGCACAGCCATGATCCTGAACCCAGGGTATTCACAGCCATGATCCTGAACCCAGGACATTCACAGCCATGAGCACATCCATGACCCTGAACCCAGGGCATTCACAGCCATGAGAACAGCCATGACCCTGAACCCAGGACATTCACAGCCATGAGCACAGCCAGAACCCTGAACCCAGGGCATTCACAGCCATGAGCACAGGATGAACCTGAACCAAGGACATTCAAAGCCATGAGCACAGCCATGACCCTGAACCCAGGGCATTCACAGCCATGAGCACAGCAATGACCCTGAACCCAGGACATTTACAGCCATGAGCACAGCCATGACTCTGACCCAGGGCATTCACAGCCATGAGCTGAGCCATTACCATGAACCCAGGGCATTCACAGCCATGAGCACAGTCATGACCCTGAACCCAGGACATTCACAGCCATGAGGACAGCCATGACTCTGACCCAGAGCTTTCACAGCCATGAGCACAGCCATGACCCTGAACCCAGGGCATTCACAGCCATGAGCACAGCCATGACCCTGAACCCAGGACATTCACAGCCATGAGCACAGCCATGACCCTGAACCCAGAGTATTCACAGTCATGAGCACAGCCATGACCCTGAATCCAGGGCATTCACAGCCATGAGCACAGCCATGACCCTGAACCCAGGGCATTCACAGCCATGAGCACAGCAATGACCCTGAACCCAGGGGATTCACAGCCATGAGCACAGGAATGACCCTGAACCCAGGGCATTCATAGCCATGAGCACAGCCATGACCCTGAACCAGAACATTCACATCCATAAGCACAGCCATGGCCCTGATCCCAGTGTATTCACAGCCATGAGCACAGCCATGACTCTGAACCCAGGGCATTCACAGCCATGAGCACAGCCATGACCCTGAACCCAGGGCATTCACAGCCATGAGCAGAGCCATGACCCTGAACCCAGGACATTCACAGCCATGAGAACAGCCATGACCTTAAACCCAGGGTATTCACAGCCATGAGCTCAGCCATGACCCTGAACCCAGGGGCTTCACAAACATGATCTCAGCCATGACCCTGAACCAAGGACATTGACAGCCATGAGCAGAGCCATGTCCCTGACCTAGGGCATTCACACCCATGAGCACAGCCGTGACCCTGAACCCAGGGTATTCACAGCCATGAGCACAGCCATGACCCTGAACCCAGGACATTCACAGCCATGAGCACAGCCATGACTCTGAACCCAGGGTATTCACAGCCATGAGCTCAGCCATGAACCTGAATCCAGGGCATTCACAGCCATGAGAACAGCCATGACCCTGAACCCAGGACATTCACAGCCATGAGCACAGCCATGACCCTGAACCCAGGGCATTCACAGCCATAAGCACAGTCAAGACCCTGAACCCAGGACATTCACAGCCATGAGAACAGCCATGAAACTGAACCCAGGGTATTCACAGCCATGATCCTGAACCCAGTACATTCACGGCCATGAGCACAGCCATGACCCTGAACCCAGGACACTTACAGCCATGAGCACAGCCATGACTCTGACCCAGGGCATTCACAGCCATGAGCACAGCCATTAACATGAACCCAGGGCATTCACAGCCATGAGCACAGTCATGACCCTGAACCCAGGACATTCACAGCCATGAGAACAGCCATGACCCTGCACCCAGAGTATTCACAGCCATGAGCACAGCCATGACCCTGAACCCAGGGCATTCACAGCCATGAGCACAGCCATGACCCTGAACCCAGGGCATTCACAGCCATGAGCACAGCCATGACCCTAAACCCAGGGCATTCACAGCCATAAGCAGAGTCATGACCCTGAACCCAGGACATTCACAGCCATGAGCACAGCCATGACCATGAACCCAGGGCATTTACAGCCATGAGCACAGTCAAGACCCTGAACCCAGGACATTCACAGCCATGAGAACAGCCATGACACTGAACCCAGGGTATTCACAGCCATGATCCTGAACCCAGGGCATTCACAGCCATGAGCACAGCCATGACTCTGAACCCAGGGCATTCACAGCCATGAGCACAGCCATGACCCTGAACCCAGGGCATTCACAGCCATGAGCAGAGCCATGACCCTGAACCCAGGACATGCACAGCCATGAGAACAGCCATGACCTAGAACCCAGGGTATTCACAGCCATGAGCTCAGCCATGAATCTGAACCGAGGGCCTTCACAAACATTAGCTCAGCCATGACCCTGAACCCAGGACATTCACAGCCATGAGCTCAGCCATTACCATGAACCCAGGGCATTCACAGCCATGACCTCAGCCATGACCCTGAACCCAGGGCACTCACAGCCATGAGCACACCCATGACTCTGAACCCAGGACATTCACAGCCATGAGCAGAGTCATGACCCTGACCCAGGGCATTCAAACACATGAGCTGGGCCATGACCTTGAACCTAGGGCATTCACAGCCATGAGCTCAACCATGACCCTGAACCCAGGGCATTCACAGCCATGAGCACAGCCATGACCCTGACCCAGGGCACTCACAGCCATGAGCACTGCCATGACCCTGAACCCAAGGCATTCACAGCCATGAGCACAGCCATGACCATGAACCCAGGGCATTCACAGCCATGAGCACAGTCATGACCCTGAACGCAGGACATTCACAGCCATGAGCACAGCCATGACCCTGAACCTAGGGTATTCACAGCCATGAGCACAGCCATGACCCTGAACTCAGAACGCTCACAGCCATGAGCACAGCCATGACCGTGAACCAGGACATTCACAGTTATCAGCACAGAATGACCCTGATCCCAGGACATTCATAGCCATGAGCACAGCCATGACCCTGATCCCAGGGTATTCACATCCATGAGCACAGCCATGACCCTGAACCAGGACATTCACAGCCATGAGCACAGCCATGACCCTGAACCCAGGGCCTTCACAGCCATGAGCACAGCCATGACCCTGAAACCAGGACATTCACAGCCATGAGCACAGCCAGAACCCTGAACCCAGGGCATTCACAGCCATGAGAATAGCCATGACCCTTAACCCAGAGTATTCACAGCCATGACCCTGAACCGAGGACATTCACAGTCATGGGCAGAGCCATGACTCTGACCCAGGACATTCACACCCATGAGCTCGTCCATGACCTGAAACCTAGGGCATTCACACCCATGAGCACAGCCATGACCCTGAACCCAGGGCATTCACAGCCATGAGCACAGCCATGACCCTGAACCCAGGTTATTGACAGCCATGAGCACAGCCATGACTCTGAACCCAGGGCATTCACACCCATGAGCACAGCCATGACCCTGAACCCAGGGCATTCACAGCCATGAGCACAGCCATGACTCTGAACCCAGGGTATTCACAGCCAAGAGCACAGCCATGACCCTGAACCCAGGGTATTCACAGCCATGAGCACAGCCATGACTCTGAACCCAGGGTATTCACAGCCATGAGCTCAGCAATTACCCTGAACCCAGGACATTTAAAGCCATGAGCTCAGCCATGACCGAGAACCCAGGGCATTCACAGCAATGAGCACAGCCATGACCCTGAACCCAGGGCACTCACAACCATGAGCACAGCCATGACCCTGAACCCAGGGCCTTCACAGCCATGAGCACAGCCAATACCCTGAACCCAGGGCATTCACAGCCATGAGCACAGCCCTGACCCTGAACCCAGGCCCTTCACAGCCATGAGCACAGCCAATACCCTGAACCCAGGGCATTCACAGCCATGAGCACAGCCATGACCCTAAACCCAGGGAATTCATAGCCATGAGCACAGTCATAACCCTGAACCCAGGACATTTACAGCCATGAGAACAGCCATGACCCTGAACCCAGGGTATTCACAGCCATGAGCACAGCCATGACTCTGAACCCAGGGTATTCACAGCCATGAGCTCAGCCATGACTCTGAACCCAGGGCATTCACAGCCATGAGCTCAGCCATGAACCTGAAACATAGGGTATTCACCGCCATGAGCACAGCCATGAACCTGAACCCAGGGCATTCACAGCCATGAGAACAGCCATGACCCTGAACCCAGGGCATTCACAGCCATAAGCTCAGCGAAGACCCTAAACCCAGGGTATTCACAACCCTGAGCACAGCCATGACCCTGAACCCAGGACATTCACAGCCATGAACACAGCCATGACCCTGAACTCAGGGCCTTCACAGCCATGAGCACAGCCATGACCCTGAACCCAGGGCCTTCATAGCCATAAGCACAGCCATGACCCTGAACCAGGACATTCACAGCCATCAGCACAGCCATGACCCTGAACCCAGGGCATTCATAGCCGTGAGCTCAGCCATGACCCTGAACCCAGGACATTCACAGCCATGAGCACAGCCATGACTCTGACCCAGAGCTTTCACAGCCATGAGCACAGCCATGACTCTGACCCAGGGCATTCACAGCCATGAGCTCAGCCATTACCATGAACCCAGGGCATTCAAGCCATGAGCACAGTCATGACTGAGACCCAGAACTTTCACAGCCATGAGAACAGCCATGACCCTGAACCCAGGGCATTCACAGCCATGAGCACAGCAATGACCCTGAACCCTGGGAATTCACAGCCATGAGCACAGCCATGACCCTTAACCCAGGACATTCACAGCCATGACATCAGCCATGACCCTGAACCTAGGGCATTCACAGCCAAGAGCACAGCCATGAAACTGAACTCAGGACACTCACAGCCATGAGCACAGCCATGACCCTGAACCACGACATTCACAGTTATCAGCACAGCCATGACCCTGAACCCAGGGTATTCACAGCCATGAGCACAATTATGACTCTGAACCCAGGGCATTCACAGCCATGAGCACAGCCATGACCCTGAACCCAGGACATTCACAGCCATGAGCGCAGGGATGACCCTGATCCCAGGACATTCCCAGCCATGAGCACAGCCATGACCCTGAACCAGGACATTCACAGCCATGAGCACAGCCATGACCCTGAACCCAGGGCCTTCACAGCCATGAGCACATCCATGAACCTGAACCAGGACATTCACAGCCATGAGCACAGCCAGAACCCTGAACCCAGGGCATTCACAGCCATGAGAACAGCCATGACCCTGAACCCTGAGTATTCACAGCCATGATCCTGAACCCAGGACATTCACAGCCATGAGCTCAGCCATAACCCTGAACCCAGGGCATTCATAGCCATGAGAACAGCCATGACCCTGAACCAAGAGTTTTCACAGCCATGACCCTGAACCCAGGACATTCACAGCCATGAGCACAGCCAGAACCCTGAACCGAGGATATTCACAGCCATGAGAACAGCCATGACCCTGAACCCAGAGTATTCACAGCCATGACCCTGAACCCAGGACATTCACAGTCATGAGCAGAGCCATGACTCTGACCCAGGACATTCACACCCATGAGCTCGTCCATGAACTTAAACCTAGGGCATTCACACCATGAGCTCAGCCATGACCCAGAACCCAGGGCATTCACAGCCATGAGCACAGCCATGACCCTAAACCCAGGGCAATCACAGCCATGAGCACAGTGACGACCCTGAACCCAGGATATTTACAGCCATTAGAACAGCCATGACCCTGAACCCAGGGTATTCACAGCCATGAGCACAGCCATGACTCTGAACCCAGGGTATTCACAGCCATGAGCTCAGCCATGAACCTGAAACCCAGGGTATTCACAGCCATGAGCACAGACATGAACCTGAACCCAGGGTATTCACAGCCATGAGCACAGCCATGACCCTGAACCCAGGACATTCACAGCCATGACCTCAGCCATGACCCTGAACCCAGGGTATTCACAGCCATGAGCACAGCCATGACCCTGAACCCAGGTTATTCACAGCCATGAGCACAGCCATGACCCTGAACCCAGGACATTCACAGCCATGAGCTCAGCCATGAACCTGAACCAAGGACATTTGCAGCCATGAGCTCAGCCATGACCTTGATCCCAGGGCATTCACAGCAATGAGCACAGCCATGACCCGGAACCCAGGGCATTCACAGCCATGAGCACAGCCATGATCCTGAACCCAGGCCCTTCACAGCCATGAGCACAGCCATGACCTTGAACCCAGGGCATTCACAGCCATGAGCACAGCCATGACCCTAAAACCAGGGCATTCACAGCCATGAGCACAGTCATAACCCTGAACCCAGGACATTTACAGCCATGAGAACAGCCATGACCCTGAACCCAGGGTATTCACAGCCATGAGCACATCCATGACTCTGAACCCAGGGTATTCACAGCCATGAGCTCAGCCATGTACCTGAAACCCAGGGTATTCACAGCCATGAGCACAGCCATGAACCTGAACCCAGGGTATTCACAGCCATGAGCACAGCCATGACCCTGAACCCAGGACATTCACAGCCATGACCTCAGCCATGACCCTGAACCCAGGGTATTCACAGCCATGAGCACATGTATGAATCTGAACCCAGGGCATTAACAGCCATGAGCACAGCAATGACCCTAAACCCAGGGCATTCACAGCCATGAGCACAGCCATGACCCTGAACCCAGAGTATTCACAGCCATGACCCTGAACCCAGGACATTCACAGTCATGAGCAGAGCCATGACTCTGACCCAGGGCATTCACACCCATGAGCTCGTCCATGACCTTAAACCTAGGGCATTCACACCATGAGCTCAGCCATGACCCTGAACCCAGGGCATTCACAGCCATGAGCACAGCCATGACCTTGAACCCAGGGCATTCACAGCCATGAGCACAGCCATGACCCTAAACCCAGGGCATTCACAGCCATGAGCACAGCCATGACCTTGAACCCAGGACATTTACAACCATGAGAACAGCCATGACTCTGAACCCAGGGTATTCACAGCCATGAGCTCAGCCATGTACCTGAAACCCAGGGTATTCACCGCCATGAGCACAGCCATGAACCTGAACCCAGGGTATTCACAGCCATGAGCACAGCCATGACCCTGAACCCAGGACATTCACAGCCATGACCTCAGCCATGAACCTGAACCCAGGGTATTCACAGCCATGAGCACAGGTATGAATCTGAACCCAGGGCATTAACAGCCATGAGCACAGCCATGACCCTAAAGCCAGGGCATTCACAGCCATGAGCTCAGCCAAGACCCTGAACCCAGGGTATTCACAGCCATGAGCACAGCCATGACCCTGAACCCAGGACACTCATAGCCATGAGCACAGCCATGACCCTGAACCAGGACATTCACAGCCATCAGCACAGCCATGACCCTGAACC
The DNA here is from genome assembly GCF_052094955.1 of Ictidomys tridecemlineatus. Lineage (NCBI taxonomy): Eukaryota > Metazoa > Chordata > Mammalia > Rodentia > Sciuridae > Ictidomys > Ictidomys tridecemlineatus. Next base: position 2,496,305 of record NC_135491.1, on the reverse strand, counting down.
CAGGGCATTCACAGCCATGAGCACAGCCATGACCCTGAACCCAGGACATTCACAGCCATGAGCACAGCCATGACTCTGACCCAGAGCTTTCACAGCCATGAGCACAGCCATGTGCACAGCCATGACTCTGACCCAGGGCATTCACAGCCATGAGCTCAGCCATTACCATGAACCCAGGGCATTCAAGCCATGAGCACAGTCATGACCCTGAACCCAGGACATTTACAACCATGAGCACAGCCATGACTCTGACCCAGGGCATTCACAGCCATGAGCTCAGCCATTAACATGAACCCAGGGCATTCACAGCCATGAGCACAGTCATGACCCTGAACCCAGGACATTCACAGCCATGAGCACAGCCATGACTCTGACCCAGAGCTTTCACAGCCATGAGGACAGCCATGACCCTGAACCCAGGGCATTCACAGCCATGAGCACAGCCATGACCCTGAACCAGGACATTCACAGTTATCAGCACAGCCATGACCCTGAACCCAGGGCATTCACAGCCATGAGCACATCCATGACTGTGAACCCAGGGCCTTCACAGCCATGTGCACAGCCATGACCCTGAACCCAGGACATTCACAGCCATGAAATCAGCCATGACCCTGAACCTAGGGCATTCACAGCCATGAGCACAGCCATGACACTGAACTCAGGACACTCACAGCCATGAGCACAGCCATGACCCTGAACCACGACATTCACAGTTATCAGCACAGGCATGACCCTGAACCCAGGGTATTCACAGCCATGAGCACAATTATGACTCTGAACCCAGGGCATTCACAGCCATGAGCACAGCCATGACCCTGAACCCAGGACATTCACAGCCATGAGCGCAGCCATGACCCTGATCCCAGGGTATTCACATCCATGAGCACAGCCATGACTCTGAACCCAGGGCATTCACAGCCATGAGCACAGCCATGACCCTGAACCCAGGACATTCCCAGCCATGAGCACAGCCATGACCCTGACCAGGACATTCACAGCCATGAGCACAGCCATGACCCTGAACCCAGGGCCTTCACAGCCATGAGCACATCCATGACCCTGAACCCAGGACATTCACAGCCATGAGCACAGCCATGACCCTGAACCCAGGGTATTCACAGCCATGAGCTCAGCCATGACCCTGAACCCAGGGCATTCACAGCCATGAGCACAGACATGAACCTGAACCCAGGGTATTCACAGCCATGAGCACAGCCATGACCCTGAACCCAGGGCATTCACAGCCATAAGCTCAGCCAAGACCCTAAACCAAGGGTATTCACAATCCTGAGCACAGCCATGACCCTGAACCCAGGACATTCACAGCCATGAACACAGCCATGACCCTGAACTCAGGGCCTTCACAGCCATGAGCACAGCCATGACCCTGAACCCAGGGCCTTCATAGCCATAAGCACATCCATGACCCTGAACCAGGACATTCACAGCCATCAGCACAGCCATGACCCTGAACCCAGAGCATTCATAGCCGTGAGCTCAGCCATGACCCTGAACGCAGGACATTCACAGCCATGAGCACAGCCATGACTCTGAACCCAGGGCATTTACAGCCATGAGCACAGCCATGACTCTGACCCAGAGCTTTCACAGCCATGAGCACAGCCATGTGCACAGCCATGACTCTGACCCAGGGCATTCACAGCCATGAGCTCAGCCATTACCATGAACCCAGGGCATTCAAGCCATGAGCACAGTCATGACCCTGAACCCAGGACATTCACAGCCATGAGAACAGCCATGACCCTGAACCCTGGGCATTCACAGCCATGAGCACAGCCATGACTCTGACCCAGAGCTTTCACAGCCATGAGGACAGCCATGACCCTGAACCCAGGGCATTCACAGCCATGAGCACAGCAATGACCCTGAACCCTGGGCATTCACAGCCATGAGCACAGCCATGACCCTGAACCAGGACATTCACAGTTATCAGCACAGCCATGACCCTGAACCCAGGGCATTCACAGCCATGAGCACATCCATGACCGTGAACCCAGGGCCTTCACAGCCATGAGCACAGCCATGACCCTGAACCCAGGACATTCACAGCCATGACATCAGCCATGACCCTGAACCTAGGGCATTCACAGCCATGAGCACAGCCATGACACTGAACTCAGGACACTCACAGCCATGAGCACAGCCATGACCCTGAACCACGACATTCACAGTTATCAGCACAGCCATGACCCTGAACCCAGGGTATTCACAGCCATGAGCACAGCCATGACCCTGAACCCAGGACATTCACAGCCATGAGCACAGCCATGACCCTGATCCCAGGGTATTCACATCCATGAGCACAGCCATGATTCTGAACCCAGGGCATTCACAGCCATGAGCACAGCCTTGACCCTGAACTTAGGACATTCCCAGCCATGAGCACAGCCATGACCCTGAACCAGGACATTCACAGCCATGAGCACAGCCATGACCCTGAACCCAGGGCCTTCACAGCCATGAGCACATCCATGACCCTGAACCCAGGACAATCACAGCCATGAGCACAGCCAGAACTCTGAACCCAGGGCATTCACAGCATGACAACAGCCATGACCCTGAACCCTGAGTATTAACAGCCATGATCCTGAACCCAGGACATTCACAGCCATGAGCTCAGCCATAACCCTGAACCCAGGGCATTCATACCCATGAGAACAGCCATGACCCTGAACCCAGAGTATTCACAGCCATGACCCTGAACCCAGGACATTCACAGCCATGAGCACAGCCAGAACCCTGAACCGAGGATATTCACAGCCATGAGAACAGCCATGACCCTGAAGCCAGAGTATTCACAGCCATGACCCTGAACCCAGGACATTCACAGTCATGAGCAGAGCCATGACTCTGACCCAGGGCATTCACACCCATGAGCTCGTCCATGAACTTAAACCTAGGGCATTCACACCATGAGCTCAGCCATGACCCTGAACCCAGGGAATTCACAGCCATGAGAACAGCCATGACTCTGAACCCAGGGTATTCACAGCCATGAGCTCAGCCATGAACCTGAAACCCAGGGTATTCACAGCCATGAGCACAGACATGAACATGAACCCAGGGTATTCACAGCCATGAGCACAGCCATGACCCTGAACCCAGGACATTCACAGCCATGACCTCAGCCATGACCCTGAACCCAGGGTATTCACAGCCATGAGCACAGCCATGACCCTGAACCCAGGTTATTCACAGCCATGAGCACAGCCATGACCCTGAACCCAGGACATTCACAGCCATGAGCTCAGCCATGAACCTGAACCAAGGACATTTACAGCCATGAGCTCAGCCATGACCTTGAACCCAGGGCATTCACAGCAATGAGCACAGCCATGACCCAGAACCCAGGGCATTCACAGCCATGAGCACAGCCATGATCCTGAACCCAGGCCCTTCACAGCCATGAGCACAGCCATGACCTTGAACCCAGGGCATTCACAGCCATGAGCACAGCCATGACCCTAAACCCAGGGCATTCACAGCCATGAGCACAGTCATAACCCTGAACCCAGGACATTTACAGCCATGAGAACAGCCATGACCCTGAACCCAGGGTATTCACAGCCATGAGCACAGCCATGACTCTGAACCCAGGGTATTCACAGCCATGAGCTCAGCCATGTACCTGAAACCCAGGGCATTCACAGCCATGAGCACAGCCATGACCCTGAACCCAGGACATTCACAGCCATGACCTCAGCCATGACCCTGAACACAGGGTATTCACAGCCATGAGCACAGGTATGAATCTGAACCCAGGGCATTAACAGCCATGAGAACAGCCATGACCCTAAACCCAGGGCATTCATAGCCATGAGCTCAGCCAAGACCCTGAACCCAGGGTATTCACAGCCATGAGCACAGCCATGACCCTGAACCCAGGACACTCATAGCCATGAGCACAGCCATGACCCTGAACCAGGACATTCACAGCCATCAGCACAGCCATGACCCTGACCCCAGGGCATTCACAGCCGTGAGCTCAGCCATGACCCTGAACCAGGGCATTCACAGCCATGAGCTCAGCCATGACCCTGAACCCAGGGCATTCACAGCCGTGAGCTCAGCCATGACCCTGAACCCAGGGCATTCACAGCCATGAGCTCAGCCATGACCCTGAACCCAGGACAATCACAGCCATGAGCACAGCCATGACTCTGAACCCAGGGCATTTATAGCCATGAGCACAGCCATGACTCTGACCCAGAGCTTTCACAGCCATGAGCACAGCCATGACCCTGAACCCAGGGCATTCACAGCCGTGAGCTCAGCCATTACCCTGAACCCAGGACATTCACAGCCATGAGCACAGCCATGACCCTGAACCCAGAACATTCACAGCCATGAGCACAGCCATGACCCTGAACCCAGGACATTCACAGCCATGACCCTGAACCAAGGGTATTCACAGCCATGAGCACAGGAATGACCCTGAACCCAGGACATTCACAGCCATGAGCACAGGAATGACCCTGAACCCAGAACATTCACAGCCATGAGCACAGCCATGACCCTGAACCAAGGACATTCAAAGCCATGAGCACAGCCATGACCCTGAACCCAGGGCATTCACAGCCATGAGCACAGCCATGACCCTGAACCCAGGGCATTCACAGCCATGAGCACAGCCATGACCCTGAACTCAGGACAATCACAGCCATGAGCACAGCCATGACCCTGAACCAGGACATTCACAGTTATCAGCACAGCCATGACCCTGAACACAGGGTATTCACAGCCATGAGCACAATTATGACTCTGAAGTCAGGGCATTCATAGCCATGAGCACAGCCATGACCCTGAACCCAGGACATTCACAGCCATGAGCCCAGCCATGACCCTGATCCCAGGGTATTCACATCCATGAGCACAGCCATGACTCTGAACCCAGGGCATTCACAGCCATGAGCACAGCCATGACCCTGAACCCAGGACATTCCCAGCCATGAGCACAGCCATGACCCTGAACCAGGACATTCACAGACATGAGCACAGCCATGACCCTGAACCCAGGGCCTTCACAGCCATGAGCACATCCATGACCCTGAACCCAGGACATTCACAGCCATGAGCACAGCCAGAACTCTGAACCCAGGGCATTCACAGCCATGAGAACAGCCATGACCCTGAACCCTGAGTATTCACAGCCATGATCCTGAACCCAGGACATTCACAGCCATGAGCTCAGCCATAACCCTGAACCCAGGGCATTCATAGCCATGAGAACAGCCATGACCCTGAACCCAGAGTATTCACAGCCATGAGCTCAGCCATGACCCTGAAGCCAGAGTATTCACAGCCATGACCCTGAACCCAGGACATTCACAGTCATGAGCAAAGCCATGACTCTGACCCAGGGCATTCACACCCATGAGCTCGTCCATGAACTTAAACCTAGGGCATTCACACCATGAGCTCAGCCATGACCCTGAACCCAGGGAATTCACAGCCATGAGCACAGCCATGACCCTAAACCCAGGGCAATCACAGCCATGAGCACAGTGACGACCCTGAACCCAGGATATTTACAGCCATGAGAACAGCCATGACCCTGAACCCAGGGTATTCACAGCCATGAGCACAGCCATGACTCTGAACCCAGGGTATTCACAGCCATGAGCTCAGCCATGAACCTGAAACCCAGTGTATTCACAGCCATGAGCACAGCCATGAACCTGAACCCAGGGTATTCACAGCCATGAGCACAGCCATGACCCTGAACCCAGGACATTCACAGCCATGACCTCAGCCATGACCCTGAACCCAGGGTATTCACAGCCACGAGCACAGCCATGACCCTGAACCCAGGTTATTCACAGCCATGAGCACAGCCATGACCCTGAACCAAGGACATTTACAGCCCTGAGCTCAGCCATGACCTTGAACCCAGGGCATTCACAGCAATGAGCACAGCCCTGACCCGGAACCCAGGGCATTCACAGCCATGAGCACAGCCATGATCCTGAACCCAGGCCCTTCACAGCCATGAGCACAGCCATGACCTTGAACCCAGGGCATTCACAGCCATGAGCACAGCCATGAACCTAAACCCAGGGCATTCACAGCCATGAGCACAGTCATAACCCTGAACCCAGGACATTTACAGCCATGAGAACAGCCATGACCCTGAACCCAGGGTATTCACAGCCATGAGCACAGCCATGACTCTGAACCCAGGGTATTCACAGCCATGAGCTCAGCCATGTACCTGAAACCCAGGGTACTCACAGCCATGAGCACAGCCATGACCCTGAACCCAGGGCATTAACAGCCATGAGCACAGCCATGGCCCTAAACCCAGGGCATTCATAGCCATGAGCTCAGCCAAGACCCTGAACCCAGGGTATTCACAGCCATGAGCACAGCCATGACCCTGAACCCAGGACACTCAAGCCATGAGCACAGCCATGACCCTGAACCAGGACATTCACAGCCATCAGCACAGCCATGACCCTGACCCCAGGGCATTCACAGCCGTGAGCTCAGCCATGACCCTGAACCAGGGCATTCACAGCCATGAGCTCAGCCATGACCCTGAACCCAGGGCATTCACAGCCGTGAGCTCAGCCATGACCCTGAACCCAGGGCATGCACAGCCATGAGCTCAGCCATGACCCTGAACCCAGGACATTCACAACCATGAGCACAGCCATGACCCTGAACCCAGGACATTCACAGCCATGAGCACAGCCATGACTCTGAACCCAGGGCATTTATAGCCATGAGCACAGCCATGACTCTGACCCAGAGCTTTCACAGCCATGAGCACAGCCATGACCCTGAACCCAGGGCATTCACAGCCGGGAGCTCAGCCATTACCCTGAACCCAGGACATTCACAGCCATGAGCACAGCCATGACCCTGAACCCAGAACATTCACAGCCATGAGCACAGCCATGACCCTGAACCCAGGACATTCACAGCTATGACCTCAGCCATGACCCTGAACCCAGGGTATTCACAGCCATGAGCACAGGTATGAATCTGAACCCAGGGCATTCACAGCCATGAGCACAGCCATGACCCTGAACCCAGGGCATTCAGATCCATGAGCTCAGCCATGACCCTGAACCCAGGGTATTCACAGCCATGAGCACAGCCATGACCCTGAACCCAGGACACTCATAGCCATGAGCACAGCCATGACCCTGAACCAGGACATTCACAGCCATGAACACAGCCATGACCCTGAACTCAGGGCCTTCACAGCCATGAGCACAGCCATGACCCTGAACCCAGGGCCTTCATAGCCATAAGCACAGCCATGACCCTGAACCCAGGACACTCATAGCCATGAGCACAGCCATGACCCTGAACCAGGACATTCACAGCCATCAGCACAGCCATGACCCTGAACCCAGGGCATTCATAGCCGTGAGTTCAGCCATGACCCTGAACCCAGGACATTCACAGCCATGAGCACAGCCATGACTCTGAACCCAGGGCATTTATAGCCATGAACACAGCCATGACTCTGACCCAGAGCTTTCACAGCCATGAGCACAGCCATGACCCTGAACCCAGGGCATTCACAGCCATGAGCACAGCCGAGACACTGAACCCAGAACATTCACAGCCATGAGCACAGCCATGACCCTGAACCCAGGACATTCACAGCCATGACCCTGAACCCAGGGTATTCACAGCCATGAGCACAGGTATGAATCTGAACCCAGGGCATTCACAGCCATGAGCACAGGAATGACCCTGAACCCAGAACATTCACAGCCATGAGCACAGCCATGACCCTGAACCCAGGGTATTCACAGCCATGAGCACAATTATGACTCTGAACCCAGGGCATTCACAGCCATGAGCACAGCCATGACCCTGAACCCAGGACATTCACAGCCATGAGCGCAGCCATGACCCTGATCCCAGGGTATTCACATCCATGAGCACAGCCATGACTCTGAACCCAGGGCATTCACAGCCATGAGCACAGCCATGACCATGAACCCAGGACATTCCCAGCCATGAGCACAGCCATGAACCTGAACCAGGACATTCACAGCCATGAGCACAGCCATGACCCTAAACTCAGGACAATCACAGCCATGAGCACAGCCATGACCCTGAACCAGGACATTCACAGTTATCAGCACAGCCATGACCCTGAACCCAGGATATTCACAGCCATGAGCACAATTATGACTCTGAACCCAGGGCATTCACAGCCATGAGCACAGCCATGACCCTGAACCCAGGGCATTCACAGCCATGAGCACAGCCATGACCCTGAACCCAGGACATTCACAGCCATGAGCGCAGCCATGACCCTGATCCCAGGGTATTCACATCCATGAGCACAGCCATGACTCTGAACCCAGGGCATTCACAGCCATGAGCACAGCCATGACCCTGAACCAGGACATTCACAGCCATGAGCACAGCCATGACCCTGAACCCAGGGCCTTCACAGCCATGAGCACATCCATGACCCTGAACCCAGGACATTCACAGCCATGAGCACAGCCAGAACTCTGAACCCAGGGCATTCACAGCCATGAGAACAGCCATGACCCTGAACCCTGAGTATTCACAGCCATGATCCTGAACCCAGGACATTCACAGCCATGAGCTCAGCCATAACCCTGAACCCAGGGCATTCATAGGCATGAGAACAGCCATGACCCTGAACCCAGAGTATTCACAGCCATGACCCTGAACCCAGGACATTCACAGCCATGAGCACAGCCAGAACCCTGAACCGAGGATATTCACAGCCATGAGAACAGCCATGACCCTGAAGCCAGAGTATTCACAGCCATGACCCTGAACCCAGGACATTCACAGTCATGAGCAAAGCCATGACTCTGACCCAGGGCATTCACACCCATGAGCTCGTCCATGAACTTAAACCTAGGGCATTCACACCATGAGCTCAGCCATGACCCTGAACCCAGGGAATTCACAGCCATGAGCACAGCCATGACCCTAAACCCAGGGCAATCACAGCCATGAGCACAGTGACGACCCTGAACCCAGGATATTTACAGCCATGAGAACAGCCATGACCCTGAACCCAGGGTATTCACAGCCATGAGCACAGCCATGACTCTGAACCCAGGGTATTCACAGCCATGAGCACAGCCATGAACCTGAAACCCAGGGTATTCACAGCCATGAGCACAGCCATGAACCTGAACCCAGGGTATTCACAGCCATGAGCACAGCCATGACCCTGAACCCAGGACATTCACAGCCATGACCTCAGCCATGACCCTGAACCCAGGGTATTCACAGCCATGAGCACAGCCATGACCCTGAACCCAGGTTATTCACAGCCATGAGCACAGCCATGACCCTGAACCCAGGACATTCACAGCCATGAGCTCAGCCATGAACCTGAACCAAGGACATTTACAGCCATGAGCTCAGCCATGACCTTGAACCCAGGGCATTCACAGCAATGAGCTCAGCCCTGACCCGGAACCCAGGGCATTCACAGCCATGAGCACAGCCATGATCCTGAACCCAGGCCCTTCACAGCCATGAGCACAGCCATGACCTTGAACCCAGGGCATTCACAGCCATGAGCACAGCCATGAACCTAAACCCAGGACATTCACAGCCATGAGCACAGCGATGACCCTGAACCCAGAACATTCACAGCCATGAGCACAGCCATGACCCTGAACCCAGGATATTCACAGCTATGACCTCAGCCATGACCCTGAACCCAGGGTATTCACAGCCATGAGCACAGGTATGAATCTGAACCCAGGGCATTCACAGCCATGAGCACAGCCATGACCCTGAACCCAGGGCATTCAGATCCATGAGCTCAGCCATGACCCTGAACCCAGGGTATTCACAGCCATGAGCACAGCCATGACCCTGAACCCAGGACATTCACAGCCATGAACACAGCCATGACCCTGAACTCAGGGCCTTCACAGCCATGAGCACAGCCATGACCCTGAACCCAGGACACTCATAGCCATGAGCACAGCCATGACCCTGAACCAGGACATTCACAGCCATGAACACAGCCATGACCCTGAACTCAGGGCCTTCACAGCCATGAGCACAGCCATGACCCTGAACCCAGGGCCTTCATAGCCATAAGCACAGCCATGACCCTGAACCCAGGACACTCATAGCCATGAGCACAGCCATGACCCTGAACCAGGACATTCACAGCCATCAGCACAGCCATGACCCTGAACCCAGGGCATTCATAGCCGTGAGTTCAGCCATGACCCTGAACCCAGGACATTCACAGCCATGAGCACAGCCATGACTCTGAACCCAGGGAAATTATAGCCATGAACACAGCCATGACTCTGACCCAGAGCTTTCACAGCCATGAGTACAGCCATGACCCTGAACCCAGGGCATTCACAGCCATGAGCACAGCCATGACCGTGAACCCAGGACATTCACAGCCATGACCCTGAACCCAGGGTATTCACAGCCATGAGCACAGGTATGAATCTGAACCCAGGGCATTCACAGCCATGAGCACAGCCATGACCCTGAACCAAGGACATTCAAAGCCATGAGCACAGCCATGACCCTGAACCCAGGGCATTCACAGCCATGAGCACAGCCATGACCCTGAACCCAGGACATTCACAGCCATGAGCACAGCCATGACCCTGAACCTAGGGCATTCACAGCCATGAGCACAGCCATGACCCTGAACTCAGGACAATCACAGCCATGAGCACAGCCATGACCCTGAACCAGGACATTCACATTATCAGCACAGCCATGACCCTGAACCCAGGGTATTCACAGCCATGAGCACAATTATGACTCTGAACCCAGGGCATTCACAGCCATGAGCACAGCCATGACCCTGAACCCAGGACATTCACAGCCATGAGCGCAGCCATGACCCTGATCCCAGGGTATTCACATCCATGAGCACAGCCATGACTCTGAACCCAGGGCATTCACAGCCATGAGCACAGCCATGACCATGAACCCAGGACATTCCCAGCCATGAGCACAGCCATGAACCTGAACCAGGACATTCACAGCCATGAGCACAGCCATGACCCTGAACTCAGGACAATCACAGCCATGAGCACAGCCATGACCCTGAAACAGGACATTCACAGTTATCAGCACAGCCATGACCCTGAACCCAGGGTATTCACAGCCATGAGCACAATTATGAATCTGAACCCAGGGCATTCACAGCCATGAGCACAGCCATGACCCTGAACCCAGGACACTCACAGCCATGAGCGCAGCCATGACCCTGATCCCAGGGTATTCACATCCATGAGCACAGCCATGACTCTGAACCCAGGCCCTTCACAGCCATGAGCACAGCCATGACCCTGAACCAGGACATTCACAGCCATGAGCACAGCCATGACCCTGAACCCAGGGCCTTCACAGCCATGAGCACATCCATGACCCTGAACCCAGGACATTCACAGCCATGAGCACAGCCAGAACTCTGAACCCAGGGCATTCACAGCCATGAGAACAGCCATGACCCTGAACCCTGAGTATTCACAGCCATGATCCTGAACCCAGGACATTCACAGCCATGAGCTCAGCCATAACCCTGAACCCAGGGCATTCATAGGCATGAGAACAGCCATGACCCTGAACCCAGAGTATTCACAGCCATGACCCTGAACCCAGGACATTCACAGCCATGAGCACAGCCAGAACCCTGAACCGAGGATATTCACAGCCATGAGAACAGCCATGACCCTGAAGCCAGAGTATTCACAGCCATGACCCTGAACCCAGGACATTCACAGTCATGAGCAAAGCCATGACTCTGACCCCGGGCATTCACACCCATGAGCTCGTCCATGAACTTAAACCTAGGGCATTCACACCATGAGCTCAGCCATGACCCTGAACCCAGGGAATTCACAGCCATGAGCACAGCCATGACCCTAAACCCAGGGCAATCACAGCCATGAGCACAGTGACGACCCTGAACCCAGGATATTTACAGCCATGAGAACAGCCATGACCCTGAACCCAGGGTATTCACAGCCATGAGCACAGCCATGACTCTGAACCCAGGGTATTCACAGCCATGAGCACAGCCATGAACCTGAAACCCAGGGTATTCACAGCCATGAGCACAGCCATGAACCTGAACCCAGGGTATTCACAGCCATGAGCACAGCCATGACCCTGAACCCAGGACATTCACAGCCATGACCTCAGCCATGACCCTGAACCCAGGGTATTCACAGCCATGAGCACAGCCATGACCCTGAACCCAGGTTATTCACAGCCATGAGCACAGCCATGACCCTGAACCCAGGACATTCACAGCCATGAGCTCAGCCATGAACCTGAACCAAGGACATTTACAGCCATGAGCTCAGCCATGACCTTGAACCCAGGGCATTCACAGCAATGAGCACAGCCCTGACCCGGAACCCAGGGCATTCACAGCCATGAGCACAGCCATGATCCTGAACCCAGGCCCTTCACAGCCATGAGCACAGCCATGACCTTGAACCCAGGGCATTCACAGCCATGAGCACAGCCATGAACCTAAACCCAGGGCATTCACAGCCATGAGCACAGTCATAACCCTGAACCCAGGACATTTACAGCCATGAGAACAGCCATGACCCTGAACCCAGGGTATTCACAGCCATGAGCACAGCCATGACTCTGAACCCAGGGTATTCACAGCCATGAGCACAGCCATGACCCTGAACCCAGGGTATTCACAGCCATGAGAACAGCCATGACTCTGAACCCAGGGTATTCACAGCCATGAGAACAGCCATGACCCTGAACCCAGGGTATTCACAGCCATGAGCTCAGCCATGTACCTGAAACCCAGGGTATTCACCGCCATGAGCACAGCCATGAACCTGAACCCAGGGTATTCACAGCCATGAGCACAGCCATGACCCTGAACCCAGGACATTCACAGCCATGACCTCAGCCATGACCCTGAACCCAGGGCATTAACAGCCATGAGCACAGCCATGACCCTGAACCAGGACATTCACAGCCATCAGCACAGCCATGACCCTGACCCCAGGGCATTCACAGCCGTGAGCTCAGCCACGACCCTGAACCAGGGCATTCACAGCCATGAGCTCAGCCATGACCCTGAACCCAGGGCATTCACAGCCGTGAGCTCAGCCATGACCCTGAACCCAGGGCATTCAAAGCCATGAGCTCAGCCATGACCCTGAACCCAGGACATTCACAGCCATGAGCACAGCCATGACTCTGAACCGAGGGCATTTATAGCCATGAGCACAGCCATGACTCTGACCCAGAGCTTTCACAGCCATGAGCACAGCCATGACCCTGAACCCAGGGCATTCACAGCCGGGAGCTCAGCCATTACCCTGAACCCAGGACATTCACAGCCTTGAGCACAGCCATGACCCTGAACCCAGAACATTCACAGCCATGAGCACAGCCATGACCCTGAACCCAGGACATTCACAGCTATGACCTCAGCCATGACCCTGAACCCAGGGTATTCACAGCCATGAGCACAGGTATGAATCTGAACCCAGGGCATTCACAGCCATGAGCACAGCCATGACCCTGAACCCAGGGCATTCAGATCCATGAGCTGAGCCATGACCCTGAACCCAGGGTATTCACAGCCATGAGCACAGCCATGACCCTGAACCCAGGACATTCACAGCCATGAACACAGCCATGAACCTGAACCCAGGGTATTCACAGCCATGAGCACAGCCATGACCCTAAACCCAGGGCATTCACAGCCATGAGCTCAGCCAAGACCCTGAACTCAGGGCCTTCACAGCCATGAGCACAGCCATGACCCTGAACCCAGGACACTCATAGCCATGAGCACAGCCATGACCCTGAACCAGGACATTCACAGCCATGAGCACAGCCATGACCCTGAACCCAGGACACTCATAGCCGTGAGTTCAGCCATGACCCTGAACCTAGGACATTCACAGCCATGAGCACAGCCATGACTCTGAACCCAGGGCATTTATAGCCATGAGCACAGCCATGACCCTGAACCCAGAGCTTTCACAGCCATGAGCACAGCCATGACCCTGAACCCAGGGCATTCACAGCCATGAGCAAAGCCGTGACACTGAACCCAGGACATTCACAGCCATGAACACAGCCATGACCCTGAACTCAGGGCCTTCACAGCCATGAGCACAGCCATGACCCTGAACCCAGGGCCTTCATAGCCATAAGCACAGCCATGACCCTGAACCCAGGACACTCATAGCCATGAGCACAGCCATGACCCTGAACCAGGACATTCACAGCCATGAACACAGCCATGACCCTGAACTCAGGGCCTTCACAGCCATGAGCACAGCCATGACCCTGAACCCAGGGCCTTCATAGCCATAAGCACAGCCATGACCCTGAACCCAGGACACTCATAGCCATGAGCACATCCATGACCCTGAACCAGGACATTCACAGCCATCAGCACAGCCATGACCCTGAACCCAGGGCATTCATAGCCGTGAGTTCAGCCATGACCCTGAACCCAGGACATTCACAGCCATGAGCACAGCCATGACTCTGAACCCAGGGCATTTATAGCCATGAACACAGCCATGACTCTGACCCAGAGCTTTCACAGCCATGAGCACAGCCATGACCCTGAACCCAGGGCATTCACAGCCATGAGCACAGCCGAGACACTGAACCCAGAACATTCACAGCCATGAGCACAGCCATGACCCTGAACCCAGGACATTCACAGCCATGACCCTGAACCCAGGGTATTCACAGCCATGAGCACAGGTATGAATCTGAACCCAGGGCATTCACAGCCATGAGCACAGGAATGACCCTGAACCCAGAACATTCACAGCCATGAGCACAGCCATGACCCTGAACCAAGGACATTCAAAGCCATGAGCACAGCCATGACCCTGAACCCAGGGCATTCACAGCCATGAGCACAGCCATGACCCTGAACCCAGGGCATTCACAGCCATGAGCACAGCCATGACCCTGAACCCAGGACATTCACAGCCATGAGCACAGCCATGACCCTGAACCTAGGGCATTCACAGCCATGAGCACAGCCATGACCCTGAACTCAGGACAATCACAGCCATGAGCACATCCATGACCCTGAACCCAGGACATTCACAGCCATGAGCACAGCCAGAACTCTGAACCCAGGGCATTCACAGCCATGAGCACAGCCCTGACCCTGAACCCTGAGTATTCACAGCCATGACCCTGAACCCAGGACATTCACAGCCATGAGCACAGCCATAACCCTGAACCCAGGGCATTCATACCCATGAGAACAGCCATGACCCTGAACCCAGAGTATTCACAGCCATGACCCTGAACCCAGGACATTCACAGCCATGAGCACAGCCAGAACCCTGAACCGAGGATATTCACAGCCATGAGAACAGCCATGACCCTGAAGCCAGAGTATTCACAGCCATGACCCTGAACCTAGGACATTCACAGTCATGAGCAGAGCCATGACTCTGACCCAGGGCATTCACACCCATGAGCTCGTCCATGAACTTAAACCTAGGGCATTCACACCATGAGCTCAGCCATGACCCTGAACCCAGGGAATTCACAGCCATGAGCACAGCCATGACCCTAAACCCAGGGCAATCACAGCCATGAGCACAGTGACGACCCTGAACCCAGGATATTTACAGCCATGAGAACAGCCATGACCCTGAACACAGGGTATTCACAGCCATGAGCACAGCCATGACTCTGAACCCAGGGTATTCACAGCCATGAGCTCAGCCATGAACCTGAAACCCAGGGTATTCACAGCCATGAGCACAGCCATGAACCTGAACCCAGGGTATTCACAGCCATGAGCACAGCCATGACCCTGAACCCAGGACATTCACAGCCATGAGCTCAGCCATGAACCTGAACCAAGGACATTTACAGCCATGAGCTCAGCCATGACCTTGAACCCAGGGCATTCACAGCAATGAGCACAGCCATGACCCGGAACCCAGGGCATTCACAGCCATGAGCACAGCCATGATCCTGAACCCAGGCCCTTCACAGCCATGAGCACAGCCATGACCTTGAACCCAGGGCATTCACAGCCATGAGCACAGCCATGACCCTAAACCCAGGGCATTCACAGCCATGAGCACAGTCATAACCCTGAACCCAGGACATTTACAGCCATGAGAACAGCCATGACCCTGAACCCAGGGTATTCACAGCCATGAGCACAGCCATGACTCTGAACCCAGGGTATTCACAGCCATGAGCTCAGCCATGTACCTGAAACCCAGGGCATTCACAGCCATGAGCACAGCCATGACCCTGAACCCAGGACATTCACAGCCATGAGCTCAGCCATGTACCTGAAACCCAGGGTATTCACCGCCATGAGCACAGCCATGACCCTGAACCCAGGGCATTCACAGCCATGAGAACAGCCATGACCCTGAACCCAGGGCCTTCATAGCCATAAGCACAGCCATGACCCTGAACCCAGGACACTCATAGCCATGAGCACAGCCATGACCCTGAACCCAGGGCATTCATAGCCATGAGCTCAGCCATGACCCTGAACCCAGGACATTCACAGCCATGAGCACAGCCATGACTCTGAACCCAGGGCATTTACAGCCATGAGCACAGCCATGACTCTGACCCAGAGCTTTCACAGCCATGAGCACAGTCATGACCCTGAACCCAGGGCATTCACAGCCATGAGCACAGGTATGAATCTGAACCCAGGGCATTCACAGCCATGAGCACAGCCATGACCCTGAACCCAGGATATTTACAGCCATGAGAAGAGCCATGACCCTGAACACAGGGTATTCACAGCCATGAGCACAGCCATGACTCTGAACCCAGGGTATTCACAGCCATGAGCTCAGCCATGAACCTGAAACCCAGGGTATTCACAGCCATGAGCACAGCCATGAACCTGAACCCAGGGTATTCACAGCCATGAGCACAGCCATGACCCTGAACCCAGGACATTCACAGCCATGAGCTCAGCCATGAACCTGAACCAAGGACATTTACAGCCATGAGCTCAGCCATGACCTTGAACCCAGGGCATTCACAGCAATGAGCACAGCCATGACCCGGAACCCAGGGCATTCACAGCCATGAGCACAGCCATGATCCTGAACCCAGGCCCTTCACAGCCATGAGCACAGCCATGACCTTGAACCCAGGGCATTCACAGCCATGAGCACAGCCATGACCCTAAACCCAGGGCATTCACAGCCATGAGCACAGTCATAACCCTGAACCCAGGACATTTACAGCCATGAGAACAGCCATGACCCTGAACCCAGGGTATTCACAGCCATGAGCACAGCCATGACTCTGAACCCAGGGTATTCACAGCCATGAGCTCAGCCATGTACCTGAAACCCAGGGCATTCACAGCCATGAGCACAGCCATGACCCTGAACCCAGGACATTCACAGCCATGAGCTCAGCCATGTACCTGAAACCCAGGGTATTCACCGCCATGAGCACAGCCATGACCCTGAACCCAGGGCATTCACAGCCATGAGAACAGCCATGACCCTGAACCCAGGGCCTTCATAGCCATAAGCACAGCCATGACCCTGAACCCAGGACACTCATAGCCATGAGCACAGCCATGACCCTGAACCCAGGGCATTCATAGCCATGAGCTCAGCCATGACCCTGAACCCAGGACATTCACAGCCATGAGCACAGCCATGACTCTGAACCCAGGGCATTTACAGCCATGAGCACAGCCATGACTCTGACCCAGAGCTTTCACAGCCATGAGCACAGTCATGACACTGAACCCAGGGCATTCACAGCCATGAGCACAGGTATGAATCTGAACCCAGGGCATTCACAGCCATGAGCACAGCCATGACCCTGAACCCAGGGCCTTCACAGCCATGAGCACAGCCATGACTCTGAACCCAGGGCATTCAGAGCCATGAGCTCAGCCATGACCATGAACCCAGGGTATTCACAGCCATGAGCACAGCCATGACCCTGAACCCAGGACATTCACAGCCATGAGCACAGCCATGACCCTGAACCAGGACATTCACAGCCATCAGCACAGCCATGACCCTGAACCCAGGGCATTCATAGCCCTGAGCTAAGCCATGACCCTGAACCCAGGACATTCACAGCCATGAGCACAGCCATGACCCTGAACCCAGGGCATTCACAGCCATGAGCACAGCCATGACCCTGAACCCAGGGCATTCACAGCCATGAGCACAGCCATGACCCTGAACCCAGGGCATTCACAGCCATGAGCACAGCCATGACCCTGAACCCAGGGCCTTCACAGCCATGAGCACAGCCATGACTCTGAACCCAGGACATTCACAGCCATGAGCACAGCCATGACCCTGAACCCAGGGCATTCACAGCCATGAGCACAGACATGACTCTGAACCCAGGACATTCACAGCCATGAGCTCAGCCATGACCCTGAATCCAGGGCATTCACAGCCATGAGCACAGTCATGACCCTGAACCGAGGACATTCACAGCCATGAGAACAGCCATGACCTTTAACCCAGGGTATTCACCGCCATGAGCTCAGCCATGACCATGAACCCAGGGTATTCACATCCATGAGCACAGCCATGACCCTAAACCCAGGGCAATCACAGCCATGAGCACAGTGACGACCCTGAACCCAGGATATTTACAGCCATGAGAATAGCCATGACCCTGAACACAGGGTATTCACAGCCATGAGCACAGCCATGACTCTGAACCCAGGGTATTCACAGCCATGAGCTCAGCCATGAACCTGAAACCCAGGGTATTCACAGCCATGAGCACAGCCATGAACCTGAACCCAGGGTATTCACAGCCATGAGCACAGCCATGACCCTGAACCCAGGACATTCAAAGCCATGACCTCAGCCATGACCCTGAACCCAGGGTATTCACAGCCATGAGCACAGCCATGACCCTGAACCCAGGTTATTCACAGCCATGAGCACAGCCATGACCCTGAACCCACGACATTCACAGCCATGAGCTCAGCCATGAACCTGAACCAAGGACATTTACAGCCATGAGCTCAGCCATGACCTTGAACCCAGGGCATTCACAGCAATGAGCACAGCCATGACCCGGAACCCAGGGCATTCACAGCCATGAGCACAGCCATGATCCTGAACCCAGGCCCTTCACAGCCATGAGCACAGCCATGACCTTGAACCCAGGGCATTCACAGCCATGAGCACAGCCATGACCCTAAACCCAGGGCATTCACAGCCATGAGCACAGTCATAACCCTGAACCCAGGACATTTACAGCCATGAGAACAGCCATGACCCTGAACACAGGGTATTCACAGCCATGAGCACAGCCATGACTCTGAACCCAGGGTATTCACAGCCATGAGCTCAGCCATGAACCTGAATCCAGGGCATTCACAGCCATGAGAACAGCCATGACCCTGAACCCAGGGCCTTCATAGTCATAAGCACAGCCCTGACCCTGAACCCAGGACACTCATAGCCATGAGCACAGCCATGACCCTGAACCCAGGGCATTCATAGCCGTGAGCTCAGCCATGACCCTGAACCCAGGACATTCACAGCCATGAGCACAGCCATGACTCTGAACCCAGGGCATTTACAGCCATGAGCACAGCCATGACTCTGACCCAGAGCTTTCACAGCCATGAGCACAGTCATGACCCTGAACCCAGGGCATTCACAGCCATGAGCACAGGTATGAATCTGAACCCAGGGCATTCACAGCCATGAGCACAGCCATGACCCTGAACCCAGGGCATTCAGAGCCATGAGCTCAGCCATGACCATGAACCCAGGGTATTTACAGCCATGAGCACAGCCATGACCCTGAACCCAGGGTATTCACAGCCATGAGCTCAGCCATGACCATGAACTCAGGGCATTCACAGCCATGAGCACAGCCATGATTCTGAACCCAGGGCATTCACAGCCATGAGCACAGCCCTGACCCTGAACCCAGGGCATTCACAGCCATGAGCACAGCCATGACCCTGAATCCAGGACATTCACAGCCATGAGCACAGCCATGACCCTGAACCCAGGGCGTTCACAGCCATGAGCTCAGCCATGACCCTGAACCCAGGACATTCACAGCCATGAGCACAGCCATGACTCTGAACCCAGGGCATTTACAGCCATGAGCACAGCCATGACTCTGACCCAGAGCTTTCACAGCCATGAGCACAGTCATGACCCTGAACCCAGGGCATTCACAGCCATGAGCACAGGTATGAATCTGAACCCAGGGCATTCACAGCCATGAGCACAGCCATGACCCTGAACCCAGGGCATTCAGAGCCATGAGCTCAGCCATGACCATGAACCCAGGGTATTTACAGCCATGAGCACAGCCATGACCCTGAACCCAGGGTATTCACAGCCATGAGCTCAGCCATGACCATGAACTCAGGGCATTCACAGCCATGAGCACAGCCATGATTCTGAACCCAGGGCATTCACAGCCATGAGCACAGCCCTGACCCTGAACCCAGGGCATTCACAGCCATGAGCACAGCCATGACCCTGAATCCAGGACATTCACAGCCATGAGCACAGCCATGACCCTGAACCCAGGGCGTTCACATTCATGAGCTCAGCCATGACCCTAAACCCAGGGCATTCACAGCCATGAGCACAGCCATGACCCTGAACCCAGGACATTCACAGCCATGAGCACAGCCATGACCCTGAACCCAGGACATTCACATCCATGAGAACAGCCATGATTCTGAACATAGGGCATTCACAGCCATGAGCACAGCCATGACCCTGAACCCAGGGAATTCACAGCCATGAGCTCAGCCATGACCATGAACTCAGGGCATTCACAGCCATGAGCACAGCCATGACCCTGAACCCAGGGCATTCACAGCCATGAGCTCAGCCATGACCCTGAACCCAGGACATTCACAGCCATGAGCACAGCCATGACCCTGAACCCAGGGCATTCACAGCCATGAGCACAGCCATGACCCTGAACCCAGGGCATTCACAGCCATGAGCACAGCCATGACCCTGAACCCAGGGCATTCACAGCCAAGAGCAAAGCCATGACCCTGAACCCAGGGCATTCATAGCCGTGAGCTCAGCCATGACCCTGAACCCAGGACATTCACAGCCATGAGCACAGCCATGACTCTGAACCCAGGGCATTTACAGCCATGAGCACAGCCATGACTCTGACCCAGAGCTTTCACAGCCATGAGCACAGTCATGACCCTGAACCCAGGGCATTCACAGCCATGAGCACAGCCATGACCCTGAACCCAGGGCATTCAGAGCCATGAGCTCAGCCATGACCATGAACCCAGGGTATTTACAGCCATGAGCACAGCCATGACCCTGAACCCAGGGTATTCACAGCCATGAGCTCAGCCATGACCATGAACTCAGGGCATTCACAGCCATGAGCACAGCCATGATTCTGAACCCAGGGCATTCACAGCCATGAGCACAGCCCTGACCCTGAACCCAGGGCATTCACAGCCATGAGCACAGCCATGACCCTGAATCCAGGACATTCACAGCCATGAGCACAGCCATGACCCTGAACCCAGGGCGTTCACAGCCATGAGCTCAGCCATGACCCTGAACCCAGGACATTCACAGCCATGAGCACAGCCATGACTCTGAACCCAGGGCATTTACAGCCATGAGCACAGCCATGACTCTGACCCAGAGCTTTCACAGCCATGAGCACAGTCATGACCCTGAACCCAGGGCATTCACAGCCATGAGCACAGCCATGACCCTGAACCCAGGGCATTCAGAGCCATGAGCTCAGCCATGACCCTGAACCCAGGGCATTCAGAGCCATGAGCTCAGCCATGACCATGAACCCAGGGTATTTACAGCCATGAGCACAGCCATGACCCTGAACCCAGGGTATTCACAGCCATGAGCTCAGCCATGACCATGAACTCAGGGCATTCACAGCCATGAGCACAGCCATGATTCTGAACCCAGGGCATTCACAG
Source organism: Ictidomys tridecemlineatus (assembly GCF_052094955.1). Lineage (NCBI taxonomy): Eukaryota > Metazoa > Chordata > Mammalia > Rodentia > Sciuridae > Ictidomys > Ictidomys tridecemlineatus. The sequence goes on along the minus strand of NC_135491.1, from coordinate 2,474,353 downwards.
CCATGAGCACAGCCCTGACCCTGAACCCAGGGCATTCACAGCCATGAGCACAGCCATGACCCTGAATCCAGGACATTCACAGCCATGAGCACAGCCATGACCCTGAACCCAGGGCGTTCACATTCATGAGCTCAGCCATGACCCTAAACCCAGGGCATTCACAGCCATGAGCACAGCCATGACCCTGAACCCAGGACATTCACAGCCATGAGCACAGCCATGACCCTGAACCCAGGACATTCACATCCATGAGAACAGCCATGATTCTGAACATAGGGCATTCACAGCCATGAGCACAGCCATGACCCTGAACCCAGGGAATTCACAGCCATGAGCTCAGCCATGACCATGAACCCAGGGCATTCACAGCCATGAGCTCAGCCATGACCCTGAACCCAGGACATTCACAGCCATGAGCACAGCCATGACCCTGAACCCAGGGCATTCACAGCCATGAGCACAGCCATGACCCTGAACCCAGGGCATTCACAGCCATGAGCACAGCCATGACCCTGAACCCAGGGAATTCACAGCCATGAGCTCAGCCAAGACCATGAACTCAGGGCATTCACAGCCATGAGCACAGCCATGATTCTGAACCCAGGGCATTCAAGGCCTTGAGCAGATGAATGAGAAGTTGCCTTTTAACCAGTGACCTCAGTGACCCTATGGTGACATAGAGAGAGTAGGACAAGTTATTCTAAGTGAAGGCATAGCTTACAGCAAGTCCTACTGAGGGTGAAAAAGAGTAAGAAAAAAGATAAATTGGTTACTGCAAACCCACAGTTTGTGTTCTAATGGTGCATGAGAGTCACCCAGCAGGGGTTGTTTGGGCATATTTATGAATGTATGTGACAGATTTCTCTATTTGGATCCCAGCACCTTCCCCTGCCCTCCCCTCCGCACTGCATCCCATTGGTCCCTCTTTCTAGTCCACTCACCTCCCTGATCTTGAGGACACTGAGGACATTTACAAATCTCAGCCACAATGACCCCGGGCAGAGAGAGGGCAGGTGCACCTGGCCCAGGTGGGGGATGGAAGTGGCCTATCACAGCCTCAGACAGAATGATGGAACATCTGTGCTATCGTCCAGCAGCCTGGAAAATGCAGGTGAAGGGCAGCACCCCCAGTCTACACCGTGCAGGAGGGACACGTACACAGAGAGGGTTGGGACTATCCCACGCCATGAGCACTGGAGCCCTGCTGTGAGGGGGCGTCCTCAGCCCACGTTGTCCCAGTGTCAGCAGCCACCACAGCTAGATGGCCAGGCCCACTGGGCCCCCAGGGAGTGTGGGAGTGGCCCTCAGCTTGCTTGATGTCATCTCAGGTCACCCTGCCTGTGTGTTTTCTGTCATCTGCGCCCATGAGCTCACCTCTAAGGCATCCCCACCCAGATCCATGACCCGCAGTTTCCCAACATGTTCACCCAAGAGTCCTGCACTTCCGATCTTTGCCCTCGATACTTGGCACTGAATCCAGGGGGTCTGCACTGAACCGCAGCCCCACCCCCTTTATTCTGTACCTTGAGACGGGGTTTGCTGCGTGGCCAGTCTGGCCTTCGACTTGAGGTCCTCCTGCCTCAGCCCCGGGGAGCCCCTGCGGCTGGCCCAGCCCTTCTGGGTGGCTCTGGGATGTGTGTGGAGAAGGAGATCTGTGCGGGGAGCCTCGGGGTTTGGCTCATTCTTCTGTGTGGGGTGTCCAGCTTTCCCAGCACCATTAATGAAGTGGTCCTTCGCCCACTGTGAGTTCCTGCCAGTTTGGTCAAAAGTCAATCAATGGTCAGGCTGAGGCAGGAGCATCCGAGGTCAAAGCCAGCCTCAGCAATTTAGCGAGATGTGAGCGTCGTAGCAAGACCCTCTCTCTAAACCATCATAAAAGGCTGGGATGTGGCTCAGTGGTCATGGGACCCCGGGGCCAATCCCAGGGCTGGAATGGTCACTCCGTCCCAAACGCATGGCCCCACCTCTGGGCTCGTGGGTCTGTTTCTGTGCCAGTGTCACACAGCTCCTGTCATACAGCCTTGCCGATGGCCAGGCCCAGCAAAGCCTCCACCTTCCCTTCCCTGGCTCCAGAGGGTCAGGCTATTCTTGTGACTCCAGGAGAATTTTAAATAGTTTTTCTATTTCTGTGGGAAAAAAGATCTTGGCATTCCCACGGGTCAGCACGTTCTGTCCATGGCTTTGGGAACAGTGGCCTTTCCACCTCATTTCCTGCAGTCCCTGGGCCTGGGCACCTCTGGACGTCTGTGTTACATGTCCTCGTTACTCTGAGGCTCTCAGTGGACACCTGTTTTACGTCCTGTGTTACATGTCCTCGCATTTTCCTTTCTGACACCACTGTGCATGGAGTGGTCCTCTAGATGTCCCTTTGGACAGCTTCCTGTTGGTGTGTAGCAGTCTCCCTGCTCAGGATGGGGCCGTGGCTCTGCAGGGGGTCCGCCAAGCGCACCTGAGCCTGGTTGGGCTCCCAGCAACGCAGACAGGGAAGGATGCGTGTGCGCTGCGTTGACTCCGCACCTCCCTTCTCTGAGTTGCTGACCAGTTCTCCGGTCCTTCTGGCGGAGTCTTGAGGCATCTGCACAGACAAGGCCTCGAGGGTGTCTTCTTCCTTCCCTCCTGGGAGCCTCTCAGGGCGGGGTCAGCCTGGCGGCCCTGGCGGGGATCTGGGACAGCCCTGCACGTGGGTCTGAGGGGAGACCCCTGGAGCAAGGGTCGCTGGCCCGTACTTCAGGGAGGGAGGGTCCTATGCACCCAGGAGGCGCTCAGCACTCACAGAGCTGTGTCTCCACAGGTGAGCTCTCAGGAAACAAGGCCCTGCTCAAGGTCACACAGGCAGGGGACAATAGAGGGACATTTAAATAAAGCCAGCTTTCCCCCAGAATCAGATGTGGACCCCATCATCGTCCCTCAGGTGGAAGGCAGGACACGGGTGGAAGAGCGTCCCCTGGAAGGAGACTGGAGCCCAGGAGGCAGGGAGGGGTCTCTTATGAGGAGCCGTTTCCCAAAACACTCTAGTCCAAGCTCCAATCAGAGAGAGCTCTATTGACCAGGCCAGGGACTGTCACCCACCTGTAGAGACTGCAGCTCTGGGGACAGCACAATTTCCAGGCCTGCGTCTTGAGAATTTAAGGACAACAGCACAGGCTCTAGTGTCACTCAGAAGTCGCCTACGGCAGATTCACTCTGTCCCAGGAGGGGACACAGGACCCCCGAATGCTGTTCCCAACAGCTCAAGGCGCGGCTCTATCAGGCCCCCTTCAGGCTGGGCCTCTCAGCAATATCCCCTGGTGGTCAGTACAGATTCTATGGTGGACAAGGCCTCTCCTCTGAGTGGTCAGCCCCCAGTGACCCCCTGGACATCCTGGTCTCAGGTGAGGAGCCCAGAGGGTGCAGTCAGGGACCCAGACTCTGCACAGCCCTGTTGGGGAGCCCCAGGAGGTGATGGCCAGGGTGATGTGGGGTCTCAGGAGAGAGACAGGGAGGGACAGAGAGGACAGAGACAGGGGGACACAGGGAAAGGAAGAATCAGAGACAATGAGACAGACAGAGAGCACAGGGTCCTCAGAGAGAGGCCCTGGGAGGTCTCAGCTCAGAACAAGCTGGGGCCACCCTCACCCTCCTTCCTCTCTCTAGGACAGCTCCCTGTCACACCCTCCCTCTCAGTGCAGCCTGGTCCCACAGTGCCCAAGGCAGCTCGGTGACAGGAAGATGAGGAGGAGTGGAGGCTCCCGGGGAGGGTCCTGCCCCCAGAGGAGGTAGAGAGTGGGCACCTCCCACTGTGGCACGTCCACTGCTCAAGGTCAGGCGGAACTAGGAGCAGGAGGGATGTAAGGAGACTGGTGGCCCTCAGAGGGGGCAGGAGGAGACTGGGGATAGGAGAGACCCCCTCCCCTCCTGAGTGAGTCTCCATCTCAGAGTCAAAACCTGAGAGTGTCCACCCCAGCACCCACTCCTATGGCCAGCAGACCCAGGCTGGGGTGGCCTTGGGCAGGGCCCTGCTGAGCTCACCTGTGGCCCACCTCACTGCCCACCTGGGACGGGGAAGGTCCTGCACCTGCTCCCTGGGGGACCCTGGGCTCACTGTCCACTCGGCCTCTGCTCCTCACTCTCCTTTTACTGTGTGGCCTCTGCAGCAGGGTGACGCTGGCCTCGTGGAATGCCCCTGAGGTGTTTTCCCTCCTGTCATCTGGAACAGCTGAGACGCCACTCTACTGCTCTCTAAATGTCTGGAGGTGGCAGGAAGCCATCCCCACCGTCCTGTGATCTGAAGGGGACGTCCACGTGGCTACTCAGTGCCCTCAGCAAGGACGGCCCGTCTCCCATATTGGTCCTGACTGAGCCTGGGCAGGTGCACGTGTGTGGGAGAGAGCCGTCCTGCAGGTGCACGTCTCAGCTTGGCATCCTGGGGGTCCTCCTGGTCCCCTGTCCACAGCTCATTGGCACGGGCTGAGTGTCCGCTGTTTCCCTGCGTAGCTTACTAGGGTGGGCCCAGTGTGTGGCCCTAAGCCCTGACCCTCCCTGTGTGCAGGTGGCCAGTGTCTGACTCTTCTGCCTCTCCCTGATTTCCCTTTCCTCCCATTACTAATTGTGGCTTTGGTTGGCTCCTGTTTCCTGGTTCCTGAGGTGGGTGGCCGAAGGCGGGTCCAAGGGCTGGCCGTGGTGCTGGTCCTGTGAGCGCCCCTGAGATGCAAGACGAGCTGCATAGGCTGGGCTTCCATTTGGGGTTTCTCTCGAAGGAAGTGGATTTCCCTTTTTCAATTCCTCCTTGACTGCTGGGTATTCAGAGCCTGCTGTTTGGTTCCTGTATTTGTGAAACGTCAAGTTCCTCCTGACCTGAGGTCGCATGTTGTCCCACTGTGTGCAGCAGCTGGTGCTGGGACCTCTGTCTGCTCCATCTCTGAGGCTGTCCTTGGGCCCCACATGCTCTTCCTGGAGACCAGCCATGCGCAGTTGAGAGGAACGTGCACTCTGCTGGGTGGAGCATCCTGTGAATGCAGAGAGGTCCGTCTGCTGAGGTCCTGTGAAATCCCTGCTTGTTGGCTGCTTTCTGCACGGATGACCGGTCCACTGTGGGACAGGGCTTGGCCTCCCCTCTTCCTACCTCTCAAGGGTCTCGCCTTGCTCTGGCCCCGTTTCCTTCACAGGGAAGGGAGCTCCGGGGTTGGGAGGTGTTTCCACAACCGCATCTTGTGGAAGAGACCCTTGGGCTGTGGCAGTGGTCATTCGGTCCCTTTCCACCCTTCTACCTGAAGTCTGAATTCTAACCCTGAGGTGACAGTCCCTGCTTTCTGTGGCTCCTGTTTGCGGGGACACCACGGTCATGCCCTGGCTGTCACCTCCTGTGTCCTCAGGAGAGGCGAGGGTCCTGTACGCAGCACACACTCGGGCCTTGCTGTGGTCCACCTAGACCCTCCATGTTTTTAACTGGAGAGTCCCATCCATGAACTGCAGGTCACCACGGTGCTGAGGCCGGCTCTGCCCTCTGGTCATGTTTCTCGGTTCCTTTGTCTCCCTGGGTTCCTCTGCCCACCCTCCCGTCTTCCCTTGTGATTTCGAGGGCCTCTGCTTCACCCACCTCCTTCCTTTCTCTTTTCATCTGTGAACAGCTGCGATCTCTTTCTACACAGAACTAAGGTCCAGCACCGACGACTTCTTGTTAGCATTGCCTCATCCTCAAACGTGGACACTCCAGCCTTCTTTGTCGTCTCACTCCTACAATGTGTCCCTCCACGGCCACTCTGAACAGAGTGTCTGCTTTAGTGATTCACGAGTCGGTTCTTGGTTCCTTCCCATCTTCTAAGATGGTTGACAAGGAGGAAAAGGGTCTGACCTGGGTGTGGACATCCTCTGCTGTTACTTCCTAGGATGCTCCTGATGCCCTGCAGGTGAGGTCGGCCTTGCTCACTCTGTGTCGTGGGGTGTATCCTCGCTGGGCCATCTGCTGGAGCTCCCTCTGACGGGGCCCTAGGGGTGGACGGTGGTGGTGGACGGTAACGCGCTGCCCTTCAGGCCCAGGGCTTCCTCTCCCCCCATCCCCCTGCTGCTCCCTGCTCCCCTCCTGTTCCTTCAGAGCTCTGTGAGTCACTCTTCATGGATCTGCACAAGGTGAGAGCCCCTTGGTCAGGTCGTGAGGACCTGCATGATGTGGTCCATTCCTTCCCCCTCCTCCCTCTCTTGTCCCTCCTGCCCTCCACCAGGGCCCTCCCTCAGGGCAACTGGTCCCCCTTCTGTGTTTATGAGTCTCCCTTCTCCCCCTTTTTAACTCTAGCTCCCACGGAGGAGAGACCAGGTTTTGATTTGATTTTCTGAGTCAGGCTGGTTCATTCACATGATTCTCCCCTCCCACCCGTTCCCCAGCCAACGACAGAATTTCCCCTTCCTTACGGCTGAGGGGAGCTCCTGTATATGATGCCGCATCTTCTTTGTCCATTCACTGGACGGGCACCTGGGCTGCTCCATCCCGTGACGTGGTCACACGGGGTCCATTCTAGTCTGGAGGCGTCTCCAGACTTTACAGAGTGGTTGTACTGATTCAGCCCACAACACTGTCAAGTGCACTTTACCCTCCTCCCAGCTTGGATGACCATTGCGCTCCTCACATTGGCCTTTCTGTCTGCAGCGAGGGCGAACCTCAGTGGAGTTTTACTAGGATCTTCCTGATTTCTGGAGACGTTGAGCCTTTTATTCATACACTTCTGTCCCTTTGCGTTCTCACTGTCACAGGTGCCTGCTCCGTTATTTGGCGCCTCCACGTGTCTGTCTGGTCCAAGCCTTTGGGGTTCTCCCTACACTCTGGACGCTGAGGCCCAGCTGAAGGAGCAGTGGCAAGACTTTGCCCCACTCCGTAGGCTCTCTCTTCTTGCTCTTCACTGTTCACTTCATGGGAAGCTTTTAGATTTGATGCCGTTCTACTTATTGATTCTTGGTTTCATTTCTGGACCTCATCTTCTTATTTATCAGTGAAGCATGATTAACTCTGGGAAAATGGAAGGTTTATTTATGGATTTCTAAGTTGCATTGTTCTCATTTCATGTACAAACATAGGAATCTACTCATACACCAATATTTAAACACCTACACTCTGTAGGAGCACATGTCATTTGGGAACATACACATTTAAGCTGCATGTATGTCTGTCACCCTGGGGTGGACCACCTAGTGGCCATGGGCGGTGGAGGCAGTGAGCAGACCCAGGGGTGCTGGCTCAGCTCTCTGAACCCTTCAACCCCCTGCTGTTCCCTGTTTCTTAGAAGCAGCTGGTGCCACCAGCCCCTCCCACAACCTGTCAGACCCCAGCACTGGGGAGTAAGTGTCGCAACCCCCAGCCGGCAAAGGAAGACACGACACAGGATTCTTCTTTCAGCAGTTTATTCAGGCCTTTACTTATGTGTCTCTGGACACTTCTTCTTTTCCAACCAGCACCCCCCAGCCTAATAAAGCATACCAAGCCGCAATGCAAAGCCACCACGTGGACCTTTCTCATAGGGTGTTTTACAGCAACGTGCCATCTCTCCCAAAATAAGGAGTTGTTTATCACAGGTCACGGCGCTTATCAGCGCCATCTTGTAATGGCGACCACGGTCCGCTGACACGGCTCACCACAAGTAAGGGCACTGGGTTATGGGCTGTGCTCAGGGGTCAGTCCCATCCAGATAGGTGGGCGATCTGTGGACCTGAAGGGTCCCTGGGGTGACCTGGGTTGCACTGGCCTCCGTGACCCCTTGGTCCCCATTGCAGCCTCACCCCATAGGGACCACACCGTGGACAACGTCATCCGCATGGTCCTGGCTGGCTTGGTCCTGCTGGTCCTCAGGATCCTGCTGTTTGGGACTCGGCACAGCCAGAGAGGGACCCAAGATGAAGGCAGGAGGTGAACATGGAGGGAGCAGTGCATCTCCCTGCAAAACGGAGCTGGGGAAACACACCTGATGCTCCCAGGAGACGGGAGGAAGTCGGGTGTGCATCAGGAGGGTTGGCTGGACGCTGAGTGGACGTGGCTTCCAAGGGAGACGTCTGGGCTGAGGGTTGGGATCCTCCTCCAGGAGGTGGGGGTAGAGCCTCCTAGTCCCCCTCCTCCTCACACCCCAGGACCCTGGGTGCACCCACAGCCCAGGACCCCCACGTGTTCTTGTCCTCAGTCTCTGGGCCAGGATCCTGTGAAACATCATTAAATATTAATGACCACACTCCCCTCCTGATATGAAGTCTCGATCCTCTCTCTCTCAGCATGGATTTGTAGTAACTGAACAGAAGAGTGAAAGATGCCTGACTTCCCAAGCGGAGTCCACGCTCACATGTGGCACCCCCCGTGGGCCCAGAGCCCCTGAACTTCACCAGGTGTCACTCTTGGTTCCCAGAGACATCATTGCTTGACATTGGCACCCGGTGTCGGAGGGACAGCCGGATGGTGCTGGTCCATTGCCCTGTGAAATGAACAGCGTCCCAAGTTGTCCCTTTGCTAGTTACTGTGGGGTGCACACTCCCTGCCAGCCAACTGTTGGTGCCAGTCTTCCTCCTGGATATGGGTGGGAGGCTGTGGGTGGGACGTCATGAGGGCCAGGGAGTCCACTGTGCCACAACCAGGCTGGCCTCAGCGTGCACCGGGCACCTACGCTGCCTTCACGTAGCGATCGTGATAATTGTTCTCCCAATTAGTTGTGCATTTCAAAAAATTGTGATGCCAAGGTCCGGGAGACCAGGAGCCAGGCAGCAGCCGCCTTGTGGGGTAGAATGGGGGCTGTGAAGTCCAGCACTCTGTGGAGAGGGAGGCTGGCCTAGGTAACCACGAGAGGGTGGTGGTGCTGGCTGGTTAACAGGAGGAGAAGGGCCCTGGGCTCAGGAATCAGCCCTGGGGAGAGAGTCCCACTGAAATCCAGATAGAGTCACCGTGTGACAGGAGTGGGGCTCTTAGAAGTCACATGATTGAAGATAGAATCCCACCCACCAGGACAGGGGCAGGCAGACTGTCACAGGGAACTGTCCTCTGTCCTAGACAGCAGCACTTCAGGTCTGTCCCCTGGGTGGGGGAGGACACCAGGAGATCCTCTCCACACCCCACACAGAGGCAGCCTGGGCCACCAACATGGCTGTAACACAACCTGTGAGCAGCTGGGAGGCCTGGCTGGGTGCTGCTGGGGGACCTGCAGCCACCTGGGGGTCCTGATGCACAGAGCAGGTCCACCAGGAGGGGGCAGCAGTCCCCTTCCTGGGCTGAGCCTGGGTGGACAGCCCTCAGCTCCTGGGTGAGGACCCAGAGTGTCCTGCTAACTTAAAGGGACCCGGCTGCCCCTCAGTGGGTGAGTCAGGCGGCCATGCCACCCTGGGTGAGGACATGAGCACACCTGATGTGGCAGTGAGCTGCTCCAGGGTCACCTCCCCTGCCGGGTGTGGCTGCTGTCCTGAGCATGGGTGACGAGCAGCCTGGAGGGTCCCCTGCAGTGTCACCTTCTGTGGGGCTCTTTCTCCACACAGAACTGGGCCCAGATGTAGCAGTGGACACAGGCAGGACATATGGGGTCTTAATATTTAAGGTCCCTCCAAACCCATGTGGGAAGTGGTCACCATGGGCGGGGGGGACTTGGGGAGTGACTGAGGGCAGGGCCGTGTCCCCATGCCTGGGGCTGGTGTCCTCATGAGGCCATGGTGCTGAGGGGAGCTCTTCCCTCCCACCTTGTGCAGTGAGAGTGACATCTTGCAGCAGAGAGGCCAATGCCGGCAGCTGGACCTGGCCGTCCCCACCTCCTGACCCCTAGGAATCCTTCCTGTGATGACTGGCCGCAGGGCATTGCTGAGGTGCTGTGTGGCCTAGGGGACAAGTGACCTGAGCCTTGGTGATGTGTGCCTCTGGACAGGGGGACGTGTGGGCTGGGGGACCGACACAGAGCCCAAAGCCGGGTCTCTTCCCATCCTCCAGGGGCACTTGGTGACCTTCACTCTGTCCTGGGCTTCAGGACATGCTGCGTGGGACGGTCCTCTTCCCCCAGGGAATCCGTCACCATGGCCTGGAGAAGGCCTGCTGCAGACCCAAGGCCTGACCTCCCTCCCCTCTGGTTTCCTCACCCCGCACATCAGCAGGAGGAAACGCGTCCTGAGTCCTGAGTCGTCTTCCTCCAGGATTGGGGAGACTCGGGCAGGAGCCCACGGCTGCCGGTCACCAGGACGTGCTGGGGTGTTGTGTCCTGGAAAGATAAGCTGAGGTCCTGCCCAGACGTGCGTGAGCGTGAACCCCGCTGGGAACAGGAAGTTGCAGGTGACCTAGTTCAGGTGGGAGGGGCAGGGGTTGGGGTGCCCGAGTCCCAGGCTGCTTATGCACCAGAGAGAGGAGGAGCAGGCACAGGGAGACAGCAGAGGCAGCTGGAGTGAGAGTGGACACAGCATCCTCAGACCACAGAGCAGGAGGGTGTGAGGTGTCCAGAGGCCGGGGCAGGGGGCAGAGGGCCACCCCAGGGGGCAATTGAGCCCTGCCAGGGGATCCTGTCCTAGAAGGCCACCAGGTGGCACAGGGTCTCTAAGTGACAGCCCTGTCCTGATACCTGGAGTTCCTGCCAGCTGTGGTGCTGCCCATCTGAGGTCCAGCCCCCTGAGAGGACAGGCTGGGGCATCAGAGCCCAGAGCTGGAACCATCCTGCAGGACTAGCAAGACTCGTCCCAGCGACCTTCACTGCTGGGCGGGCAGAGCTGATGGGAGCTCTCCTGTCACAAGGGACAGTGACCCTAGGGAAAGAGCAGGAGGACCCCGGGAGGACAAGCGTGTCGGGCCCAGGCCCAGCTGAGGGTTCTAGGGGGGACGGTAGTGTGCAAACCCCCCGCTGCCTCCGTGACCACGCAGGGCTTCACAGTCAGTCACCCTGGGAGGCCCAGATTTAAAGGCAGTGACAGGAGCCATCAGGCCCAGAGGAGGGTAGTTAGGGGAAGTGAAATTCCATCCTATGTGTGTGCATTACCCATCCGCACAGTGTGAGCACACGTCCCCACACGCACACACACTCACACACACTCACACACACAAACCTCTCAAAACAGAAAAAAGCAAAAAAAACATGAACTACAGTTGTTGGGACAAAACCTCAAGAAATCTCTGAGACGGGGCCTCAGGCTCAGTGAGCAAAGTCTGTGGACAGGAGTCCTCCAGGCGCCCTCCAGGTGGTGCCCAGCCACTGTCACCTGAAGGGAAGATGGCATATCTTTGGACAAGAACAAGAGCGAGCTGGAATGGACCTTGGCTGCAGGTGTTGGGTAAGGAAGGTCTTTCTGTTCAGGGGCCTTAGCGGGGGGTTTACAAGAACAGGGGTCCGAGGTTTCTCCTGGCAGACCCTTTCTCCTGGTTCCTTGTCCTGCACACAGGAGGCAGTGCCCTTGGGGACCTCCGACTCAGTGCCCGCCCGTGCAGTCTCCTCATCACATAACTGAGTACAAGTCTGCAATACAGAGTCCCTTTCCTATATTTAAACATCATATAACTATCCAGAACACCATCCAAAGGCCTGATATGACTCTGAGACATCTACAGTGCCTCACTGGGGGCTCCTTCTTCCTGCCCAGGGGGGTGTAAGCTGCCTGAGAACTTAGAGATAATTAGTGGAGAACAAACGACTCTAAGAAGTTATGTAAGTCCCCAAGAATGTCAGGGTCCAAAGTGCTTTAGGTGGCCATTTGGAGCCATTGTCTGAATCACATTGGGCCACGCTTGGTTCCTTCAGGTCTGGGCCCAATGGAGAAGCTTAGGGTGAGTCAGCAGACATGCCAAAGGGAGTCAGGGAGGGTGCTGGGTGGACTTTCTCCCTTGGGGAGCCTGAGTACTGGGGGATGGAGGGCCCAGCGTCCTTGGAGTCTCCAAATCCAGAGACATGAGGAGAGGAGTCTGCCCAGGACGGGCCGTCACCATCGCCAGGAGTTCCAGACTGACCCCAGTGGAACCACGCTCTAATGGAGTGGAGATCTAGATCCAGTGCTGGGAGAGAGAGAGAGACAGAGAGAGAGAGAGAGAGAGAAAGAGAGAGAGAGAGAGAGAGAGAGAGAAACTAGACCCCAAAAAGGAGACTCCCCAGGGAAGAGCCTGTGGGGGACCAGGTGGCCAGAGCTGGATGAGTGCCTGAAGCACTCCACTGAAGGACACTCCTGCGGGTGTCACCACAGCAGCTGGGATCCCTGAGGGACAGCAGGGTCGATGGTGAGACGCACCTGATCCGCGTCCCCGCACCCAGATGTTGGGACAGAAAGCTGGAGTGCGAGACAGGGTGTCACACTGGGTATGAAGGTTTATTGACCGGAACGGCCAACCAGGCTGCCCGTCGGGGGCACAGCAGTGAGTGTCGCCAAATGGAAGCTGATATACGTTTTGGACAGAAAACAAGAGCCAGCGGGACTGACCTTGGGTGCAGGTGGGTAAGGAAGGTCTTTTCTGTTCAGGGGTCATGGGGGAGGGGTGAAGCAACAGGGAGTCTTGAGTCTCTTTTTCTGGCGGTCTACAAGTCTTGGTTTGGGGTCAAGATGGAGTCCCAGATCCAATTTGGGGTTCTGAATGTCGAGGACACCCCGTTCACAATGATGTGGTATTTAAATGTTTATTTTAATGTTAATATTTAAAGAAAGAAAAGCAGAAGCGTGTGTTAAGAATGGGGGTCTACAGGGGGAAGGAAAAGAGGTGAACACCACACACCAGGAGACCCTCCAGGAGAAGTGGGCTGTGTCTGCTGGGGGTCACCCTGCTGAAGGGGGTCTCTGCTCTTCACCTGGATCTGACTCCATGACCACAGGTGGCCATTCACTGCTGCAGGAGTGACAGCAGCACACCCCAGGGGTCCTGGAGCGCCTGGTCAGTGGGCGGGCCCCAGCCCTGACCCTGTGGGTCCTGAGGGTCAGCCTGGGCCTGCTACAGGGGACACAGGCCCAGGGTGGGAATGAGGAGGCCTCCAAGGAGCGTCACCCAGAGCCAGACACGCCTCTCGGGGGAAAGCCAATGGGGCCTCCCAGACCTGCCCCTTCCCTGGGACAGCCAAGGGCTGGGCGGGGCCCTGGGGAGGGACACAGACCTGGAGGAGCCTTGAGTGGACACAGGGAATACGGAGGCAGCCCCGCCCCTCACCACCTACCTTCTTCTGGTCCCAGGAACCTCTAGGGGAAGGAGGCCGCACCCCCAGGGCCCTTCCCTAGAGCTGGTCACTTAGGTCTGGTTGTACATGGAGGGAGGGGGACATGGCACAGTCACACCCTGGCTGTTCTGGGACTAACCTGGCTTGAAAAACTGACACGAATATTTCAGAGAGGAAATCCCAGACCAAATACTCAGACAGAGTCAGAAGATGAACTTTTTAAAAACTGACAGTGCATTCTGCCATGAGCTGACCCCTCTGCTCTCACAGGGAGGGGACCAGCCGCCACAACTGAATGAGGGCACAGCAGGTTGGCACAGAACTCAGGTCACGTAGTCACTGCCCTGCCCAGTAGGTTGAAGTGAGACCAGGACAAAGTGGGGACTTCAGAGGGCTGAGTAGGACACAGAGGAGGCAGGACACCCACAGAGGAGGGTCTCCAGGGAGACGGGGTGGGGGGTGCTGCTGCCTGAGAACAGGAAAGAAGAGTCACACAGGACCTGCTCAGCAGAGAGGCCACACTAGACCAGGAGCCCCCAGGACCTTCCCTGGCCCCTGCGTCCTCTGTCCCCCACACGAGCTCCAGCTGGCTCACAGCCAGGTGCTCAGGGTCTGCTGCTCTGCGCCCACCTGCAGCAGGAACCTGCACCTTCCCCAGAGCCCCTCCAGGGCTGGGAGACGACTGCCCAGCAAGGACCAGAACCCTGTGCCCAGGACGGGCTGAGGGAGCCCCGGGGAGGCCCTGGGAAGAGGACCAGCCCCGGGTCACCCTCACCTGGAAGGGGCCGGCTCAGGAGGGCACCAGGGAGTGTGCTGCTGCGTCCTGGCCCTAGAGGGACGAGGACAGGTCAGGCGACAGCAGAAAGGGTGAGAGGGCAGCACTGCTGTCTGAGCCGCCTGCAGGGAGCCCAGGCCCTCCCCACCCAGTCCTGGGGACAAGAGCCAGGCTCTGGGAGGGCAGTTCCCCTTCCTGTGGGCAGCTGATGTGACACCCCACACAGGCAGAACCCGGCCTCCAAGTGGCCACACCCTGTGTGTGACTGTCCTCCAGCTCTGTGACCTCCTCCATCTGGACCCTGGGACCACGGGAGGACACACCATGACCCCCACCCTCACGGCCCTGCTCTGCCTGGGTGAGATGTGAAGGAGGGAGGGGACACCCTGTTCTGGGGAGACCCAGCCCACAGCCAGGCCCTGGCCACCAGGAGACCCAGGGCCCAGGAGGCTGTGGGGGGACAGGGCCTGCTCAGGCCTCAGGGGCTCCCCTCTCACAGGAACTCTCTTCCAGGGCTGAGTCTGGGCCCCGGGACCCGAGGGCAGGCAGGTGAGTGTCCCCAGCTGTCCAGGTCCTCCTCCTGGGGACCAGGAGCCACCCTGGGCAGTGGGTGGAGAACAGAGTTGGGGGCTGAGGCTGGGGAGCCTGGAGGGGGCTGGGCTGAGGGCTGGGATCTGAGGGGCTGTGCTGGGACCCACATCTGATCCCCTTGCAGGGACCCTCCCCAAGCCCACCCTGTGGGCTGAGCCAGGCTCAGTGATCGCCTGGGGAAGGCCAGTGACCATCTGGTGTGAGGGGTCCCTGGAGGCCCAGGAGTTCCGTCTGGATAAAGAGGGAAGCTCAGTGCCCTGGGACAGACACATCCCCCTGGGGCCCAGGAACAAGGCCAAGTTCTCCATCCCATACATGACTGAGCACCATGCAGGGAGATATCAATGCCTCTATCTCAGCCCTGCTGGGTGGTCAGAGCCCAGTGACCCCCTGGAGCTAGTGGTGACAGGTGAGAGGACACTCAGGGGTCCCTGCCCCAGGCTCTGCCCTCAGGGAGGGGGTCTGCCCCCAGGGGTCCCTCTCACAGCCCAGCTGGGGGTGGTGTGGAGGAGGGAGCCATGAACACCTGCCTCCTTCTCTCCTAGGATCCTACAGCAAACCCTGGCTCTCAGCCCTGCCCAGCCCTGTGGTGACCTCAGGAGGGAACGTGACCCTCCAGTGTGGCTCAGGGCAGGAATATGGCAGGTTTGTTCTCACCAAGGAAGGAGGACACCACCTCACCTGGACCCTGGACTCACAGCAAGACCCCAGTGGGCATGTCCAGGCCCTGTTCCCTGTGGGCCCTGTGACCCCCAGCCACAGGTGGACATTCACATGCTACGGCTACTACAGGCATGAACCCCAGGTGTGGTCAGGACCCAGTGACCCCCTGGAGCTCCTGGTTTCAGGTGAGGAATATTCTTTCTTGTTCTATTCAGTTTTGAGGAAAATGATGTATTCCTGGAATTTTGAACCCAGAAGTGTCCCAGGTAAGGGCCTAGAACCTGGGGCTCCTGGGCCAGAGTCGCCAGGAGTGACAGGGTGACCTGCAGGCAGGACGGGGGGAGGCAGGGGGTTGGCAGGGTCCAGCCCTCAGCCCAGGCTCCTCTTCCTCCAGGGGTGTCCAGGAAGCCCTCCCTCCTGACCCAGCAGGGCCCTGTCCTGGCCCCTGGAGAGAACCTGACCCTCCAGTGTCACTCAGACGTCACCTATGACAGATTCACTCTGTCCAAGGAGGGGGCACAGGACCTCCCCCAGCGCCCTGCCCAGCAGCCCCAGGCTGGGCTCTCTCAGGCCGACTTCCTGCTGGGCCCTGGGAGCAGCTCCCACGGGGGTCAGTACAGGTGCTACGGTGGACACAGCCTCTCCTCTGAGTGGTCAGCCCCCAGTGACCCCCTGGACATCCTGGTCTCAGGTGAGGAGCACAGAGGGTGCAGTCAGGAACCCAGACTCTGCACAGCCCTGTTGGGGGGCCCCAGGAGGTGATGGCCAGGGTGATGTGGGGACTCAGGAGGGAGAGAGACAGGGAGGGACAGAGAGGAAAGAGACAGGGGACACAGGGACAGGAAGAATCAGAGACAATGAGACAGACAGAGAGCACAGGGTCCTCAGAGAGAGGCCCTGGGAGGTCTCAGCTCAGAACAGGCTGGGGCCACCCTCACCCTCCTTCCTCTCTCTAGGACAGCTCCCTGTCACACCCTCCCTCTCAGTGAAGCTGTGGCCCACAGTGTCCTCAGGGGAGATTGTCACCCTGCTGTGTCAGTCACAGATCAAGATGGACACTTTCCTCCTGTGCAAGGAGGGGGCAGCTGATCCCCCCCTGCGTCTGAGAGCAGAGTACCGAGCCCCACGGTACCAGGCAGAGTTCTCAATGAGAGCTGTGACCCCAGCCCTCGGGGGGACCTACAGGTGCTATGGCTCTCACAGCTCATCCCCCTACCTGCTGTCACGGCCCAGTGCCCCCCTGGACCTGGTGGTCTCAGGTGAGTGACCCTGACCCCATCCTCTGTGAGCTCAAGGATTCCCCCAGGGCCCTGCCCAGGACAGCTCTGGGTGGGATGGGAGGGAGGGGCCTAGGGAGGGTCGGCCAGCGGGACTCACCCCTCAGAGAGGATGACCTCGGGACAGCTCTGGTGGGGGTTTCCCTCTAGTGGACGATGCACAGTCACGTGCTCTTCATGAACCTGTTGGCCACAGAGGTGTCTCCTGAGAAGTCTCTGCTCAGGTCTTTGCCTGTTCTCTAACTGGATTCCTTGGTTTTGTGCTGGGAAACACTGTCATATGCACAGGGACAACTGGTCCCCTCCATTCTGCCGTCCCTCTCTGCCCCCTGAGGACCTCTGCTGAGCAGGAACCTTTCAGTTGGACGCTGTTTTTGCTTGTGTGGCCTCTGCTTTGGGCTCTTATCCAAAAGTCCCTCCCACTGCAACTTCCTGAGCCGTCTCCTCTGTGTTTCTGTCTAGTGCTGCCAGAGTCTGACTTTAGATTTAATAATATTAATATTGATCTTATTTAGATTTTGGGTTGGTTTTGTAGATGGTGAAGACCAGGGTCAGGGTTCCTCCTCCTTCGAGTGGGTGCTCAGTCCTCCACACAGTGGCTAAGGGACTGTCCTCTCCCATGTGCTCAGCTCTGTCCAAACACGTGGGGGTGGGGTGTGCACTTGATCTGCCTCCCTCTGTCTGGATCCCTAGGGCTCTGTCTGGCTGAGCCAGTGCCCTGTGGCTGTGCCTGGGAAGTCTTTGCCCTGTATTTTGGATCAGGTGGCGTAATGGTCTGGCTGGGCACTTCTTGCTCAAGATTGTTAGCTCTTCAGACACATTTTTAGGTCCCCCCAAACCTCTATCATTTTTTTCTGATTCTGAGAAGAAGGTCATTCATATTTTTCTAAGGATTACATGGAATCTGTCCATTGGGACAGCATTATTTCTTGGAAGCCACAGACAGGAGTGACTTGATACCCACTGTGCCTTCTGTTTACAGCTTGCTGGGCACAATGCTGTGGGGTCCGTCTGCCCAGAGCTCCGTTTAAACCCTTGGTTGCTGGCTGGCTTTCTGCCGGGATGATCAGTCCCTGAAGAACAGGGCTGGACACCCTCCTCTTGTCACATCAGGGTCTCCCCGGGCTCTGCTAACGGTGGCTTCACAGCACAGGGTCCTCCGGTGCTGGGTGGGGTGTCCACAGCTCTATCTTCTGGTTGAGGAGCCTCCCTGGTCATCTTAGTGGCCCTTCCATGTCTTCCTGCCCTTCTTACCTGTGGTGAGTTCTCCTAACCCTGAGGTGACAGTCCCTGCTGCCTGGGGCTCCTGTTGGCAGGGGTAGCTCTGCCCTCCCCTGGCTGTCACGCTCTGTGACTTAGGTGAGGGGAGTATCCCCTCTGCAGCATGCAGTTGGGCCTTGCGTCGTCCACCCGGCCCCTCCCTGTTTAAATGGAGGTTCCACCCATTCAACCCCTGGTCCCAGGGATGCGGAGGCCTGACCTTACACCTTGGTCCTGCCTCACGGTTCTGTGGTCCTCCTTGGCTCCCGTCGCCCACCTCCCGTTGGAGGGTTCCTGTCTCACCCTGTTTTCTTCCTTCCCTCTCCTCTGGGCACCAGCTGCAGCTCCTTTATTCACAGACTCAGGGGGTAGACATCGGTACCTGGTTCTTCATATTGTCCCCTATTCAAGACACTTAAAGTTCAGGTTTCTTCACTCAGAGTGTGAAGTTTTCTCCTGCCATTTTCTACATCATGACTACTCTAAAAATTTTTTTCTGCTTTAATAATATATGAGTAGGTTCTTTGGTTCCTTCACATCTTCTAGAATAGTGACAATAGACACAAAAAGCTATTTGGGGTGTTAATATTAGCTTCTATTGAGTCACTATGGATGCGTTCCTGAGAGTTTTCCTTTTTCCTTGTTGTTACGTCTTTGTTGGTATCACACCATGACACAGGACACTGGGTTCATGTTGAGGTCATCCTATGACAGCAGGGAACACACTTGCTCCACTTCAGTCTCTCATACTCCACGTCCCTCCCCTCCCTCCTGCCATCCCTCCTCCTGTCTGGTGCTCAATCTTCTATTCCTTTAGATCTTTGAAATTACTCCTTTGTAGAAACCCATGGAAGTGAAGTCCACCTGTTCCATTCACATGGGGCCATGGCAAAGTGTGGTTTGGGTCATCCCTGCCCTCCCTTTGCTATCCCTCCTCCCTCCACCAATCCCACTCCTCAAATTAACCCATCTCCTTCCTATTTTTATGAAAAGATGAGTATGATTTTTAACCTCCCTCCCACTTCCCCTTACTCTGCCTTCCACATGTGCCAGGACACATCCAGCCCTGACTTTGCGAGTCTGGCCTGGTCCATTTCCCATGACCTTCTCCAATTCCTCCCATTCTCCAGCGAATGACAGGATCCCATTCTTCTCTGTGGCTGAGTGCAACTCCGTGGTATATGGTGCCCCATTTTCTATGTCCCTTCATCTGTGGGTGGGCACCTGGGCTGGGCCATCCCTTGGCTTGGTCCGTGGTGGTTCTCCTCTAGTCTTTGAAGGGTCTCCACATGCTGTCCAGAGCGGTTCCCCTGATATTCAGCCCACCCCAGTGTGGGGGTGCCCCTTCACCCTCCTCCTCACCAGCACTTACTGACACTGAATTCTTCATCCTTGCCCTTCATCGGGGACTGAGATGGAGTCTCAATGTAGCCTTGATCCTGATCTTTCTGGTTTCTAGAGAAGTTGCCTACTTTATTCATAGGTTTTTTCCCATTGGCAGCTCTTTCCCTCATAGTGTCTCTTTGTTACTTTGCCCATCTCTTTGCATTTCTGCTTTAATCTTTTGGTTCCTTGTATCCTCTGGACATCAGGCCCAGTTTGAGGAGGTCAGGTAAGACTTTGTTCCATGCTGCAGGCTCCCTCTTCTCGCTCCTGTTCCCTTTGATATGAACCTCTGTGATTTGAAGCCGTCTCCATTATTGATTTTGGTTTTGTTTCTTGTGCTTATCTTCTTATTTATTAATGGAAGGTTTATTAATGGATTTCTAAGTCACATTGTTCTCATTTCATGTACAAACCTAGGAATCTACTCACACACCAATATTTAAACACCTACACTCTGAGGAGCACATGTCATTTGGGAACATACACATTTAAGCTGCATGTGTGTCTGTCACCCTGGGGTGGACCACCTAGTGGCCATGGGCGGTGGAGGCAGTGAGCAGACCCAGGGGTGCTGGCTCAGCTGAACCCTCCAACCCCCTGCTGTTTTCCTGTTTCTTAGAAGCAGCTGGTGCCACCAGCCCCTCCCACAACCTGTCAGACCCCAGCACTGATGAGTAAGGGGCACTGGGTTATGGGCAGTGCCCAGGGGTCAGTCCCATCCAGACAGGTGGGCGATCTGTGGACCTGAGGGGTCCCTGGGGTGACCTGGGTCTGCACTGACCTCCGTGACCCCTTGGTCCCCATTGCAGCTTCACCCCACAGGGACTACACCTTGGAGAACGTCATCCGCATGGGCCTGGCTGGCCTGGTCCTGCTGGTCCTCGGGATCCTGCTGTTTGGGACTCGGCACAGCCAGAGAGGGACCCAAGACGCAGGCAGGAGGTGAACATGGAGGGAGCAGTGCATCTCCCTGCAAAACGGAGCTGGGGAAACATACCTGATGCTCCCAGGAGACGAGAGGAAGTCGGGTGTGCATCAGGAGGGCTGGCTGGACCCTGGGTGGACATGGCTTCCAAGAGAGACATCTGGACTGAGGCGTGGGGTTCTCCTCCAGGATGTGGGGGTAGAGCCTCCTAGTCCCCCTCCTCCTCTCACCCCAGGACCCTGGGTGCACCCACAGCCCAGGACCCCCACATGTTTTGGGCCCTGGTTCTCTCACAGGTTCCTGTGATACACTAAATATGAATGGCCACATCCTGATATCAACTATTGATTCTCTCTCTCTCTGAACATGGATTTGGATTAACTGAACCAAAGCAAAAGATGCCAGATTCTCAGAGGAGTCCACCCTGACAAGTGGCACTCCCTGTGGGCCCACAGTCCCTGCATCGTCTCCAGGTGCCACTTTTGGTTCCCCAGAGACATGATGGCTGGGCATGTGGCATTGCCACCTGGTGTTGGAGGGACAGCCAGATGGTGTGGGTGGACTCTTCTGTGAAACAACAGTGTCCCACTTTGTGCCTCTCCTCATTCTCATGGGGTGTAGGTCCCCTCAGTCACCTTCACGGTGCCAGTGTGGCCTTCTGGATCAGAGGCCAGGATCCAGTGGGGGGGACCACCATGAGGGAGGGGGAGCCCGCTGTGGCCAGCCAGCATGGCCTCGGCAGCTCTGGGCACCTACGCTTCCTTCCCTGAGAGGTCGTGATAACCCATTCCCAATTATTTGATGCATTGCAATAAAACTGTGATGCCAACCTCAGGGGACACCAGGAGCCAAGCAGCAGCCCCGTGGGGGGAGAAAAGAAGTCTGTGCAGTCCAGGCTCCTCAGTATCAAGTGCAGCTGGCCTGGTCACCACGGGAGGTGCTGGTGCTGGCTGGTAAACAGCAGGAGACATGGTCTGGCACTGGGGAATCAGCCTGGGGACAGGGTCACAGGGTGACAGCAGTGGGGATCCTATGGGTAAATGCCATCAGGTAGAAGCCCACCTACAAAGAGACAGGCAGGCAGAGCTGTCCCAGGGAACTGTCCTCTGTCCCAGACAACAGCACTACAGGTCTGTCCCCTGGGTGGGGGAGGACAACAGGAAATCCCTCTCCAAACCCCCAACAGAGGTAGCCCCGGGCCACCCTGGGGAGGGAGGACAGAGCCCACCCTCCAGGCCCAGGCTGTGACTGAGGCTGAGGCTGGAGGAGGCCTAGAGAGCCCCTTCCCACTCCCCAGGGAGCAAGGGCAGGGCAGGCCAGCAGGTGAGGGGCTAGCTGGACCACGTGACAGGTGCCCTGTGCCACCAGCTGTGTGGGGACCCTGTGTACATGTGATGGCACGGGAGCTGTGACCCTGGGCATGCAGGGGCGCTGTGTGTGCAGTGAGCTGTGTGTGGAGTGACCCTGCCTGAGGCTGAGGGGAGCTGGGCTGCAGGAATGCAGGGCATCAGGCCCAGCCCTGGGGACGCCCTCTCCCCAGGACACTTACCACCCTGTGGCTGAGCGTCCCTCTGTGAGCAGCTGGGAGGCCTGGCTGGGCGCTGCTGGGGGACCTGCAGCCACCTGGGGGTCCTGATGCACAGAGCAGGTCCACCAGGAGGGGGCAGCACGTCCCCTTCCTGGGCTGAGCCTGGGTGGGACAGCCCTCAGCTCCTGGGTGAGGACCCAGAGTATCCTGCTAACTTAAAGGGACCCGGCTGCCCCTCAGTGGATGGGTCAGGCGGCCATGCCACCCTGGGTGAGGACAGGAGCCCACCTGATGTGGCAGTGAGCTGCTCCAGGGTCACCTCCCCTGCCGGGTGTGGCTGCTGTCCTGAGCATGGGTGACGAGCAGCCTGGAGGGTCCCCTGCAGTGTCACCTTCTGTGGGGCTCTTTCTCCACACAGAACTAGGCCCAGATGTAGCAGTGGACACAGGGAGGACATATGGGGTCTTCATATCTAAGGTCCCTCCACACCCATGTGGTGAGAGGCCCCACTGAGGTGGTGGTGAGGGGTGGGACTTGGGGAGTGACTGAGGGCAGGGCCGTGTCCCTGTGCCTGGGGCTGGCGTGGTGCTGAGGGGAGCTCTTCCCTCTGCCCTTCTGCAGTGAGAGGAACCCCGCCGGCCGCACCCCAAGGGCAGGCGGCCAACTCCATGTCCTCCTGCAGCAGAGCGCTTGCAAGTGTCTGTTCCTTCTAGAAGCCACAGGGCGCTCAGGCCACCGTGACGGCTTTCACCCAGCTCCTCCCCTGAGCCGGGAGCTTTCCAAGGCCTCCTCCCCTGCTCCCCTGCTCCCCTCCTCCCTCCCCTCCTCCTCCCTCCCCTCCTCCCCTGCTCCCCTCCTCCCTCCCCTCCTCCTCCCTCCTCCTCCCTTTCCCCTCCTCCCCCTGTTCCTCTCATCCCTCCCCTCCCCCCTCTCCCTCCCCCTCCTCCCCTCCTCACTCCCCTGTGCCCTTCTGCCCTCCCCTCCTCCCCTGCTCCCCTCCTCCCTCCCCTCCTTCTCCCTCCCCTCCTCCTTCCCCTGCTCCCCTCCTTTCTCCCCTCCTCCTCCCTCCTCCTCCCTTTCCCCTCCTCCCCCCTGTTCCTCTCATCCTCCCCTCCCCCCTCTCCCTCCCCCTCCTCCCCTCCTCACTTCCCTGTGCCCTTCTGCCCTCCCCTCCTCCCCTGCTCCCCTCCTCCCCTGCTCCCCTCCTTCTCCCTCCCCTCCTCCTTCCCCTGTTCCCCTCTTCCCATCCTCCTTCCCCTCCTCCTTCCTCCCTCCTCCTCTCCTCCTCCCTTCCTCCCTCCTCCTCTCCTCCCCTTCTCTCCCTCTCCTCCTCTTCTCCCTCCCTCCTCCCTCCTCTCCTCCCCTGTTCCTTTCCCTCCTCCCCTCCTCTCCTTCTCCTCCCTCCCCTCCTCCCTCCTCTCCATCCTCTCCTCCCTTCTCCCCTCCTCTCTTCCCTCCTCCCCTCCCCCTTACCCTCACTTCCCCTGCTCCCCTCCTCCCTTCCCTGCTCCCCTCCTCCGTCCCCTCCTCCCCTTCTCCTTTCCCCTTCCTCCCCCTTGATCCTCTCCTCTCTCCCCCTCCTCCCTCCCCCTCCCCTGCTTCCCTCCTCCCTCCTCTCCCTCCCCTCCTCCCTTCTCCCCCCTCCCTCCTTCCTCCTCCCTCCCCTCCTCCCTCCTCCCTCCCTCCTCCCTCCTCCCTCCCCTGATGGGGTTGTGAGGCTGTACACCTGGGTGTGAATGTCTCTCGGTGTGAGGATTTTCCCTCTTGAGGGTAAATTCGAGGAGTGGTCTCGCTGGGTCACAGGCGGCTCCAGGCCTGGTGCCTTGCGGAGCCTGCTGTGACTTCAGGTGGCTGTGCTGACTCGCAGTCCCCCACAGTGTCCATGTGCCCTCTCCCCGTCCTCTCGGTGAGGTCCGGCCCCCGCCCCTGCCGAGCCCCACTGTATACTTGTAGGACTTTAACTGTGCAGAGTCAGTCGGGTGCAGTGTGGCCATGTGATGTACGTACACACCTGTGGTGGTCACACCTCTGAACCACGCACACGCCCCTCTCCACGCTGAGTCCCTCTCCCTGTGTGTGCCTGTGACGCGCTGGTTTGGCCAGGGGACGGCTTCTCCTTGGGCCTGGAGACCTCGAGCCCCCCCATCAAGCCCATCCTAGGACGTGCTGGGCTGCGAGCCGTGTCCCTGTCCCCCGTGTGGGACACTGAACAGGTGCTCCACCTCGAGTTCTTGGTCCCTGCCACCCGCCTCCTCCGACCCCATGGTGACCCTGTTCCACGTGCCAGCTCTGCGACGACGTCCACCATGAGAGACCTCACAGGCTCTGGCCTCCTGGGAGGTGGCACCTCCCTCCTCCCAGGCACCAAGCCCTGTCCCAGCCGGGCCCCACCTCGCGCAGCTGCTGGGAGCAGAAGGCCTCGGCTCTGGGGCTTTGTCGCGGGGCGCTCAGCTGCCTCCCGGCCTCTGTCCCTGGAGGCCAGGGGTCCCACCACCCAGCTGTGACGACCAGAAACCTCTCCAGACATCTCGTCTGCCCCCAGCTCAGGCGCGGCTCGCCCAGGAGCGCCGCAGAGGTGTGGAGCGTCCTCCGTTGTTCCCGATGACAAGGACGCGGGTGTTGGTGGGAGCAGCTCTAACATTCGACCCCGGGAGCTTCCCGAGCGTGGGGGGCGCCCTCGGCAGCCACTGGACCCCCTCCCTGTGCAGCTGACGCCCCCCACCCTTCTCGGAGCACCAGGTGGCCACGCTGCTGGACAGCTCGCCTGGACAAAGGCGGCCAGCTGAGAAGACCGCCAAGACCCCTACCCTCTTGGTCCAGGGCGGTCAGCACAGAGGCACCAAGGCCAGGAGGCTCCCGGAACCTTCCTCAGCACCCCGCCTGAGCGGTCCCCGCGGGGACATCATCCTCGGTCCCGAGGCCCCCAGTGCTCGGGGAGCCACCCCTGGCGCAGGGCGGAGTGGGGCCGAGCGGGTGTCCCCCCCAGCCCGCTCCTCCATCCTGAGCTGACCGGCCCCTGGGCGTCCGCACAGGATTACGGAGTGCGTCACAGGATTGCTGTGACGAGGACACCAGGAAGCCGATGCCAGCAGCAACGTCCCTGAGGTCAGGGGTAGCAGGGGAGTGCGGGTGACAGCTCAGTGGGCAGGCGGGGCCCGGGGAGGGCGGAAGAGGCACGGGACACAGAGGTGGCCGCAGCGCAGGGAGAGGGCCCAGTTCCCCGAGTGGTGCCCTTTGAAGGGGCTGACTTCACGTCACGTGAGATTCACCTCAATAAAAACAAGCCCTGGCCAGGAAGGGGTTCAGTGCCTTGAAGAGCCGGGCACAGAATCGCCCCGTGGTCCTCCTGTCCACCACACGTGGGGACGGCCACAGGGATCGCAAGAAGGATGCCCGTGGGTATTTGTGGGCACAGTCACAGCAGCAGAGCGCCCAGCAGCCCAGAGGTGGAAACAAGCCAGGTGTCGGCCGACAGATGATGGTTTATACACACGACGGAATACTACTCAGCCGTGGAAAGGAGTGGGGTTCCTACCCGTGCTTCAAAACCAACAAACCTTGGAGAGACTTGCTAAGGAAATGAGCAAAAATACAAATAATAAATGAGTCTGCCTTTATTAGGCACCTAGCGGAGTCAGTTTTTAGAGATTAGAGGAAATCAGAGACTGTGGGAGGAAGAGTGGCGAGTTACGGCTTCAGGATTACAGGGTTAGTCTGGCACAATGGTGTCTGCGTATGATCTGGGAGGCTGAGGCAGGAGGTCACGAATTTCGTCAACCTCAACAATTTAGCAAGACCCTGCCTTAAAATAAAAATTAAAAAGGGCTGGGGGTGTAGCTCAGTGGTGTAGTAGTGCCTGCCTAGTATACGCAAGGCCTGGGTTCAATCCCCAGGACTTCACACACAAAAATTCAGGGTTTCTGTTTGGGGTGATAATAATGCTATAAATAGACAATGCTCCTGAGATAAAGGAATCATATGAAAAAATGCTCATCACCTCTAGCAATCAGAGAAATGCAAATCAAAACTTCTCTAAGATTTCATCTCACTGCAGTCAGAATGGCAGCTACTATGGAGACAAACAGCAATAAGTGTTGGTGAGGATGTGGGGGAAAGGTACCCTCATACATTGCTGGTGGGACTGCAAACTGGCACAGCCAACATGGAAAGCAGTGTGGAGATTCCTTGGAAACCTGGGAACGGAACCACCATTTGACCCAGCTATCCCTACAGGGACACAGCCACAACGATGTTTATAGCAGCACAGTTCACAATAGCTAAACTGTGGGGCCAACCTAGATGCCCCTCAGTGGATGAATGGATAAAGAAAATGTGGCATTTATACACAATGGAATATTACTCAGCAATAAAAGACAGCAAAATCATGGCATTTGCAGGTAAATGGATGGAGTTGGAGAAGATAATGCTAAGTGAAGTTAGCCAATCCCCAAAAAACAAATGCTGAATGACTTCTCTGATTTAAGGATGTTGATTCATAATATGCTGGGGGCGGGGGAGAGGGTGAAATGAACTCTAAACAGGACAAAGGGGAAAGGGGGAGGGGGACAGGGAGGGGACCTGGGGGAGTAAAGACGGTGCAATGTGATGGTCATCATTACCCTGAGCACATGGTGAAGACTCTACTTTGTGTACAGCCAGAGACAGGAAAAACGTGCCCTCTACGTGTGATTTGAATTGTGGCCACATATAACAAGTTAAAAAAATTTTAAATGCCAATAAAAAAAAATAAAAGAAATGCTATATAAATAGATGGTGTGATGGTCACCCAGCGCGGTGAATGTCGTTGATGTCCTTGAATTAATGTTTAAAGTGGCAATTTTTACTTCATGTATATTTTATGTATAAAAATACTCCAAAAAATATTTTAGACAGGAAATGCTGTCAGGTCCTCCCCCTTCCGTCCACCTGTGTCCCCAGAGTGAAGGGAGGAGGCGGCGTCCACGGCTGGCTCTGACCCGGCTCTGGGTCCTGCAGGGGACTTTCCACGGTGGCCAGGAACGGGAGCGTGAGGCCCGGCTGCCGGGGAACACGGGGCCCTTCGGTACCAGCTGAGGAACGCCCCGTACCCGGTGGGAGCCGAGGTCCCCCTCCCCGAGTGGACGTGAGCTCTGCCGGGCGCCACCAGTGCCAGTACAGGCAACGTACTGGTCAGAGGGAGCCCAGCCCTGGAGCTGGTGGCGACAGGTAAGGGGCCGACTGTTTTAGAGACTTGCAGACTCGCTGAGGGGCCGCTGCCAGGCTCCCTGTCCCAGCACCAGCTCCGCCCAACTGCGCCCCGCGGCTCCTTCCTGATAGCGGCTGGCCCTTGGCCAGGGCCCACACGGGTGTGGATGTCCTCAGCTCCTACAGGTCCTGCCCCGGACCTGCCCAGGCTCTCGCTGCAGGCTGTCACCTCTGCAGCCCCGTCCCAGCCATCGAGACAGCTGGGCCCAGGCCCCCAGGACTCCCCACACCTGGGGGTTGGGGGAGGCTGTACTGGGCCTCGGGTCACCTCAACAAGACCCGGGTGGGGACTCCGCCCCCACTGCAGCCAGGCCTGCTTGAAGCTCGGTTGGTGGGACTCTGGGTCCGTCGGCCACCACACAGTAGGACAGCTCTCATCTCTGCTCTCAGCAGCTGCGGCCCCTAATAAGGAGGCAGCAGACGGGGGCCCGTGGGATGGAGAAAAGACCAGCAGACACACGCCCAGGCCTGGGCAGGCTGGCCACCCGGCGCTGGGCGAGAAGACCAACTGAGCAGGTTCTTCATCCCACGGTGAACTGTGGGGTGTCTCAGCCACAGTGACAATCTGCAGGACACAGCGCCAGAGAGGCAGCAGGGACGTCCCACTGCGCTCAGAACTCTATGCTGGGAGCTGGTGCCGGACCCAGCGGAAACTGATACAGCCACGCACCCTCCACATGGCCCCAGGGCTGGCGTCACCACGGCCACTGGGGCCTCTTGACCTCACCTGCCCACGTGGCCCCCTCTAAACCTTCCCACTTTGTCTCTCACAGGAACTTCTGGGGGACACCTCACCTCTAAACCACAACAGCAGGGTAGAAGGGACAGGGGACATGGTTAATGAAATGGACCAGCTCATGCTGTACGTACAAACCTGTCACGGTGAAGCCCACTCGTGTGTGTGGCCATAATGCCCTAGAAAAACTAAATGGCAGAAATGAACAGAAAATGAAATCACCAGAGCCACCTCCTGTGTCAGTTGTGATTGAAGTGGTCACTCGGGATGTGAAATCCGTCCCTTGCAGCCTGCTTCTGGACCTCCCTAGGGTACAGGTGTGCTGTGAGGTAGAACTGGAGCTGAACTAAGTAGATACAGAAGACCCAGCAAGACCCAGAGAGGAGCTCAGAGGGGAGGGGAGGGTTCGTTCCACCTCAGACCCGGCGTCCTGGGAAGATGCTTCCCATCTGCAGGCACCGTCGGATCCCAGGTCCCCAGACACCTCTCAGTAGCCGGGAACACCTCCTACCGCATCTGCAGGAACCGTCTGGCTCCCAGGTCCCCAGACACCTCTCAGTAGCCGGGAACACCTCCTGTCCCGTCTGCAGGAACCGTCTGGCTCCCAGGTCCCCAGACACCCCTCAGTAGCCGGGAACACCTCCTGTCCCGTCTGCAGGCACCGTCGGATCCCAGGTCCCCAGACACCTCTCAGTAGCCGGGAACACCTCCGCATGGGCTCACCTTTTAGTGCCTCAGTTCGCTTATTTGCAAAGTGCAGAATATCGTGGCCAACCTCTCTGGGTTACCATGAGGACTCAAGGTCACCACTGGAAGCTGCTCAGAACAGGGCTGGACGGCAGGAGGCGTCTTTCAGGTCGGGTGAGCACAAGCCGCCCTGAGGCAGCTCTGCTCCAGGTCTCTGCCCGCGAGGGTCCTCCAGCCCCAGGTCAGCACTGGGGAGCTCCAGGAGGGGGGAAGAGTCGGCCTGACAAGAGCTGGCAGGACTCTGGCTGCACAGGGGGCTCCCGGCTGTGACCACAGGGAAGAGGACCAGTGAGGACAAACCTGGGCACCCATGGCCAGACGGAGGGGTCCCAGATGAGGACCGTGGAGGAATGCAACAGAGGTTGTTCTTTCCTCCTCCTGCGTCTGACTACAGAATAGGCTTTTTGTATCATCTCCACTAAAGAAAAGAAAGTGAACGTAAACGTATCTGGTGAAACGCTCTGTTTCTGTTTGTGTCAGGCAGGGAGGAGCAGGCTGGGCCGCTCTCTGAAGCTGCCCTGGGCAGGGTCTTGATCAGAGTAGAGGGTCGGGGCTCTGAACTGGGGGAATCCACCCCGACACCCCCAAATCGCTGATGGGGGGAAGGGAGAGGGAGGGACAGCAGCCACCTGGGGAGCCGCGTCCCCAAAGTGACACCGGAGCTCGGGTGGAAAGGAGATCAGAGGAAACCTTCAGGAAGACGAGCGTGGGGTGGATTTGCTGTGAGCGACGGGGAGATGGGGAGAAGACCGCGTCCGGGGCGATCACGCATCAGGGTTAAGCGTCGGGAAGGACGGGTCTGTGTAACCAGAGGACCCTTGGGGTCCGAGGACCTCTGCAAACTAAACGGAGCAGGGGCCGAGGCGACAGGATCCATCCTAGACACCCCCAGGCAGGACGCGAGGAGGCCAGGGCGGCAGGGGTACCCCAGTAATGGACCCGAGAGGGCAGGCCATGGGGAGGCCAGGGGCAACCTGCGTCCCGGGTGCTGACCTCGCGTCTCCATTGCCCTCTGAGAGGCTCCCGAGGCCTGATGAGGTTCCCACAGCGGCTGAAGCTAGCTGACCGTGACCCTGGCCTGGGCAGACGCTCCGTGCCCGGATGGGACGCAGTTAGACAGAACGAACAAACGTCTGCTCTCAAGGGACCACAGTCACCCTAGAACTGAAAGCTGAGCGTAAAACCTTTCTGATGACACTGAGAACTGCCTGTCAGTGGGCGGCCACCTGTCATCTCTAAGGCCTGGGGACGTGGCTTCAGCACCTTACACAGGAGCCGCTGCTGTGGAGGAGAAGCTCGGAGGGGGGCTGCGCCTCGGGAAGGGCTTCCTTCACCAGAGCGGACCCTGGAGCTGGCAGGGCTGGTGCAAAACCCACTGTGAAAACCCAAACGGACGCTTCTCCCCGAATCAGGGATCCACGGGGCACCCCCTCCACCACTCGGACCCAACCCAGGCCTTGAAAGGCCGGCCCCAGGGCCCGAGCAGGGACTCAGAGGGACCCAGACACAAAAGGAAGAGGCCAAACTGCCTGTTGGCTGACGACAAAACCCACCAGAAAGTGGGTGAACTGAGCCCAGCTCAGAAAGAAGGTCGGGGTCCCGGGTTTTCTCTTGTGTGTGGGAGAGAAAAACGCGGGGAGGGGGCCTCGGGAAAACAGAAGGGAGACCAGTAGAGGAAGGGCAGGGGACCAGGGGGCAGGCGAGATCCGGCTCAGTTACGTGTGTGGAGCCAGCTCAGTTACGTGTGTGGAGAGCACAGCGCGTCCCGCGGCTGTGTGTCATGTGACAATAACAAAGACCCGAGAAGAGGAAGACCACTCAAGTAAGCAGTGTAGGACCCCAGACCCCATAGGTTCAGCCACAGCCGCAGAGGCCCTGGCCGCGCTGGGAATCAGGGAGGACGGGACCCTCACCACACACAGAGCCGGGTGCGTCAGGAGCCGGGCAGCAGGGCGGAGCCCAGGTGCCGCTAGCCACCCAACCACAGGGCGGCCCAGGGACCGTCCACCCCGATGTCACTGGAGCAGAGGCAGAGAAGCCCTGCCAGGTCGCACAAGATCCCATATCCTGGACGCACACTCTGCTCCTGTCCCCCAGGGCCCTTCACGTCCACAGATGGACTCCGCCTGGTCCTTGAACGTGAGCCCTGCCTGGCTTCCTGCTCCACCTGCCAGAAGCCGACCCTACGGGGGTGACCCAGGCTGAGCACAAGGCCTCTTCAGGACCTGGTGGGCCAGGGCAGGCACCTCTTCCACCTGGGGAGGGTCCTGTCCCCTGTGCTGGTCATTGCCATGGCCCGAGGGCGATGGTGGCAGGAGACCCAGCACTCCAGGCCTGCACGCCCAGCTGCACGCCGCTCACGGTGTGAGTTAACACAGCGTGGGCCCAAAGAAGACAGAGCCAGTCTCGAGGTGCCTTCGTGGGGACAAAAGGCTCCTTAAACAGCAGAGACACAGGCCGTTGTCCCCACAGGCCATGGGACACTCAGGAGGGGAACAGGGGAACCTGCCTTCCCTTCTCCCAGGCTGGCCAGCGCGGGAACCCCTGGGACCCAGGAGCACCACGTCTGGGGAAGCTCCCTCCCTCCGCCCACAGAGAGCACCTGAGCTTGGGCGGGGTGTGAAACTCCCTGGCCCGTCCCCGACACCCCAGAGGTGGCTACATCTAGGCAGCACCCTCATGTGCCTGTCACTCACCCAAAACCGCTGCACGGACTTTCCCACGGTCTGGGTTTGACCAGACCATGGTCCGTGACCACGTGCACTGACCGGAGCTCCTGGAGTGGAGCGCCCCGTGAGCATTCCCCCTGTAATGAAGAGGGTGGTAAATCAGACAAAGGGCACAGGCTGCAGAAAGGGGCGTCTCCCAGGACGCGTGGGGGGAACCCAAGGGCAGAGCACCTCACTTTCAAAATTGTCTAGACACTTTGGGGAAGAAAATAGAGAAAAAGAAAACCAGGCCCAGGCCCAGAGTGGGAGGGAGAGTTGTGAACATCTGGTAAAACCTCGGTGTGGAAGTCCCGGTGCACAGGCGCCGGCCACACCTACCACATCCTGTGCCTGTCCCTGGACTGCCGGCTCAGTCCCCATCCGGCTGCCCCGTCCCCGTCTGGCTGCCCCGCATTGGCCTGCAGAATCGTGCCATGCCACCCACACCGGTGGCCCTGCTGTGCCTCGGTGAGTCTCTGGTGGAAGGGCCCCAGGCCAGGTGTGGTGGGCACTGTCCTCATACTCCCTGCGTTCCAGGGCTGCACCTGAGCCTGAGGACCAGCATCCAGAGTGGTGAGTCCTCCCCCAAGGCCCAGAGTCCCCCAGGGGTTCAGCTGTCCACCTGAGAACACTGGGGAGCAGGCTCGGCGGTGCTAGGAGGGCTTGGGCCAGCAGGAGGCGGGAGCCGGGGCAGGCCGGAGGCTCCCTGCACCACAGCCTCCCTTCCCTTCCAGAGGTCCTCTCGAGACCCGTCATCCAGGCCAGACCCAGCTTCATGGTTCCAAAGGGACAGTCGGTGACCCTGTGGTGCTGGGGCACCCGGGAGGCTGAGGAGTACCGGCTGCATTTTGAGGGAGGGGTTGCTGCCCTGAAGAGACCGAAACCACCTGGACTCGTGGACAAAGTCAAGTTCCTCATCCCCACCGTGACCTCCAGCACAGCAGGGCAATACCACTGCTTCTACCGCAGCGGGGAGCTCTGGTCCGAGCCCAGCAACGCCCTGGACCTGGTGGTGACAGGTGACCCGCCCACTCCTAGCAGGACCTGGTGGTGACAGGTGACCCGCCCACTCCTAGCAGGACCTGGTGGTGACAGGTGACCCGCCCACTCCTAGCAGGACCTGGTGGTGACAGGTGACTCACCCACTCCTAGTGGGACCTCGTGGTGACAGGTGACCCACCCACTCCTAGCAGACCTGGTGGTGACAGGTGACTGACCCACTCCTAGCAGACCTGGTGGTAACAGGTGACCCGCCCACTCCTAGCGGGACCTGGTGGTGACAGGTGACCCACTCACTCCTAGCAGACCTGGTGGTGACAGGTGACCCACCCACTCCTAGCGGGACCTGGTGGTGACAGGTGACCCACCCACTCCTAGCAGACCTGGTGGTGACAGGTGACTCACCCACTCCTAGCAGACCTGGTGGTGACAGGTGACTGACCCACTCCTAGCAGACCTGGTGGTGACAGGTGACCCACCCACTCCTAGCAGACCTGGTGGTAACAGGTGACCCGCCCACTCCTAGCAGACCTGGTGGTGACAGGTGACCCACCCACTCCTAGCAGACCTGGTGGTGACAGGTGACCCACCCACTCCTAGCAGGACCTGGTGGTGACAGGTGACCCGCCCACTCCTAGCAGGACCTGGTGGTGACAGGTGACCCACCCACTCCTAGCAGACCTGGTGGTGACAGGTGACTGACCCACTCCTAGCAGGACCTGGTGGTGACAGGTGACCCACCCACTCCTAGCAGACCTGGTGGTGACAGGTGACTCACCCACTCCTAGCAGACCTGGTGGTGACAGGTGACTGACCCACTCCTAGCGGGACCTGGTGGTGACAGGTGACCCGCCCACTCCTAGGGGGACCTGGTGGTGACAGGTGACCCACCCACTCCTAGCAGACCTGGTGGTGACAGGTGACCCACCCACTCCTAGCAGACCTGGTGGTGACAGGTGACCCACCCACTCCTAGCAGACCTGGTGGTGACAGGTGACTGACCCACTCCTAGCAGGACCTGGTGGTGACAGGTGACCCGCCCACTCCTAGCAGACCTGGTGGTGACAGGTGACCCGCCCACTCCTAGCAGACCTGGTGGTGACAGGTGACTGACCCACTCCTAGCAGGACCTGGTGGTGACAGGTGACCCGCCCACTCCTAGCAGGACCTGGTGGTGACAGGTGACCCACCCACTCCTAGCAGACCTGGTGGTGACAGGTGACCCACCCACTCCTAGCAGACCTGGTGGTGACAGGTGACTGACCCACTCCTAGCAGGACCTGGTGGTGACAGGTGACCCGCCCACTCCTAGCAGACCTGGTGGTGACAGGTGACCCGCCCACTCCTAGCAGACCTGGTGGTGACAGGTGACCCGCCCACTCCTAGCAGACCTGGTGGTGACAGGTGACCGACCCACTCCTAGCAGGACCTGGTGGTGACAGGTGACCCGCCCACTCCTAGCAGGACCTGGTGGTGACAGGTGACCCACCCACTCCTAGCAGACCTGGTGGTGACAGGTGACCCACCCACTCCTAGCAGGACCTGGTGGTGACAGGCGGTGAGCACTGCCTGGGCGGTGAGTGGCTCTAACTGTCCACGGAGGTGGCTCAGGTGGAAAGGTCACACTGTGCGCGTCTGGCCACAGTGGGAAAGTAACATGTTTTCAACACCACAGAGTGTCCTGTCCCTGGGTCTCTGCAGTGGTGGCTCTGGAGGGGACTGTGGTATGGCATCATGCTGCCGATCCTACCCTCAGCCCCGAGGAGCACAGGCCGAGGGCCACTCCCAGAGACACTCCTACTCAGTCCTGGAAGCCGGGCACTGAGAGCCTGGGTCTTGAAGGAGTGCTTGGTAGGACATGGCGGTGACCAGGGCAGATCTGGGACAGGGGAAGGGGGACAGATTCCCGAGAGTAGCCTGTGGCCTTGAGGACCGCGAGACAGGAGGTGGGGGAGCAGGGTCAGCATGCTGTCCTCCCACCAGCCACCTTTTCTCCCAGGAATGTACGACACACCCACCCTCTCTGTTCAGCCCGGACCTGAGGTGGCCCTGGGGGACAGCGTGACCTTCTTTTGCCACCTAGCGACAGCAACCAGCACTTTCTTTCTGCTCAAAGAAGGGAGGTCCAGCCGCCCACAGCGTAGCCACGGGAGCACCCAGGCAGAGTTCCCTGTGGGCCCGGTGACGGTGGCCCACCAGGGGATCTACAGATGCTTTGGCTCCTACAACAACCACGCGTGGTCCTTCCCCAGCAATCCTGTGATGCTCCTGGTGACAGGTGAGGACATCCAACCTCCCCTCTCTTCTGGAGCCTAGGGAACCGCAGGTAGAGACGGGTGGATGTGCACAGGACCTCCGTATCTCAGCGACCCAGCTGGTCAATGACCAGGGACTGCAGAGGGGAAGACCCCTAACCTTTCACCTTCTCTCTCCAGGAGGTGCGGGGAACAGCAGTCTTGCACCCACAGACCCCGCGGATTCCCCTGGTATGTGGCCGCACTTCTGAGCAAAGGGGAGGCCGAAGGCTTCTGCACCTGGCACATGTCGGGGTGTCCACTGAGCACACTGTGCGAGCCCGGGACAAACAGCCTTGCCTGGGTGGCCCTGGCCCTGGCCCAGAGATCCCTTGAAGGGAGTCAGGATGGATAAGGAATTCCTTATCACCCCCGGAGGAGAAGAGGGCGTGCCAGAGGCCGAGTTAAAAGCCACTGGGGGGGGGGCATGGCCAGATGGAGTAGGACCGCCCAGAGGGGCCCCACAGAGGGAGGCCTTTGAGGAAATGCCCCAGGAGTGCAGGGAGAGGGTCACGAGCTCTGTGGAGGGAGAGGGGATGGCCGCAGCTCTGGGCTGGAAGTTGGCCAGAGTGATCAAGGATGGGGTCAGGATTGGGAAGGACCTAAGGAGGCGCGGGGGACAGGGACGGGCAGCTCACTCACCAGGGGCAGAAAGGGTGGGTTGGCCCCTGCCTGTGTGCAGGAGGTGACGTTGCCTTCACCAGGGGCCAGGCTCCCCGCAGGAGCTCCTGGCAGAGGACGGCAGTCGTCGTGGGGGCTGAACTGGTCCAGGGGTGTCGGTCCTCCTCTGCTCCACCTGCCAGATGAAGCCACTGGGTCTCCAGCAGGGAGGGGCCTGGGAAAGCTACGGAAGCAAAGAGCCTGCACAGCCACCAACCTCACGCCTCCCCTTGCCTGTCACCTACAGATTCCTGCGACCCCTACCTGGTGACCACAGAGTCGGGGTCCCAGAAAGGTGATCAAAGGGGGGGGCACAGCCACGCCCTGGAGGAGGAGGGAGGGAGGGGCACGGCCACGCCCTGAGGAGGAGGAGGGAGGGGCAAGGCCATGCCCTGGAGGAGGAGGAGGAGGGAGGGGCAAGACCGTGCCCTGGAGGAGGAGGAGGAGAGAGGGGCAAGGCCACGCCCTGGAGGAGGAGGAGGAGAGAGGGGCAAGGCCACGCCCTGGAGGAGGAGGAGGAGAGAGGGGCAAGGCCACGCCCTGGAGGAGGAGGAGGAGAGAGGGGCACGGCCACGCCCTGGAGGAGGGAGGGGTATGGCCACGCCCTGGAGGAGGAGGAGAGAGGGGCTCGGCTACGCCCTGGAGGAGGGAAGGGTATGGCCCCGCCCTGGAGGAGGAGGGAGGGAGGGGCACAGCCACGCCCTGGAGGGGGAGGGGGAGGGGCTCGGCCACGCCCTGGAGGGGGAGGGGGGAGGGGCACGGCCACGCCCTGGAGGAGGAGGGGGAGGGGTACGGCCACGCCCTGGAAGGGGAGGGAGGGAGGGGCCTGCACTGCTCCAGCAGCCCCTGCTCTTCTCCCGCAGACCCCACCCGCTGGGACCACACAGCCCAGAACCTCCTTCGGATGGGCCTGGCGTTCCTGGTGCTGGTGGCTCTGGCGTGGCTCCTGGCTGAAGACTGGCTGGACAGGAGGAGGGCTGCACGCTGGGAAGGCCGGAGGCCGAGAACGCGAGCTCCTGGAAGAGGGGCCGAGGGACAGTGCCCACAGGAGGCACTGAAGCTGGCTCCTGGGCCTCAAGCCATGTGAGCTCTGCTTGACCCTAGAGGACAGGTCATCGCGGGAATTGGGCATCAGGAGGTGACTGCACAGGGTTTGGCAAGGCCTCCTGGGGGAGGCCGGCAGTGGGGCGGAGACGCTGGACGCCCCCTAGACCACCCGGAGCTCTCCTTGGGGAGATGTTCTGGCACCTGGAGAGGACCCGGTGAATTTT
Source organism: Ictidomys tridecemlineatus (assembly GCF_052094955.1). Lineage (NCBI taxonomy): Eukaryota > Metazoa > Chordata > Mammalia > Rodentia > Sciuridae > Ictidomys > Ictidomys tridecemlineatus. The sequence continues at coordinate 2,438,198 of NC_135491.1, read as the reverse complement.
TAAATCTGAGTTTTCTGTGGAATGTCAGGAGATGTCCAGTCCGGGCTGACAGACAGCCCAGCCGGAGCTCCAGCGTCACACTACCCCCGCGGCCACGATGCTATTCTCTGTGCCATGGAGATGGGGCTGGGACCCGCTCTCCTCACTCCCAGGTCCCCATTCTGAATGTCCGCTCCTCCGTCCCTCTTTGACCAGGTGTTCTAAGGTCCTAGAATTTCTAAATTCTTATCAAACTGCAGTCTCCCCACACCAACTTCATTCCGAGCTGAGAGGGACTTGTTGGAGTGAGTTTGTGAGACTCGGATGTTTCATATCCTAATTTACGGCAGGGAGAGACGCTTGGGAAAATAAGGTACAAGTTTTTGTCCCGAGGCTTACATGTGGGCCCAGACCACCAAGGCCTGGGTCCCCTCCAGTCCCACCAAAATCTCTCCCCAAACCTCACAGGGTGAGCCCAATTGCCACAGTTGCGTGACGCGTTTTGAAATCCTGAACATATTCTATATCCCAGCAGAAAATGAAGGGTGAGGAGGAAGAGCACCAAAAACTTCTGTTGCCAAGCTAGATGATATTCAAATAAAATCAAATTAAAATTCAAAATGAATGCCGACAATGTCCACGATGAACAAAATCTCAGAACTGTGAATGACGATGCGTGTTAGTCTATTGGGGTTGTCACGGCAGGGAGGTGGCCAGTCAGCAACACCTTAGCTCTCAGCTCTGAGGACCAAAGTCAAGGTCAGGCAGGGCTGGCTCCTCCCAAGGCCCCTCTGGGGCTCCCTGTGTCCTCCAAGTTCATCCCTCTGTGTCCTGATCTCTTAAGGACATGAGGACATAGCAGCAGGCCTCTTCAGCAGCCTTAATCACTTTTCCAAGTAACCTGGGGGGCCACGTTGGGGTGGGGAGGGGGTCCCAACTCAACCGTCACAGGACCTGACCCTGCACCTGCCTGGCCTTGACCCACGAGCCCTCCCCAGCCCTGGCCCTGTGTGGAAGTGTAGCTGCCCCCACTCCTGCTGGCTGGACACCAGGCTGGGTGCCCAAGTCGTGGGCTGGCTGCCCCCTGCTGGGTCACAGCATCCTGAAAAGTCACAGAACGGGGGTGAGAGACACAGCTCTTTCGGGGAATTAAGGACTGCGAAGCTCTCCGCCTTCGCCCAGGAACGGGCTTGTGTCAGATTCACCTCTGAAGCCCCCCATCCCAGGTCCCGCCACCCGAGAACTTTCAAAACGAGCGCAAGAGTGAGGAAGGAAAGTATCCGGAGCCAGTTCTGTGGGCACATGAAAGAACAGTGTGCTCGTGTTCCTGTGGAGACGAGCGGGGACTCACGCAGCCACCACCAGGAGGTCACCGCGGGCAGGAGGAGTGTGACCAAGCGCGGAGAGCAGATCACCCAGGGCAGCGAGACCCCGGCAAGGCCTAGGCCTCCTCCCGAGGGCAGACAGGGGCCACCAGGGGCTCCAGGGACAGGTAGGGTCACACGTGTTTGCATGTAGGCATCGGGGGTGAGCCCTCAGGTGACGTGGGACACTTGGAAGAGGAGGACAAATTCCCTGAGACTGTTAGGGGGCTCCTGCGTTATTCCAGGTGAATTGGGGACCGCACGGAGAAGTGGCTACCTTTGACACTGTTCAGGCACAGAAACCATGTTTCATTGTCTGGAGGGACGGCTGAGGAGGTGGCAGGGTCCCTGGAGCTAACAGAGTGGACCCTGGGCAGACGAAGGGCACCTGACCTCCCCTCCTGCTGCCCATTGGTGTGGATGTCGTGCGGAACCCTGGTGGGCACAGAAGGGGACCTGCTGGCAGAGAGCGCAGCTGGCGGCCCCTCTTCACACCCTGCCCTGGAGCTTCACCCCAGCTGAGTGGAGAAGGATGGACCAGTGCCAATTGTGTCAGGCTGGGCGGCTCAATGGAGGGCACTCGCCGGGCACATGAAGGCCCCGGACTGGACCCCCAGGACGGGAGAGCAACTGTACCTTCTCAAGGTGTGCGATGAGGTGCCTGGATACACACACACACTGTAGTGACACCACCACTGGGAGAGGAGGGCACACCAGGAATCGGCTCTGCAGGGTCCAAGGGAACTGCGAGGTGCTGCTCATCAGCCGCCAGGCTATACTTGCGGTCCCAGGACTTGTCCCTCTTACAACTGAAGTTGTGCCTGTGACCCACCCGGCCCAGTCCCCTGCCGCCACCCGACTCTGCTCTGTGAGCTTGGCTGCTCGGATCCCTCGATCACGCAGCCTCTGTCCACAGGGACGTGCGCACTGCCTGTCACGTGCCCATAGAACTTTCCTCCCTTCTTCTTCTCCTAGTTTTGAAAGTTCTTGGGGTGGTGGGGCCCTGGGATGGGGGGCTCTGGAGCTCAGGGACCCCGTGGGTGAATCTGACACAAGTGTGTTCCTGGGTGAAGGCGGACAGCTGCAGGGTCCTCGAGTGGCTTGTCCACCCGGCCGTCATCTCCAGCCCAGCAGTGCTGCGGCAACGCTCCCCTTAGCTGATTGCACCCCTTGCACTCGCCCGCTGACGGACCACAGGTTGCCTCTGAGTCTTGGTGGTCCGCAGGGGAGACGAGGACAGGAAATCTTCCCGTTCCACTCCACAGGTCCACCACAGAGGCAGGAGGTAAGGACCAAGACCCAAAGTCTGCCCTGGGATGGCTGCCTTCCCGGGGTCAGACACCTCGGCCTCCCGCTGGGCCATCCTGGCGTCACCTGAGATGAGCGGCGATCCACTGCAGGCTGAGAGGGGCTGGGATTCCAGACCAGGAGGCACTCGGGGAAGAAGGCCCACCTCGCCCCACCCCACCCTGCCCGGGGTCGCCCGCCCTGGCTGACCCCTGTGCCCACCCCAGCCCACCCCAGCCTGGGTCTTGGCCCTGCACTTACTTCCTCGGTGCACTTCCTGTGGCCAGCACCGCAGGGCTTCCTGGAAGGCGCAGCAGCCCCCTCCGCTGTCACCACCCCCTCCATCAGCAGATCCGCCCTCTGACCACTTCCTCCTCGTGGACACCTCGCGGGCCCTCAGCCCTCCCGCTGCCTGGGCTCTATGGTGGCCACAGGTGCACTGCAGGTCCTCAGGGTTCTGAGTCCAGCCGCCCGGGATGCTGGCTGGGCTCGCGGCACCCAACGCCCAGCCTTCCGCTTCTCTAAGACTGAAGCCCCGAGCTGCTCTCTGAGCCCTTCATCCACTTCCCTCCTTCAACTGGACTCACCAGCGGGACGATGCCACACCTGCTCGTGACACCTGCTCTCTCCACCCACCCACCTGCTCACACCACTGCTGGAAGGCCCCACACTAACCAGCCACGCGAACCAGAGGCCAGGTGGCACGTCGTGTGCATAGGGAGTGGGACCCCAGGTGACCCACGTGCACTCCTGGGTGCTTACCCCAGAGAACCCAAATCCACATCCTGTAGTGACACAAGTCACACAGCCAAGTCATGGAACCAGCCCAGGCGTCCTTCAGCAGATGAGCAGATGAAGAAGATGTGGTGTGCATGGGTGTGCACGTGTGTGCGCATGCGTGTGCATGTGTGTGTGCGTATGTGTGTGTGCATGTTTGCGTGTGCATGCATTGCGTGCGTGTGTGTGTGCATGTGTGCGTGTGTGTGCGTGTGTGTGTATTAGTGGTTCCAGTCAGCTACATAGGAGAGTGAAACCATGTCCCTGCTGGTACGTGGCGGGAATTGGGGAACATCGTGCTGAGTGAAATGTGAAGCGGGAAGTCAGGGATGCTCTCTCATCTGTGGAAGTTGGAAACGAGGAGGGAAGTGGTTTTCATAAAATAGCACAGCGGGTAGGATGAGAGGGAAAGGGGGACAGGGAAATGAAACTGACCACAGTGTGCGTGTGTCGTCACACGACCTGCCGTGAACCCCCCTGCCCTGTATGATCCTGATGCACCCATCACAGGACTTTACAGGGGGGCACAGACGTCTGTTTCCTGACAAGTGACATGTCTGCTGGGACCTTGAAACTCCAACCTGGCAAATGTCTTCTAGGTAAAGATTTTCACGGCTTCTCTGACGACACGGGTAACCTCCAGCCGCCTTCCCGGCCCCGTGCATCTTTTGTAGATGGTAGGAATACCAACTCACGTTCTGTGCGCAGTCACTGGTGAACACTTTTTTTCCTGGTGCCGGGGCTAGAACCCAGGGCCCGCATGTGCTCACCCAGCATGCCTCAGGGTTGCTTCATGGTTGCCAGTCCTGCTGGGCCCGACGTATAAACTCAGCTTTCTCTAGAGCTGCGGGCACAGGGACACCACGTGGGGGTGGGTAGCAGCCACACGCCAGGCCGCACGGGGGTCTTGGGATGGCTGTAAATGCAGACATTCACCCAGTTACTGTGCTCTCACCTGTTCAGGAAAAGAAGGGGTGCTTCCAACCTCACCCCGCCACCCACCTCCCTCCTGGCTGAGGTAAGCGAAGTCCCCGCAGTGATGCTGCAAACACCCGGGGACGGCCCCTCCCTCGGTCGCGGTGCTGTGGCCCCGGCCTCCCCAGTGTGAGCCCATCTCTCCCACTCTGCACCCTCCTCTTTCCGTGCCACCTCCTCTCCTGCTGCGACCTCTACACCTGCAGGGGTCACTCCTACTCCAAAGTCCACTTTCACAGGCACAGTAGTCACTGGGGCTTCTGCCCCTGGGCACACCTGGGATGCCTGGAGCCTCGCTGTGATGGCAGCACACACATCCCGTCTCCCACTGTGACCTTCTCAGGAGAGGAACTGGGCCGGGACTTAACCCTCACAATCACAGGCAGCGACTTTCAGAGCTTAAGTCACCCAGGGAAATTCCATAGCCACGGAGCAAGTCACTCTGCGTCCCCTCCCCTGGCCCCGGAAACACCCATCTGTCCCTACGCATTTCACTATTTTCTATTCTCTTTTTAAATCTCACGGGTCTTGCTGGCCCCAGTGGGCAGGAAACAGGGATACAGCTGCACCCCCGGTGCACAGGGGACCCCACCCTGAGAGGGCCTGGCGCTAGGTGTCAGCCATTCTGGGGCTGAAGCCTGTGAGGGGGTCTTGCCTGAACAGTGTCCCCAGGGTCCCCTCCCCCAGTCTCCCCACTGGGTAAATAAAGATGGGGCAGGAGGTTTTTCTCACGTACCAGAGAGGAGCTGTTAAAACCTCAGCCCCAGGATGTCCAGAGCCCCTGTCCCACATCCTGTGCCTCCTCCGCACCAGGACAGCAGGGCAGGACCTCTCTGGGCTGGGGGGTGGGCATGCCTTTCTGATCTTTGCAGGACGCCAGCAGCTCCCCATCATGTGACAACAGCAAGTTCTCTCAGCACTGCCCACGGTCCCGAGGGCAGCAGTTCACACTCCAAGGACACCCACCTCAAAGGGGCTCTGTGCTGGTCCTCCTTTGCTTATGAAATAAATAAATCTCTCTGGGGAAATCTCTGCCGAGTTCCACTAAAACATATTTAAAGGGCTAGGGATGCAGCTCAGTGGTAGAGGTTCGCCCCGCGCACGAGGCCCTGGTATGATCCCCAGCACTGCACGATATGTAGATATGTCACCCAAGTGCACAGGGGGTTTGGAGCACTGTGGCCCAGGGCCAAGCCCCTGTTGCCACAGAGTCCTGCCCACCTGTTGACCCATGTGGCCACTTCCCTGCTCTGAGCGCAGGGCTGAGCAGCGTGGCGGGGTCTACATGCCTTCGGTGCCTAAAAGTGACTATCTGGCCCTTTGGGGGAAAAAAATCTGCCAAATCCCAAGTTAGGATATAACAAGAATACTGACCCTGTGGCTGCCGCTCAGCGGTGGAGCGCTTGCCTGGCACACGTGGGGCACGGTCGATCCTCAGCACCACACAAAAATAAAGATTGTGCCCATCTACAACCAAAACAATATTTAAAAACACACACTTACACCAATCCTGTAGTCACCAGGCAGCGACTGAATCAGGCCAAGGACAGGAATGGACAGTCCTGAGCACACTCCCAGGCCGCCCTTTCCCAGCTGATCCTCCAGCCACGCCCCTGTGAACCCCCAGCACATGGACAAAGGCAGCTCCAAGCTCAGGACCTTCCCTTTATTACCCCCGAGGTGCCCGTGATCAGAACTCACTGTGAAGAAAGAAATCGATGCTCAAGCCTAAGTTTGACCCCCAGCTCACGGACCACCACCACCTGGCCCCTTGACCTCCACCATGAGAGCGAGACCAGACCCCCCCTGGGACATACAGCCAGGAGCGAGAGACTCAGGGTGTGGAGAAAAAGAACTGGCAGCAGGAGGGAGCCTTCGTCCCCACGGCACTGTCCAGGGTCAGGCCAGGGTTGCTCTCCTTCACCTCCCTCAGCACCTCCTGGACCTTTGCGTTCCACGCGTCCATCTTCAACCTGGGGGACCGGAGGACATCAGCGTTTACAGAAAAGCTAGTTCTATTGTCCCAAAATTCACCACAAACGGCCCAAGTGCCCAGGAAGCTTTCAGGACACTTGCGGCGGGAGACACTTTTGGATCCACAAAATAGCGATCCTGAGAAACGTCCGAGTGCAGACACACGTCCTGCAGAGACCTCGAGAACCCAGCAACGGACTCCCCCAGCGCAGTCCTTTCTGTGATCACCACACAGGGCCTCGCTCCCGTCCCCTCTGCTGGCACACCTGTCCTCAGGCAGCCCCTCCCACTGACCTTCCTGTCCACCCAGGTGGGAGCAGCCCAGGTGCTGCCCGCTGGAGAGACAGGCACTCACCCCAGCCAGATGACCTCCCCAGAAAGACGGCTAAGACAGACAAGTCCACGCGTCTCCCCAGCGCAGAAGCTGGAAGTCCATCTGGATGCAGAATAGACATTCCCAGAGGGCGGGAAGGTGCAGGAGGACAGAGGAGACTGAACAGCACCAAACAGAAGCTCAGCCCTGGCGTTCCACGGCACAGGGAGGGCACCGTGGTTCACAGCGCCTAGCGTACACCTTGAGTCACTAGAAGAGGAGCCCAAAGGCTCCACAAGGTGATAAGGACATGGAAACGTGCACCGTGCCCACTGGGTCGGCACTCACTGTATACGTGTAGTGCAGCGGGGAGCCAGCCAGTGCGGGCGCACCCACGATCCCAGCTACTCACACAGCCAACCGGGGAAACTTGGGAAGACCCCGCTTCAAAATAAAGACAAAGGTCTGGGGTGCAGCTCAGTGGCAGAGCACCTCTGGGTCTGATCCCCAGCACTTCAAAAAATGTGATCACTGTACCCCATGAATACATGCAATTATTACAGGTCAATTAAAATCGTTTTTAAATGTTCAAGGAGATAGAATTCCTGAAGACCCTGATGGGATGAGCACACACTCTATACACGTATCCAGTTATCATGCTGTGCCCCATACCCACGTGCTATTAAAGTACAAAACATTTGAGTGAATGAGTAAATTTTTTCTAAAGCCAAGAAGATATTGGTTAGTCAAACATTCAGTAGAGCCAGGCACGCTGGGGAGCTTCTAATCCCAGCAGCTGCGGAGGCAGAAGCAGGAGGATCACAAGTTCAAGGCCTGCCTGGGCAACTTAGCCAGGCCCTAAGCAACTTAGTGAGAACTTGTCCCAAAATAGAAAATGAAAAGGGCAGGGGGTGTGGCTCGTGGACAAGGGCCCTGGTCCCGAGTCCCAGTGGTGGGGGGCGTTCATAGAACCAAGAATGCCAAAGCGAACCCCAGGGTGAAACATCAACTTGGATCCACATAGCCACCATGTCCAGCCCCGCTCATGCGAGATGGGATGGTGGAGGGTGTCGCTGAGGGATAACAGGGGACAGAAGTAGGTCCAGACCACAACATGAGGCGGGAGGCCACAGGGCTCAAGGTCCCACCAAACTTCTTGGTGGCATTATGGCTCCACTGCTCCAGCCCCCGACACACCCCTGCACTGCAGACCAGGTTGAGTGGTCGCCATGTCGACAACAGCCCCTGAATGAAGCCAGCTGGGACATTCCTGTGGAAGCAGGAGTTGCATTCCTGGAGCGAATGACAGTGGGCTGGCCACCGGGGATGTCACAGGTTCCACAACTTTTACCAGGGGTGAGAAATAGGAACACCGCTTACTGGTCCCTACCCCAATCCTCCCTGAAGAGAGATGGCAGTGGAGGTGGGACGGTGCACAGAGGACCAGAGCAGGGTTGGCCAGCTCCCGGCCAGATCCCGTCCTGCCTGTATCTTAAATAAAGCCCTCCTCCTCTGCCTTGCTCCACCTGGCAGGTGGGGACGGCTCACTCTCCTCTCCCTGGGCCTCTGGATACAGTGTGCACACCTGTGGTCTGAGACCAGGAAACGTGGTCTGCTCTGCTGGAAGGGAGGACGTCTACGAGGGCTTTGGGGAAAGGCCCGAGGAAGCCCAAGACAGATCAAGGTACTGGAGGGCTGCAGATGTTCCCCCGTCAGGGAAACCCCTGGAGAACCAGCTTCCGCTCAGCGGGGACCCGGGAGACGGCAAAGCAGAAACCACACATCCTGGCTGGGGTGTGCGGTGCGCCCACGCCAGTCCTGCGCACCCACAGGTGAGCTCCAGCCTGTGCCCCAGGGGTCTGGGCATCCGCGTGCCCAGTACCGAGTGTGCTGGACAACACTGGACAACACTCCACTCCAAGAGAAGCGCTTAGGAGAAGCGGGCCGTGGACGGACTCCCCTAGGCCAGGGGCTGCTGGGAAAGGGGTGTGTCACCCCGCCTCCCCTTCCTGGGCAGCACTGATCCCTTCCAGGGAAGCCCACGTGTGGAGCAGGAAGACCATACCTGAGCATCCTCAGGGGCCCGCTGCTGTCCCTCAGGGCCTCCAGGAGCACGGTCACTCCGCTCAGTCCCAAGGTGTTCTGGCCCAGGTCCAGAGTCTCCAGCGTCTGGTTGCTCACGAGGGCAGATGCCAGCTCCGGACAGTGCAGAGGGGTGAGGGAGCACCCCCAGAGCCTGTGGAGGGCAGAGAGCTGCTCACTTACTGGAACCCAGTGTGCCGCCCCGTGCACATGCTGTCCCCGGATCCAGCCGGGAGCAAATGGGGCAGGTGATCAGCTCCGTGGTGGTGGGGGGTGTCGTGGATGGTCTTGGAACAAGTGAGTGGGCCAGAGAGGGCTGCCGGTTGCCGGTGACCGTGAGTCCTGCTTCCTCCAGTGTTGAAGTTTAACACCAGAGAAGCTCACCCAGGCAAGCGTCGAGTGGAAAGTGAGAGGCTCGGAGAGATCGCAAACGGACTTCTCCCGGTGGAAGACGAGGACCCAAGGCAGAGTCCGTGGGGTGAGGAAGTCCTGTCCCCTTGGCACGTCACAGTTCCCCCTCTTCTCCTGATTCTTGTCTGTTACCTTGACCGTTTCCCCTCAGCCTGCACCGTGACCGGGGGAGGTGTGAGATGGCCTGGGGGGAGCAGGTGGGTAGCCCAGGGGGCGTCGATCAGCAGCACTCTGCTCCGAGATGCTTAACTACCTACCTTAGTGGCAGGCGGAATAGCAAAGGGCTTCGGAGACATAAATGGTCCAACCTCCCAGAGGTGATTTCCAACTTCCCAGATTCAAACTGGCCTCTGTTTTCTCAACTTGACCCTATTTGCCTCGCTCCACTGACTGCCGTCTGGCTTCCGTAGTGGGCAGGGAAGTCCTCCTGGGAGAGTGGCGTGAACCACCTTCAAGGCAGGAAGACCACACACAGCGCGGACCTGAGTCGTGCATAGGATTACGTGAAAACCAGTCACCTCGGTCCTGCGTGTGAGGAATGTGTCCTCCGTCCACAGCTGTGTGTCACCTGGTCTAGCAGGTATGGATATACCACGCCATATACAGATGGACACAGAACACAAGTGTGCAGTCGTGAGTGACAGTCACACCACACGCACAATTTCAGGGATGTCTTCTGTTTGCTCAAGTACGTAACTGTCTATCATCTCCAAGGCCTACTTTTGTACACTTTGGTGTGTGTGTTATTTGTGTGTGCATGTGTTTGTCTTAGGTGTGCCTTTGTGTGGCTCTTTAAAGAACTGGAGCTGGGCGTGGTGGAGTGCATCTGCAATCCCAGGTACTCTGGAGGCTGAAGCAGGAGGATTTCAAGTTCAAGGCCAGCCTCAGCAATTTAGTGAAAGGCCCTAAGCAAGTTAGTGAGACTCTATCTCAAAAGAAAGAAAGAAAAAAAAAAAACTAAACAGGACTGGGGTGTGGCTCAGTGGCGAGTGCCTTCCTAGCATGCATGAGGCTCTGGGTTCCATCCTCAGCCCCACAAAATAAAACAAACATCCCGGACAACAAAGGTCTGCACTGGGGGTTCCCGACGAGGCAGTTCCACATCATGACGTGGCCACTCTTGAGGTCCATTTCTGCCTGTGGCACACCATCGTGCTGCGGCACCCGCTCTGCCCTCCAGAAGCTCTGAGCCGGGGGACACGCGGCCAGCTTCCTCCTCTTGCTGGTGCAGGTCTCCTCAGGTGCCCTCTGTTCTGCTCTGACCTTCTCAGTGGCTTTTTCCAGACCCCAAAGAAGAGCATGAAAAGAAAACCTCAGGACTCTGTGCTCCTGATTGTTTACCCCGAGACACGTCACACCTGCTACGCGCTTGGACACAGTGAAGGACCCGAGGACTCGCTTTGTCCTAGAGAGTAGTGCCAAGTGAAGAGTGACTGCCACACCGGTCACCAGGGGGCCATGTCATCCAGGAGGCAGGCACGGTCCACACCTCTCGTGTCTGCACACAGTGGGGACAGCTTCGTCTCACCCGAATGCTGTGCTTGGGGCTCCCGCCCGGCTGCTGCTGTTTCCTGGGGCCCTGTGAGCTGGCTCCTGGCTTCTGGAGTCTGTCTAGAGGAGCCAGTCCAGACAGGGTCCTCGGAGGCAGACATCCCCTGCCTGCGCTAGGAGCCCTGAGCTTGCAGAACTTGGTGGCTTGGAAACCCAGCCTTTGCCGCTGAGCACCCTCGGCCCCGTGGATGGCTTTGGATTGTAGCTTCTTACCCGCTCCTCAAGGGCTCTGTTCAGGCCACACTCTTCCTCCTCCACACAGCCGGTCACCTTTGCAGGCTCTGTCTACCCCACCCCAGGCCACTCATCCCAACAGAAGTCTGTTTCAATGTGTCATCCTCCCCAGGGAATCACGTAACCATGGGGATGCTACCCGACATCTGAGTCCCGATTCCTGGGAAGAACAGAAGTCAGAAAGAAGCAAAAGATAACTTCTCAATCTCCACGCATTTGTATCTTTTAAAACCCCCACAGGCTGGGGTGGGCTCGGTGGTGGAGCGCCTGCCAGCATGCCCAGGCCCTGGGTCGGGTTGCTAGCACCACAAAGTGTAACAAATAAAAATGCCTTTTAAAAAGGCTGACTTTGCCAGTGCATCTGTGATCCTAGGGACAAAGGAGGCTGAGACAGGAGGATCCCAAGTTCTAGGTCAGCCTGGGCAACTCTGTCAGAGCAAAAAATAAAAAGGGCTGGGGTGCAGCTCAGTAGTAGAGCGCCTGCCCAGCATGTGCAAGGCCCTGCTTGATCCCCAGCAAGAAACAACACAATGTGGAAAGACCTTCACTGGGACCACTGCCAGGTTCACTGCCTGGTTAACCACAGCCCGGGCAGGGGCAATTAGAGTAGCCAGGGGTGGGCATGGGTGGAAAATAGGAAGCAGCATTGGGATGGGGTCCTCACTAAGTGGGGCTGGGGGTTCTTGCTGAAGGCAGGGGTGACCAGCGGTCACCTGGGGGTGGAGGACGGGACATGGAGTGTGAGCAGGTATGGCGGTGGGGTTCTGGCTACACTGACTTGGATTTCCCGGGAGGCACACAGGGGCCTAGGGGAAGGTTCCTAGGGGAAGGTTCGGGAGCCTGACAATTTGGTCAGAGAATCTTTGCCGCCCTCCGTCCCCCTTCTCAGTTCAGATGCCAGTCGAGTGCCCCAGGCTCTGCCCTGGATCTGACCACCTGCCTCTGAACTGGGGGCTTCCGTGACCCCTCCTGGTGCTCAGTTAAGTGGCTGGATGGGCTCGCAGAGCTCCGGACACGTTCTCACGTAGACCCACTTCTTACAAAGCTGTTTTAAGGTCCAGGTGGACAGCTGGAGGCCGAGGTGCTTGGGAGGGGCTCCCTGGAGCTCCCCTGCGCCCAGGGAGTTGGGGGCTGCGTGCTCCCGGACGCACGTGTTTTCACCAGCAAGGAGGCCTGTTTTTGGAGCTTCCTCAGGTGGGCCTGGTTAACCACATTATTGGTCATCAGTTTCCCAATTTCTACCACTGGTCCCTGGCAATAAGCCCCCTCCCGTGGCTCGTTGTCTAGGGGCTTTCCAAATAGCACCCATTAACACAAACTCAGGTGCGCTTGATAGAGCGTGTTCACGAAGAGCAACAGGCATCTCCACTTTGTGTGTGAGACCGACCAGGGATCAAACCCAGGGCCCTCTGCACGCTAGACAAGTGCTCTTCTGCTGAGCCAAATCCCCAGGCCTATTTTGTATTTAATTTAGAGAGAGGGTATCACTGAGTTGCTTAGCACCTCGCCTTTGCTGAGGCTGGCTTTGAACTTGAGATCCTCCTGCCTCAGCCTCTCAAGCCACTGGGATTACAAGAGAGCGCCACCACGCCCAGCTCCCCAGGCCTTTCGATCTTTGCTACAGGGTCTCTCTGAGTTGCCCAGGCTGGCCTTGAACCTGCCACTCCCCTGCCTCGGCTCTGCCTCTGCCTCAGCGTAGCTGGGATTATAGGCCTGTGCCACTGTGGCCAGCTTCTTTCACTTGGTTCAACCTTGGGAGCTGTTTCTGGGAGGGGGAAGACAAAAGGTCAAATATTTAACAAAAGACACACCTACTAGAAAAATCCTAAAGGGGCTTTTGAGAGAGCCAGGGGCCCTGCACAGAGCTCAAAGTGTATGTCTCCGATTGCCTCCTGATCGCCCACCTGACCCAGGGGATCCAGAAAGGGGCTTGCACCAAGGATCCTGATTCCCAGTCCCCCAGGCCAATTAAGTTAGATTGGCCCAGGGCAGGCCAGGTGCCTCCTGTGAGTCCCCATCACAGGTGAGGACCACCCAGCAGCAAGGCCTGGTGGGAAGGAATCCTGCCCACCCCGCCCAAGGGCCAATCGCAGAGCCAGGCAGGTGGAGCGCCTCATATAGCCCCATCCTCTTGCCCGGGTGCACTCGGGAGCAGGTCCTGGCCCTGGGGAGTCAACTCCTTGTCTCCTCTGGGGAGCGGCAGTTCCCGGTGGGGTTCGACCCTGGAACTCTCTGAGGCTGGAGCATTGCCGTGAGCCTTGGAGGATTTGCGAGGGGCCTCGAGCTGAGCTCTCCCCTGGTGAGTACAGATTTGGAGAGAAGAGCCCCCAGTGATTCTGTAGTTTTTCCTTTATTTATTTATTTATTTATTTATAGTTCTCGGCGGACACAACATCTCTGTTTGTATGTGGTGCTGAGGATCGAACCCGGGCCGCACGCATGCCAGGCGAGCGCGCTACCGCTTGAGCCACATCCCCAGCCCCTGTAGTTTTCCCTAACATTGGTTTTGTCTGAGTTTTATAAAATGCACTTTCTTCTAATATTTTGAGTTATTGATGGACCTCTATTTTGTTTATTATATGCAGTGCTGAGAATCGAACCCAGGGCCTCACACATGCTAGGCAATCACTCTATCATTGAGCCACAGCCCTAAAGTGAAATTTCTATCCCATTAAATTTACCCACTTTAGATGAAGAGTAGCTTTGGTTGGGCTTATGCAGTAGAGCAGGTACCACCTGGGTTAGGACAAAGGGCGCACTCCTGACAGAGGTGGGAAGCGAACCTCGGGTCAGCAGGCTTTTCTCTATTCTGTATTTAGTGGCAGAGTCTACTGTGGACCCTGGCAGGGCTCATTTTCAGGGCAGAAAATGGCGGCCGGCTGAAGCCAGGGTCTGGGTTATCTGGGCTTCCTTTAGGGTGGAACAGGAATGTGAATAGGGAGTTCCCTGTAGCTTGGCAGCGTCAAGTGACCCATTAGGGTGGAGGGTCTGGTGCCAGTCAGGTGATGTTCCTCTGTGTTCCTTTGCTCGGGTTGAGGCCTGGGGTTTTAAATGACAAAAGCTTAGGAAAATGACCTCAAACTTATTTTCTATACCCTTCAACTCCCCCCTCATCGGGCAGCATTTGCACCTCCCAGAGAAGGTCCCTTGGCCCCGCCACTGCGGCGGAGGCCTGTGCCTGTAGTTTTGAGCTGGTGCCCTCTCTGCAACTTGGATGGTGAGATCTTGATCCCCCAGGACTTGGGTAGAGCGTCACAGAGGCTGGGGGCGATGACCTGTGCTCAGGAAGGTCACAGGTCTGTGTCCCACGCCCCACACCTGTGGGACTGCGCTTGCAGGAAGGGGAAGGCTGAGCAACCAGGGTTGTCCAAGGGCCCTGCCATCCCAGGCTAGAGCAACCAGGTTGCTTCCTGCGTCTTTGCAGCCAGAGTTTAACCTGCAGGCCCTTCTGCAAAAGCTGACCTGAACGGGGATGAATGAAGGAGTTTTAATCTCCATTAAGGATCCTCCCAAGCCGGAGGACGACCTACAGAGGCCCTTGTGGTGTGAGTGGAAGAGGCCACCAGCAAAAAACTGACAAATTCTGATCCACAGATTCCCAGACAATTGGCTACAGAACGTGACCTGCACATCTTGGAAAAGATGAGTTGCACGGAATCATCTCCAAACCTAGGTAAGGACACTGGGCTTTTGTAACCCAGAGTAGTCGTCCCCAGGGGGTTCAGTGACACCTGGAGTGTTGTTGCAACTTGCAGCCTCTGCTCTGATGTCTAGGAGGTGTGAGGGCCACCTCACTGGGGGATCCTGCCACACGTGTTTCTCTCGCCTTCTGTCTACCCCAGGCTTTTCCCCCACTCTGCTCTCCCTGTTGTGGTAACTTGATGATTGCAGCTGTATTGCACAAGTATTTGTGATTTTATTTTACCTCCTTTGATGGTATGTTCCACATTTTTAAAACTTTTTGTTTGGGAATAATTTTATACTTATAGAAAAGTTGCAAAGACGGTACCAAGAGATCCCATGCACCCTTCACCCAGCACCCCCTAATGTCTACAGCTCCCCTTTGTCAAAACCAAGAAGTATGGGGCTGGGGCTCAGCAGTAGCGCACTTGCCTGGCATGTGTGAGGCACTGGGTTCAGTTCTCAGCACCACATATAAATACATAAATGAAATGATCTATCAACAACTAAAAAAAACCTAAAGAAACACAAACACTAAGTAAACTTCATGGCGCTGTTAATGAAACTCTAGACAGAGATTCATTGGCCTCTCCCTAATAACCTTGTGAGAGTAGAAGCAAATGTGACTCCATCCTGTAAAACAACCATGCCAAGGAGAGGGGTCGTGACTGGGGCAAGATGTTCTTTTCCTTTTGCTATAGAAACCTTTAAGAACACGGGACTGCCTAATGGGGCATTGTTTCTTTAACTAGGGTAACGGGGCTCTGATTCTGTAACTGGGGTGACTGGACTGAGATTGGTTGCACTCTCCTGCTTCTGTAACCTGGCTGGCTTGCATTGGCTGGACCTCCGAACATCCCTTTTGCGGTTTTCAGGCTTGTAAGGAGCGCCCTTGCAATTGTTAGGGGCTGATTAAGGGAACAGCTTTATGTTCTGGTCGGTCACCACTGGTGTGCTTCAATAAAGGCTTGATTCGATTATACATGAGTGGTCTGGATGTCAGTTTAGGAAACCCCGGGACGAAGCTTTAACTATAACATCGTGTTGGTTTCCAGGTCCAAACCAGGAACTCCCTGCGCATTTAGAAGAAGATGTCTCCCCAGCCATGAGTACTCACTTTCTCTCTTTCACGAGTTATGTGGGGTTTTAGGGTTTGTTATTTTGTTTTTCAGTACTGGGGACCAGATCCAGGGCCTCATGCATGCTAGGCAAGCACCTACCACTGAGCTGACCCCAGGCCTTCAAGTTGTGCATTCAGTGTCCTTGAAAAATGAGTTCCTAATTAGCTACCAATTAAATCGGCATTCTGTGGATGTTCCAGTTCCCACATAGAAGAAATTCCACCCAATTCTATTGCTTTGAAAGAAAAACGTCCACTCAGCATCTCCAGGGTAGGAGGGGAATTTCTTCTATAGGAAAGTTCTAGTAGTGAATTATTTTAGGCCTCAGATCCTGTGGTCTATGTCAGAACTGCACAACTTAATTCTTGTACCATTTATGGGTTGCAATCGCTGCACAATTCTGTCTTCTGTGCTGGGGTTGGAACCTGGGGACTTCCCTGGGTGAGGCAAGTGCTCCACCACTGAGGTGCCCTGGCCCTGCTGTTGCACTTTGAAAACAGCCGTTCGGTGATAAATGGGTGCAACGTTGTACCAATAAGACGTTATCTGTTAAAAAAAAAAAAAAAATGAGAGGCAGACCACATCTGGAGTGTGACCACAGTTTTCCAATCGCCCCCTGGTTCTCTTCCCTCTTCTTTCTCTTCCAGCCCCGCCCCCTGGTTCTCTTCCAGCCTTCTCTTCTCCCCCCCTTCTCTTTCAGTCCCGCCCCCTGGTTCTCTCCCCCCCATTTTCTTGCAGTCCCGCCCCCTGGTTGTCTTCCCCCCCCACCCCGCCCCCTGGTTCTCTTCCCCCCTGCCCCCTGGTTCTCTTCCCCCCTCCTTCTCTTCCTCCCTGTAGAACGCTCCCTAATCTCCAGACGCGCAGGTTCTTTGCCTGCTCTTCCTGACGTGGCAGCACCTGGTGGCCAGCGGGCTGCTTTGCTGCCCTTGTCCCCGTCCATCTCTGGTTGAGCTTCCTGATGCCTCCCCAGGCCTGCAGCCAGCCTCTCTCGCAGGCGGCTGCTCCTGTGATCCTCTCAGTCCCCCGGTAAGTTCAACTCTTCCCCATCAAAACCCGGCCGGCCGGTGTGTGCCTCCCCTGCCCTCTGTGTCAGCCGCCTGCACCTCCCCAGGCCCAGGTCACAGAGCCTCTCTAGGAAAGTGGAGAGGACCCCTGAGGCCTTTTCTCCTTGGGCCAGCGTGGGTGTTGAGTGGCATGTGAATTCCCTCATGGCTCCCTCTAGAGTAGGGCGCCACAGAACCCTGAAACGGGGTTCCTCGGCTCTGACCTTCAGAAGTCATTAACCCCGTGCTGGGGGCTCAGTGATGGGCTCTGGTGCCACATGACACTGCCCCCAAATGTGTATTGAGGGGTCCCTGGAGCCTGGATTAGCTGCTGCATAAAAGGCTGTTGGGAGCAGCTCTGGTCCTCCCGTTTCCACCATGGTGAAGCATCAGAAGCCCTCGCCAGGTGAGGGGACCTCCCAGCACCTCCCTCTTGGACTTTCTAGCCTCCAGAACTGAGAAGGTCCCATTCTGTATCCATTACTGAGCCTCGGGTATCATGGCCCAGCAACAGGAGGGGATTGGACCCCCAAAGCTGGATTCAAGATGTCTTCCTGGTGTGCGTTTCAGGGGTGCTGTGACAAGAAGCCCAACTGCCCTCACTTTCAGAGCTCACTTGGGCCCCAGACTCTGGAAACCTCTGCAGGAGAACAAAGATGACTCCAGGGAGCAACGGGCTTGGATCATGTTACCGGGGACTGGGGCGGCGTGATAAGTGACAGCCCAGGCCCCTGTGCTGTCTGCCGCCACCGTCCACAGTTGATGTTGTCCCCTGTGTGTCATGGGGCTTAGGTCCTCATCAAACCGAGAGGCCTCATGAGAGCAGGAACCCAGGCTCCTGGAAGCCCAGGAGTGCCGGGCCTGTGCTTCTGGTGGCTACTGAGGGTGCTGGTTTCCTCTGCTTGGGCTGCCAGCGCCGAACACCGCAGACCCGGTGCCTTCTGCAAAAGCTATTTTCTCACCATTCTGGGGGCTGGATGCGCCAGATCAAGGTCTGGCGGGCTGGCCTCTCTCTCTTGCAAGAGAGCTGCCTTCTCTGTGTGCCTCCTGGGCCCCTTGTTACCAGGACACACGTCCCGTCGGCCTCATTTGTCCTCCACGGCGTCTCGTCTTCAGTGTGTTGGGGTTAGGGCTTCAGGGTCAACCCCTGGTGCACAGAGTTCAGTCCATGGTGCCTGCTTTAGACTTCTGATTTTTCTCCTGGTTAATTAGCATGTTTTCCAGCAGTTCGGTGGTTCTACAAGAATAGAATTACTGACTAACTCGGCAATTCTCCTAGGTATATGTGCAAAAGGGTTAAAGATGGGTATTGAAACAAGAAAATGTGAGAGTGTACGTTGGCAGCATGAGTCACAATTCCCAGAAGATAGGCACAACCAGATGTCCCCCGTGGGTGAGTGGACGAATGAAATCCCTGTCCATGCCATGGGCATTCCCCGCCACAGAGGGCAGGACACTGCAGCTTGGAAGGGCAGCCAGCGTTGTTCAGGGCAGGGAGTCACAGAAGGCCATTCCCTCAGGAGCCTGTTTATATGAAACTCCCCAAATAAACCCAGAGACAGATGAGGGTCAGTATGTACCAGGAACTGGGGAGGGGTCGTGATGGGTGGTTCTGGGTGTGAGGGATCAGAAGGAGTTTGGGAACAGACGGTGGTGATGGTCTCGTGACACTGTGGAAGTACCAATTGTACACGTTTCCATCTTTCATGGTGCTGGGGACTGAACCCAAGTCCCCTGCTGAGCTGCCCCTCCAACCTAAAAGTGGTCGGTCTTGTGCATTTTGCCACAATAAAGCAGACCCCGTCCCGGAGGCCTTCTTTGCCTCCTTTGACTGTTGGTGCAGGAGAACCCATGGCCCCGCAGTCCAGCTTCTTCTGTGTGTTACAGAGGATGCCCAGGGGCTCACGATGGAGCACGCCATGCTGCGAGACCTGGAGGAGTCCTTGCAGAAAGAGGCAGGTGGGTGAACTCCCTCTCATGCCACAAATTTGGTGTTTGAGGGCATAGGAGGTAAATCGCCTTCCTGGCATTTGATGTTTTTCAGGAGAGGAGGAGGATGGGAAGCCCAGCGTTCTCGAGCCTAAGCCTGCTTCAGCCTGGACAAGTACATTTTGGCCTGAAGACAGTGACATTTTCTACGACGTCACCCAGAGAAACCAGAGGCTGATACCATTCTTGAGTCCACTTATGGGCCCTGAGGCCAGGCCGCGCACAGTGGTGCTGCACGGTGCTGCAGGCGTTGGGAAGACCACGCAGGCCAAGAGGACTTTGCTGGACTGGTCGGAGTTCAGTCAGAGTCCTCTGCACTGCGCCTTCTACCTCAGCTGCAGGGAGCTCAACCGCATGATCCCATGCACCTTCGCAGAGCTGATCTGCAGGAACTGCCCCGAGATGCAGGACGTCGCCCTGGAGGTCCTGACCCGAGCAGAGAACGTCCTGTTCGTGGTGGATGGCTTCGAGGAGCTGAAGGTGCCGGCGGGGGTGCTGATCCATGACATCTGTAGTGACTGGAACCAGAAGAAGCCGGTGCCCGTCCTGCTGAGCAGCTTGCTGAAGAGGAAGATGGTGGCCAAGGCCACCCTGTTGGTCACCACGCGGCGCGAGGCCCTGCGGGAGCTCCTGCTCCTTGTGGAACAGCCGCTGCTGGTGGAGGTGGAGGGCTTCTCGGAGGCTGACAGGGAGCAGTTCTTCCTGAGACACTTTGAGGACACAGACCAGGCACTGCGAGCTCTGGACACCATAAAGCACAGCCCAGCCCTGCTCCACCTGGGCACTGCGCCCGCCGTGTGCCAGCTGCTCTGCGCAACTCTGAAGCTCCTGATGGACGGTGGAGAGGACCCTGGCTTGGCTTGCCAGACCACCACATCACTGTTCCTGAGGTTCCTCTGTGACCAGTTCACGCCAGCGCCCGGCGGCCATCCCCACCTGCGACGCCCTCTGAAGGCCCTGTGTCTCCTGGCTGCCCAGGGCCTGTGGACCCGGGTGTCCCTGTTCGACACAGAAGACCTGGAGCCACTTGAGGTGGAAGAGGCCGACCTCCGTCCCTTCCTGGACAGGCATGTCCTCCAGAGGGACAGGGACCACGAGGACTGCTTCTCCTTCATCCACCTCAGCATGCAGCAGTTCCTGGCGGCCGCCTTCTACATCCTGCGGTTCCCCGGGGACAGCGAGTGGCAGGGCTCCAGGTTGGACATCAGGGGTGTGCGGGAGCTATTCTCCACGGAGGCCAGAGCAAGGAATCCCCAGCTGGCCCAGGCCGGCCGCTTCCTGTGGGGCCTCCTGAACGGGGCCAGGGCGAGGGAGCTGGAGGCCACTTTCGGCTGCCAAGTGTCCTTGGAGGCCGGGCAGGAGCTGCTGAAGCGCACGTCGGAGGAGGAGGAGCCCGTGCTGTGGGCAGTGGGCCTTCTGGAGGTCTTCCACTGCCTCTACGAGTCTCAGGACCCAGAGCTGGTGAGCAAAGCCACGGCCGCTCTGAAGGACGCATCCCTGCACCTGACCACCAGCCAGGACCTCCTGAGCTGCTCCTTCTGCCTCCGGCACTGCCAGGACCTGCAGAGGCTCTCGCTGCGGGTGGCCAAGGGGGTGCTCCCGGAGGAGGAGGTGGCGCTGGAGCTGGATGCTCTGGATGGAAGGTGAGTGCCCTGCCACGGTCCACTGGGCCTCCAGGGAAGGAGGCCAGAGCCTCCTGTTTAACCCTTGAGGGGGGAAGCATGACACTGTGGCTCTTCTCTGGAGGTGAGCCATCATGGCCAAGGGGGCGACCTGCGTGGGTGGGCTGCAGGAGGTGAGGGAGGATCACCATGCTCTGGCCCCACCATGGGGAGGGCTAGTTAATCCCACGTTCGGGAGAGGCCACCGCATCAGGGCCAGGGAGGCCTTCTTCACCTGCTTGCCACTGTCTGGCCAGGGATGGCCTCGGCCAGCCACAACTGGAGCACCTCCATGGGTTCATGTGAGGGCAGCCGAGCTCCGTTGGCTCCCAGCTACAGCTTGGTTCTCCTTTAGGGCTCACATGTGTTTGTGGATCTGTGGGCCCAGCGTGGTGCCTCTAGAGGAGCCTGCCAGGTGCTCTCCTCAGACCCCGCCCACAGCCTTCCAGACCCCGCCCACAGCCTCCCACAGACCCCGCCCACAGCCTTCCCCAGACCCCGCCCACAGCCTTCCCCAGACCCCGCCCACGGCCTTCCCCAGACCCCGCCCACGGCCTTCCCCAGACCCCGCCCACGGCCTTCCCCAGACCCTGCCCACGGCCTTCCCTAGACCCTAGGGATGGCTGTGCTGCCTCCAGGGGCCCTATGCCTCACATAGGAGAGGACATGCCATCCTGACTTCCGGTCTGCCTCTCATCCTTAACTGCCCTCTGGCTCCATTGGTTCAGTTGCAAATGGTGGAATGACTCCTCCCTCGTAGCTGAACGACCTGTTGTGTGCATGGACCTCTGTGGCTCTACCCGCCCCCCACAGTGGGCACCAGGGCTCTCGTGAGCAGTGCTGCGGTATCCCCATCCCTATGGTCCTCCGGGTTCGGAGGACGTCTGGCTTCAGAACACCACGCCTGGCTGGGCATAGGGTTCGAGTCTCCTGGGTCATAATGTCCTGCGGTCACACTCCGAAGTCACTGCCTGCTGGTGTGGGGCGTTGCCTCTTGCGCCCACCCTGGTTCTGTCACCTTGCCACCTCCAGTCTCTGGAATGGTTAGACACAGGGTTGGAACCAACACGTGCTTCCCTGGGGTCAGAGGTGGTGCCCCTCCAGAATGTTCCCCTTGACCTGGAGTCGGCTCCGCTCCCACCCAAGCAGAGACTGAAGGAGGGGGAAGCTGAGCCTGGCCGTGAGGGACCTGGAGCTCCGACCCCGAGTGGTGTGGGCAGGTCTCCCCTCCCAAGTCTCCCCTCCCTGGTTGGCACCTGCGTGGGCTGTGCGCACTGAGCCTGCAGCTGTCCACGTACCCCGTGGGCAGGAGCCGTTCCCTTGCACTGTTCTCTGGCTCTTCTGCTCATCCCGTCCGACAGCCTGCTCTTGGCTCTGAGACCAGAGGTGCTCAACGACTCATAAATCGTGTGTCGAAGGGGAGCACCCAGAGTGACCCTGAACACCTTGACTGTGAAGGACAGATGTCGATTTTTCTCCTTCGTGACGTTGGGTTGGTAACTTTTCCCTTCTCTTGGGTAGGTTCCAGAGTCATCAGAACCTACATTTTCCCTGGAGCGAGCTCTGCTCTGTGTTCAGCTCCAACAAGAGCCTGGTCTTCCTGGACATCAGCCACAGCTTCCTGAGCAGCCAGTTTGTGAGCACGCTCTGTGACCAGCTGGCCTCTGCAAACTGCTGTCTCCAGAAAGTGGTGTAAGTCCTTTGTCCCAGGCCCACATCCCAAGGGGCACAGCCAAGCTTCTTACTGTTGGATGTTGGAGGAATATTCAGATTCCTGTCCCAGACTCCAACCAGGCGCCGAGACGCTCCTGTCCTTGGGGAGTACAGTGGGAGGATCCCATAAAGCCAGGTTAATGCCGCGTGCAGGAGGAAGAGAGCGTGCTAGCCTCAAACTTGCCATCTTCCTGCCTCGGCCTTCCGAGTCGCTGGGACTAAGGAGTATTTTTTAATGTGAAAGAAAGGTTCCAAAATGTCGCCATCCTGCAACTATGTTTCTGTTCATGTGCAGAAGTATAGAACTCAAAGCCTCATCTTTGTTTTCTGTTCCTTAGCCTCAAAAACATTTTCCCCGATGGTGCTTATCAGAACCTCTGCCTGGCTTTGGGAGGACACAAGACCCTGACACATCTGATCCTCGAAGGCAGTGAGCTGGACGGTGTGCTTTCCTCGTTGCGTCAGGTTTTGAGTCACTGGAGATGCAAGCTGCAATGTCTCAGGTATCTCTCTCTGTCACCAAGACCCCTCCTGGCACAGAGCTATCACAACCTGGGCTGCAAATCTGCATAAATTGGAAGAAAACCTTCCTTATTTTAACTGGAAATGGCAGCACCCGGGGTGCATTGGCCAGAATAGCACACGGGCTGGAGTTCGGTCTCCTCCAGCCTTGAGCACTGAGTAACCTGAACTACCACACAGGGAAGCCCCCAGGCCTAAGGGCTACCCAGAACCTGGAGAGCATCCTATCGGGCCACTGGGGGTTCACGAACCTCCTGGGTCACGAGGCCAAAGGCCTCCCCTGTCCAGGCAAGGACCCCAGGAGCCCAGGCTGCCCTCTCCTCGGCACTCTGGAGATCTGCCTTGGGAAGTTCTCTGCAGAACTGTGCTGGTGTTGGCCACCCCCACCTGGAGTGGCAGCAGGGACAGTCTACAGTGGGCATTAGCCTCTGCTGAGGGAGGGGTTGCTGGGCTCTTCAACAAAGCAAAATGGGGCAGCCAGCCCGTCCCAGGGCAGAGGGCAGGGGAAACCAGGTCCCAGCACATGCCTTGATGGCCATCGCCATTGGCCATTGCAAAGGACCCTCCTTGCCCCCTCCTGGGAGGGTCAACAAGGACAGAGTCGTGTGACTAGAGACCTGGGCCACTGGCTGATTTTTGGCCAGGAAGTTGATACCAAATTGGAGGCCCATAGGAGGCCGCGCAAGCCCAGCCTCCTGTCCCTCCGGAGGCACCTGACCTTGCGCCTGGCTCCCCCGCTCGGTGGGCTCCTCTGCTGTGACTTGGGCTCTGAGAGAAGGTCTTCCCTGTTCCTCTTGAGGTTTCCAGTCACTTCAGCCACGTGGCAGGCACCCCCCTTGGGCCCCAGTTGGGGTACCGACCTGTGACCCTCAGCGTGAGGACACTCTTGGCTCCGATTCGCAGGTGCCAGAGGGAGACGGCGTTCCCACACCTACTCCACAGAAGAGCCCGGCCCAGGCCTGGTGCCAAGGGCTCCTCCTGCCCACAGTCGGGAGCAGAACAAGGCTCCGTGCTTCGGGATGTCCACCCAGGGTTTCTGAATGTCGTTCTAGACCTGTGGTCCCGCCAGAGGCTACTGTGTCTCCTGGGCACTGCTGAAGTGTGGATTCCTGGGTCCTGTCCCAGGTGGTCTGAGTCGCATCCTGTGGACGTGGCACAGGAATCAACACCTCCCCTGGGGGACGCTGGACTCTGCATCAGAGCCGGGCGGGGGGATGCGGACCTGCATTTCTTGCTGGCTCCCAGAAGGTTTGGGCTGCTGGCCCTGGGCAACCGTGACAGCCAGGGCGCTGGACCGCACATGCCTTGGGGCACTGGCACAGCCGAGTGCCAGACCGGAGGCCATCCCACTGAGCTTGGATTCTCGGGAATGACGAGCTCCATCTCCCCCACAGGCTGGGGCCCTGCTCTGCCCCTGTACCGGAGTGGGCGGACCTCTTCCTGACCCTGCAGTTCAATCACTCCCTGACGTGCCTGGACCTCTCCGACAGCGAGCTCCTGGACGAGGGGGCCAAGCTGCTGTGCGCAGGGCTGAGACACCCCACGTGCCCCGTGCAGAGGCTGTCGTAAGTCTCCCCACCTCCTGGGTGTCCTGTGGGGTCTGGGGACGCAGGGGAAGAACGGTGGCCCTGGACCTGCAGGCAGCCCTGTGGAAACCACCCAGTGACCCTACGCCTGCTCCCGTCTCTGGTCCAGGCGAACAGTTCCAGCATCTCACTCCTGTCCTCTCCATCCCCCACGGGGTCACCAGCAGGGTGGGAAGAGGACGAGGAACTGAGACGGGCTTTCGGGACCCCCTGTTTGGAGGCTGCTGGGAAGACTGGGTGTGGGGTGCTCTGCTCACTGGCCTTTCCTGTGACTCCTGCAGGTTGGAGAACTGTCAACTCACGGAAGCCTGTTGCAAGGAAGTGTCTGTCACTCTGGTTGTCAGCCAGAGGCTGACACACCTGTGCCTGGCCAAGAACGACCTCGGGGACAATGGGGTGGAGACCCTGTGTGAGGGCTTGCGCTACCCCGAGTGCCGGCTGCAGACGCTGGTGTAAGTCCTGGGTCTGCCGTGTGCGTGAGGCCCGCAGCTCGGTGTGCGTGAGGCCCGCGGGTCGCTGTGCGTGAGGCCCGAGGGGCTGCTGGCAGCAGACAACTCCTCGGAACTCCCAAGTATGACACTAGCAGTCATAACTGGCGAGACCAGGGAGATGGTGACAAAGAAAACTGGTGCCAGCCAGGGACATAGGTCAGGGTGGAACGCACCCTTAGCCTGCGTGAGGCCCTGCGTGTGGTCCCAGCACAGAAAGAAGTGTCACTGTTACACGGGGCCCTGCGGGGTGTGGCGGGTGCCCAGGTCCGGTTTTTAGAACCGAGTCGCAGAGGCCACATGCCCTGGGCATAGTGGAAGTCATCTGACGCCAAGGACAAAGCCTTAGAGAGAAAGGGGCTGCCAGGTCCGGGCACACGCCTGTCGTCCCAGCAACCCTGAGGCGGAGATGCCGGAGTGCAAGCCCCAAGCCTGGGCAACTTGGGGGACCCCTGCAGCTTAGCAAGACCCTGCCTCAAAATAACAGTTCCCTAAAACGCTGGAGAGGTCGCTTGGTGGCACAGCGCCTGGGCTCCGTCCCCAGCACCAACAGTTGGGGCTACGGTCCCTGGTCCTGTTCAGAGACTGCCGAGCGCTGCCGGCTCTGCGGTCCGGGAAGTCGCCTCCGACAGAGAAACTGCTCACTCGGCTCTGGGCACGTGACTTGGGAGGAGCACAGGCTTACACACGCAGGGCCTGTTGGGCATCCACCCCACAGTCACACACAGTCACACTCGGTCACCCTCTCATACCCACACACGTGTCTCTCTCTCTCACATAGTCTCTCACACACACCCACACAGTCTTGAACACCCACACAGTCTCTCTCTCACCCACACACAGTCTTGCACACCCACACACGGTCTCTCACCCACACGGTCTCTCTCACACACGGTCTCTGTCACACACAGTCTCACCCACACACAGTCTCTCTCACACACACACCCACACACAGTCTTGCACACCCACACAGTCTTGCACACCCTCACACGGTCTCTCACCCACACGGTCTCTCTCACACACGGTCTCTGTCACACACAGTCTCTCTCACACACACACACACACACACACACACCATGTCGGCTTCTCCTGGAGTTCCCACCTAGGACACGCTCCAGGCGGAATCTGAAATCTACTCACCATCGCAGCCCTTAGTCAGCGGGACAGAGGTGACGTGCCAGGACCCTGTCCGCACAGTAAGCCTCCGATGGCGAGAAGCCGCCTCCCCGCCGCCCCGCCTGCAGGCTAGTCTGGTGGTGGTCGTGGTCGAGGTCACGCCATCCGCCGTGGCTACCCTCCCGTCTCCTGGTCCCAGCTGGCCGAGGGGGAGGGTCCTGGCTCAGGTGGCCCCGGGGACTGACGGTCCCTTCTCCTCGCTGCCTCCAGGCTGTGGTGCTGCAGCATCACCAGCGAGGGCTGTGGCCACCTCTCCACGGTCCTCCGCCAAGGGTCCAGACTGACACAGCTGGACCTGGGGCTGAACCACATTGGGGTCACCGGCCTGAAGGTGCTCTGTGAGGCTCTGAAGGCACCGTGGTGCGGCCTGCAGCACCTGTGGTGAGTTCCGCCTTACTTACTGCACCGTCCCGGCCGGGGAGGGAGGTGTCACCGGAGCGGGCGGCTCCGTGGGGATCCAGAGGTTCCAATAAGTCAGCGGAGTATCTTAAAGTCACCAGGACGGTCGGGGGAACGGGCTCTAGTCTGCCAAAGGTCACCGGGAGGAACTTGGAAGCCGCGATGCTAGACATTGAGAAGCAGCCCCTGCTGCCCAGTCCCAGTGTCCAGAGAGGTGGGAACCGGCGGCACCCGGGAACACACCCCAGAGGCCAGCGAGTGGGTGCCCCTGGGGGCCACCTTACAGGTCCTGCCAGGGCTGGGTCTCCTCGGCCAGATACACAGGGGTCTCTGCAGGCGCTGTCCACACGTGAGCGGGGCCTGTCCTGCCGCTCCTCTTGCCCCGCGTAGTATCCTCCTGGTTCATCCTGTGGCCACAAATGCCAGGGCCGCTGCCTCCTGTGCCAACACCTGCTGTTCCCTCTCCATCCTCCCCTGCCGGGGACACCTGCATGGTTTCCTACCTTGGCCATCGTCGGCTGTAAGGAAAACAGACGAGATGCAGAGGCAGACTGGCCAAGCGGCCAGCTTGATTTCCACCGGGCCACTGGCATCTGGAGTGCCTTTGTTCATTGTGTCATTGAGCAGTTCAGAGCTGGCAGCGGGACGCAGCTGACTCCCTGGTTGGTACTAAGTTGCCGTGTGCAAGGTCAGGAGCTTGGTGCGGCTCTCAAGGCCACTGTTTAAAGTGACTGTTAGTAGACAGGTGCAGGTGCAGCAGAGCTGGGGGAAACCCTGGCTGTCTGACGGGAGCCCCTTTATTCCCGGGAGCCGAGTGTCAGGTCAAGGTTGAGGCTGAGACTGGCACAGCTGCCTCAGCAGGGCACTGCCCCAGCAGCCAGGCACCTGTGTCTGCACAGACGCTCCAGCCACCAAGCAGGCCAGCCATGGCGCTCTCAGACCCCATCCCAAACAGAGCATGGCTGCGGTGACGGGCATCTAAAAAGCCAGACTCACACCAGCAGGAGCAGGGTGGCCACTGAGGGAATGAGATGGAGTCTTAAACCAGGACTTTTGGGCACTCGGAGCCCACGGGATCTCTGAACAGATGATTTCACTCGGAACAGAATCCTCCAGTTGCTCTTTCTTCCTCTTCCAAGTCCCATCCACCCTGGAACCCCGTTGCCCTCTTCCTGGCGTCTGGCCACACACCTCCCCAAACTGGTGACACCTGGGGGTCACATGCCCTCAAACAGGTCAGGTGTCTTTGCTTTCCGCCCAAGCAAAAAGGATACCCAAGGTGTAGCTCCTACCCCCTCCCGGGGCCCGAGGGGGCACCCGTCTCAACCCAACCCGAGGATGATGGCAGCCTGGCTCTGCCGAGCTGCCCTGTACCTAATCCTCCCTGCCCGTCTTGTCTGCTGCCTTGACCTTTGGTTTTGAGATGATCATACGCAACCTCGGGGTTCAGAGGTTCAGCACAGCGCTTCTCTGCCCGGGAGCTCCTCCTCCAGGTCTCCACCCACTCGGGTCGCCTTCAACCAGCCACCCGGCCACTACCGTCCTCACAGCCCCCCATGTACTATGTGGCACACTCCTCTGTCCCTTGTTAGGGGACAGGCCCTGATGCTCGATGCCCAGGGTCGGATCCCCAAGGCCCACCGGAGGCCTGAGGAGCACCGGCCAGGGTCTCCCTTGCTCCTGTGTCCCCGCAGGCTATGGGGCTGCTCCCTGACCCCCTTCAGCTGCCAGGACCTCTCCTCCGCCCTCATCTGCAACCGCAGCCTGGTCACCCTGGACCTGGGCCAGAACTCCCTGGGCTTCCACGGAGTCAAGATGCTGTGTGACGCCTTGAGACTTCAGAACTGCCCCCTGCAGACGCTCAGGTACGGGCCCCGGCCCTGTCCCCCAGGAGGGTTTTGAGGTGAGACGGAAGCCTTAGGATTCCCTCTCAGGGGCCCTTGCCAATATGCAGCTACCTGCCTGGGCAGCTGGTCACCAGAGAGCCCTCCCGTTGACCCGTCCACTGTATTGGCCAGTCGGAGAGGAGACCAGCACTTGTGGGAGGCCAAGAAGCCAGGATCATGTGAGGGCGGGCTGCAGAGGCCAGCCATCACCTCCTTCAGTCGGCCCTGGACGGAAGCTGTCCAGAGCGAGGCTGCCCCCAAGGTGCCCTCTCGGTCGGCGGCAGCCAGCTTGACCGCTGGGGGGAGCTGCCTTTGGCTCTGCGGTCTGCAGGCCCCTTCACAGGAGCTCTGGAAACGGCCGTGAACGGGGAGGAAGCAGACTGCACGCTTACCTCACGGGAAGCTCCACCCGGAGTCCCTGTCGGTGGTCAGGCCCCGGGGCCATAAGCCCTGCCGCCCCTACCAAGCACTCTCATGAGTCACCCCCCACGGTCTTGGAGTTCCGGGACGGTGACCGGGTAAGGGCTTCTTGCTCCAGTCCCAGAGCCACGTGAGCACCAGGCCCTGCCCTTCCAGAGCCTGGATTTGGGCCCTATATCAGCACCCAACCTTCCAGTGACTCCCAGATGGACTGCTGACACCTTCTGTGCTGGACACCAAAGATCCTGATGGCCACCCTGGTCTTCGGGGGCGGGTCTTGGACCTGCTTCTCGCTCGCCCCACGGGTGTGCAAGCCCTGGGTTTGGCTGGGGAGTTGGCTCTGTCCTCTAGGCAGACTGTGACTGAGCTCCTGCAATCACCCTTGACCTGGAGGGTCACCTCAGTCCGCCCCGGTGCTAGCTGGGCCTGCGGTAGCCAAGGTGCTTCAGGCTGCTGATGAGACACTGACCCGCCAGCTCGGGGCCCCGCGCCCAGTTGTGAGCCCCAGCCCGAATCAATGATGTGCTGGCAAGGTGGGGCCTCCCTGCCAACAAGCACCCTGGCAGCGGACGCCTTCAGGGACCCCTGTCCCTCTGTCCCCACGTCTACCCTCACATGGTTGAGTGGGATTACCTCAGGGTGAATCCTAGAAATGAGGCAAAACCAGTGCGGTGGCCGAGGGGCCGGCCCAGACAAGAGGTGGTCACCTCGGTTGGTCCAAGGTGTACGTCCCTAGGGACAGGTGCTCCTGGGTCCACCAGACAGAACAGGGGTCGGCAGGGGTCACTGAAGTGGCATCAGTTGTCACATGTGCCATTGGTGCCGACTCATGCCGGCTGTGCCAGCACCATCCAGGCACACACTGCTGCTGTCCACCCTGTGCCACTGCCTAATGACCCCTCCTGTGCAGCACAGACCCTGGGAGAGGGCGGCCAGGGCCTGTGGGCCCCTCAAGCACCAGGCCCTCGGGCACTTGGGAATCAGGTGACCAGCGTTTTCTCCCGCTTCGTGCCCCAGGTTGAAAATAGACGAATCCGACACGGACATCCAGAATCTCCTGAGAGAGATCAAAGAGAGCAACCCGCAGCTGGCCATCGACGGCAGCCGCTGCGACCCCCAGAGACACAGACCCTCGGCTCATGACTTCCTTTTCTGAACCTCCCTGCGCCCCAGATTCCCCCTTCCAGAGTCACGGTCCTCAGGCTGTCGGGTGCCTCCCGCGAGCCTCCTGGGTGATGGGCAGCGGCTGGGCTGGGCGACCCTGCGGCCCTCGCCTGCTCTGGTGTACACGAGCATGCGCAGTCGCTCACCCCGGAGCTGCGGAGGTTGGTGTCACAGTGTAGGGTGTAGAGGAATAAAGGTGAACGCATTCACGGCAGCTTGGTGTTGGTGGCTCTCGCCAGAGCAGGGAAGAGCAGCTCTGTCTGGAGAGAACGGCTCTGTCTCGGGAGAACCGGGACCAGGCGAGGAGGCAGGGTCTTGTGCACGGGCTCCTGTGGCCCTGCTCCGCTCTGCTGGGATCCGCTGTCGGCTGGGGCTGGGGCTCAGGACTGGCCGCGGGGCCGTGAGCTGGCCAGGTCAGCTTCCGACCCCAGAGTATTACAGGCACAGATTCCTCTGCACAATGCTGGGAAGTCCAGTCCACACTAAAGATGTCTGGGGGCTGGGAATGTAGTCGGTGGTAAAGTGAGCGCTTCCGTGTGCAAGGCTCCCCCGAAAGTCACCCAGTGAAAACAGAACAAGAGTCCACCCTTGATAATGGCCAGTGGGTAAACAAATGCTGTGGCAAGAAGGTCACGTGACCCTGGAAGGACCTGAGGTGGTACTCAGCAGGGGAGCCCCACACAGTGACCTAGCGGGTGGGCAGGACTCGGTACTGTGACTACCCGTCATTGGCGGCCACGTTAGTTGCTCTACCAAGAACCCAGGGAACTTGCCCTCCTGCCTTTGGGGACCAGCCTGTGGTAGCCACGTGCAGTGCTCTGCCGCCGTGGGCCCAGCACCTGGGGTCCACACACACGGCCTATGTGGGGTTCCTCTCTTTCTGGCTCATGTCACTCAGCAGTGTCCTCTAGGTTCAGCCGTGCCTCTGCACATGAAGGCTTTTCCTGGGATTTTTGTTGGGGCTGGAGGTCCAATGTGGGGCCTCACACACCCAAGGCAAGAGCCCCACCGCTGACCCACGTCCCGGCCCCTCCTGGTTTTCTGAAAGCCAGACAGCACAGCACTGAGCCATGACAGTGCCCCCACTGTCCCTGCTGCTGCTCTCTCGCTGGTGGCTGCCCTGTGGCTCCTCCTGTCTGGACGCCCCCTACCTCCAGGTCCATGCCTGGCTGGCGCTAGTCCCTCAGGCTTCCTCCTCAAACTGCTGCCTCCTCCTAACACTGCTGCCCCCACGGACTTGCCCAGCGGAAGCCGTGGGACGTCAAAAACACCTGCATGCCCCTGACAGGCGGCACAGCCCCCACAGCCTCGCAGTCCCCTCCTCCTCCCGCGGCTGCAGGAGCTGGGCACTGTCGTGGAAGACTCAGGCCACCTTCCACTCGCCTGGGAAAGCACCAGATTCAGGACGTGACGTGGGGCTCCTGAGGGGCTGCCATTTCCACACACTGCACACCGGGCCGTCCGCCCGGGCTGTCCATACAACCTGTCCAGTGAGCGACCCCTGATGCTCACCTCCTCAACCTCCCTCGAGTGCACATCATCCCCTGGACGCCCCACCATTCAAGACGGAGGCTCCCAGGACCACCTGACTCGGCCCACAAGCACTCTCCTGTCCTCGGCTGCGGGTGCCCTGCTCCGCCTGAACCTGGGCTGTCACGGAACTGCCTGGTGGCTCTCCCTATCTGTGAATGGAAGGTGGGATTTCAAGCTTCTACTTTCCCATGGTGCACGTGGCTGACCTCACAGGTGAGAGGGCAGGCACCGGGACATAAGGGACTCATGGGGACATAAGGGACTCATGAGGACATGAGGGCCGAGGTGTCCAGAAACCAGGGAAGGAAGAGCTGCCTGTGTCCAGGCCCCAGGGAGGAGGCCACTGTGGAGGACAGGCCAGGTGGCCAGAGGGCTGAGTCATCCACATCCTGGTCACCTGCCTGGGTGGCTCTGGTTAGGACTCCTCTCCCCCAGCATCTGATCCAGGCTTGAGTTTGGGTATAAAACGCGGAGATGCCACGTGAACCTCCAGTCCCTCTCTGGCAGCGCCTGAGGCCAAACCCAACCAGGAGCGTCGCTCACTTCGGGGCAGTTACCCCCAGGGCCGGGTCCCCTGGCTCGAGGTTCCTTCTGTGGGAGCTGGAGCTCCGGGCATTCAGGGGTCGCGTCCATGGAGGCTGGGGTGGACGTGGGCTGATACGATAGTCCACGAGGCAATTAGCAGGTGGACACTGGGGCAGGTGGGGTGTGCTGGGTCCCTGGTGAATGGGGCGTTTCCTGTTGCCCCACCCTGAATGGCTTTCCCCCTCTACACCCTCTGCCATGAGCTTCTCCCTCGCCTTGGGCCCAGAGCCACGGAGTCGGTCACCCCTGGACCGAGGCCTCTGGAACAGCCCCACATAAACTCCCCCCCATTGTTCTTGTCCCATGTTTTGGTCACAGAGGCAAAGCCAACTGAGACAAAGTAAAGTTCACATAACGTCAACCTTCCCCTAGATCTATGTTTCACGGACATAAAAACACAGGAGTTGTGCGCATCGACCACGTGACAGTCCAGCACATGAGGGAATGGCCGTCCCTCACCGTTTCTTCGTGGTGACAACATCCAGATCCCTCCTCCCGGCTTTCTGAGACATACAGCACACTGTTGGCGACAGTCACCTGCACGTCTTAAAGGTGTGATGGTGGCATCTAGTACGTCACAGTGGGTGCCGCCCTCCCTCTGTCTGTCCCAGTTTTCAACTCTGTAAAGGACCACCCCCCTCTGCAGCAGTCCCCTCCCCGCTGTCCCCACCTGGAGGCACCCGTCAGGGCCCCTGCAGACCTTCAGGTTCTCTCCCTGCCCCCAGACGTGGGTGCCTTCCACAGCTCCATTACCAGCAGTCAACCTCGTTCTGAAATATCAAATGGAAAATTCCAGAAGCAGACCACGGACAAGGTCACTTAGCAGGTACCCTGGAATCAGGTCCTCTGTCACGGTGCTCAGGTCACCCTGAGTTTCCCTAGCGGCCCCAAGGCCCCAGAGTGTGTTCAGAGAAACACGATGTGTGGGCTCGGGCTCTGTCCGTGGTTTCAGTGTGGACACACAGGGTAAGGATGACCCCTCCTGGGGCTGGGGCCACTGTGACTTTTATTGTGTGCTGGTGACAACAAGAAGCGCATCCGACTGCCTAGAAGAACCAGGACCTTTCTAAAAACAGATTTACCAGACCACAGCTGAAGATGGGTGGGGTGGGCCAACCTGAGGACAGGGGGCAGGGAAGGCCGCGCACAGGGCGGACAGTGAGCCATGAGTGGGGGATGGATGTGGAGCCCGTATTAGGAGGGCGAGGGGAGGCCATCGGTGCCTGTCCAGGGACTTAGTGACCACAGGTGAAGGTGTCTAGGACACGCAGCCTCCACTGGACCCTCGCAGCCAAGGAGACAGAGTCCCGTAGACACTGCTCTGCGCCTCCCTGAAGAGGCCCAGCCTCCTCCGCCCACAGCCTGGCCCCCCACGGCCTTCACACCCTCTGGCTCTTGGACGCGGCCACACCAGGGTTCTGACGGAGGTGCTCCTCCTGACCGCCACGCTGCGTCTGTGGGAGGGGCGGGAGGGGCCTCTGCACGGGCTTGAGCCTGGGCCGCGGGGCTCTCCTCTGACTGTGCCAGTCCTCGGCCACCACACCCAGCAGCAGAACGAGGACCACGGCACCGAGGCAGATCCGGACCAGGTTCCCCTGGGTGTGGTCCTGGCGGGCGAGACCTGGGGGAATGGTGGGGTCGGAGCAGGGGACAAGAGCCCATCCCCAGGACACCCCAGGCCCTATCTGGGCTTCTCACCATGCCACCTGATCTGGGTCCCTGTGATTCTCCACCCGCTGGGATGCCCGACTCCTCCCTAGGGCGCCACAACCAGTGTCGGGCCGCGTAGGACAGACTGTCTCACCTCCCACACGTTCAGACAGGCCATGGTCATCTCCCCGGGGCAGAAGAGAGCTACAAGGAATTTTTCTCTCTCCGGCCCCTTGGAGAACCAGCCTTCCCTCCTGATCTGATCGCCCACTCTGAGCTCCTGCGCCTCCCTAACGTCCTTCCCACCAGCCCCCGGGCAGTGCTCGGCTCCCACGCAGGGCCAGGGTCTGCTTTGGGCGAGAACAGGGGGAAGGGGCGGTCTGAGAGGACGGCTTACCAATTGGAGTGCTGGACCCCTCTGGAGAGACGGGGACGTTCCTGGACCGGGCTAGGAATCAAAGCAGGCCAAGTGTGGGCAAACGGGACCTGCCCCTGGGGGGGACGAGAACTACGGAGGCGGCCGTCCAGATGTGACCCCCTGCCCAGCACCATGAGGCGTGGGAGCCTGGCTGTGACGGCATTGCTCACACCACATTCCAAGAGTTAGATCAACACAGACTGAGCTTCCCTAATGCGACATCCTGAATCCCGAGATTCGCACAGTTTGAAATTTTTGAGCACTGATGACACCCCAAGTGGAAAATCCCACGTGACAGGTCACGGTCGAAACACAGGGGCACAGAAAGTGCTGTGTGGAACTGCCTTCAGGCCCCGTGTGTAGGGGCACGTGACCCAGCATGAGTCCCATTTGGACTGGGGTCCCGTCGGCAAGACGCCTCCCTGTCCGCGGGCAAATGTTCCCAAACCCAGAGCCCCTCTGGGCCCAAGCACGTCAGACGAGGGTCACTCAGCTGTCACAGACACATGGGAAGCACCCACGTGCCAACTCTGCTTAGTCCTCAGTACTCCCTGAGACCTGCCGGGTGCTCGGCGTCGTCGTACTGGGTGACAGGGACCTCGAGGTCTAACAGACATGGTCCGCGTGGGGCTCCCGGATTTTGGAGAAGTCCAAGAAGTGAGGTGACAGTTTTGACATGCTATTAGCATTTCTGCAGCAGGTACCTCTCGGGTCACTGAGCTCACGGGACAATGCAGCCTGGAGAGTCGAGAACCGCTTCCTGAGGAACCACAGTGACAGGAGGAAGGCCGAGCAGGCGGCTGGGCGGGGCGGGGCGGGAGAGGGCGGCACAGCCAGACCCCGAAGGCCAAGGGCGGCTGACGTCTACGCTCATGGGACCATGGGGACCCCTGACCTGTCCCTCAGTGGGCCCGTGACACTGCTGCAGTTGGACTGGAGTAGGACCTGTGCGTGCAGGGACAGTGGGTGGGGTGTGGGAACAAGTTCCCGTAGAGACTGGCGATGGTCTTCCTGTTAGCGCCATCCTGGGACAGGCCCTCCCCACAACGCTCCTCTGCTGGCCTCGGAGCCAGCCCCCGGGCCTCCATGCTCAGCCCAGGGCTGTCCTGGTTAGGGCGGGGCTCGCGACATGAGTTAAGCCCAGAGGACTGGATGGCGGAAGAGAGCCGCCTCACACGCCTCCCTGCTGGGCTCCGAGTGTCGGGCTACTCACCGGTGGTCGAGGCTCTGTTCCTGGGTGAGGTGATCAGTCTCCTGGAGGCTTCGGGGGACGCTAAGCAGAGGGATCATAATGACATGGATAATGTCAGTTCTTCCCAAGGGCCCCTCTCTGCAGACCCCTCAAGGGGCAGCGGCTGCCCAGAACCCCTATCTCTGAGGAGAGACAAAGTCAAAAGGCCCCAAGTCTCAGCATCCACCTCTCTGGAGAGAACCGGATCCCGTTCCGCTGTGGTGCCATTGTGCGTGATGCTACCGTAGCCGTCACACACGGACCTGTGTGGACCTAGGTTCTCAACTGTCTTGGTACAAACCCTGGAGTGAAATCGCTGGGTCACGGGACAACTCTATGTCTGACTCCTCGAAGGACCGCAGGCTGCTTTCCAAACACAGCACCATTTCACACCCCACCAGTAAGGGAGGTGCGTCCAGCTTCCCCACCTCCTCACCAACATCCGTCTGTTTGCTTGTTTGTTTCTTTTTCTAACTATCCTGGTGGACATGGTGAATTCCGTAGGGACATGAATATGTCAGCATAACGACTGACCAGTGGTCTTCACCAGCCCCCGGAACGAGCTCAGGAGGCCCCTCCACCAAGGCCATTTGCTGACCCAGGGACCTCCCCTCATTTCACCTGGCCACGAAATACTCCTGAAGCCCCTCCGTCTGCACCTGTCCTATGCAGCTCTTGTTGTCATGGGGCTGTGCTGGGGACGTCTATATGGTAGGACTGGCTCAAAAGCCTGGCTCACACTCAGCTCTGCCTGGAGTGGGACTGGGTTTCTCGGGGTCACTTCTCCTCCTGTGAGATTAGTTAGTGAAGCTTTTGAACAGTGTGTGGCACTGCCTTCCCGGGAGACCACTCCGCAGTCAAGGAAGGAGAACAGCCCAGAGGGCCTCAGGGGCACTGTGCCCAGGGGAAAAGGCCACCGGAACGGTCAGACTGGGGGGTGCCGTCCATCATCTGTTCTAGAAACGCAAAATATACACACAGAACTCATCAGTAGATGCAGGTGTTGGGGTGGTGGGGAGGGGAGGGGTGGATGGAATGTGAAGGGGTGTGTGAGGGTCCCCCAAAAGCTCATGTGTATGACAATGCAAGAAAGTTTAGAGAGGACACAACGATTGGGTTATGAGGGCGTTAACTAGCGGGGGTCACTGCAGGCAGGCAGGGTGTGACCCAGGAAGGTGGGACACTGGTGTGCATCGGGAGACACACATGGGGTACTGGGACTGGAACCAGGGGTGCTTAAGCACAGAGCCACTCCCCTAGCCCCTTTTATTTTTTCATTTTGAGACAGTGTCTCAATAAGTCGCCGAGGACCTTGCTAAAGGTCCTGGCCTCGAACTTGCGACCCTTCTGCCTCAGCCTTCTGAGTCGCTGGATTACAGGCACACACCACCTCACCTGGCTGGGGTTCATATTTTGCATCCAGCTCGCTCTCTCTCCCTCTCTCTCCCTCTCTCTCCCTCTCTCTCTCTCTCTCTCTCTCTCTCTCTCTCTCTCTCTCTCTCTCCCCTCCCCCTCCCTCTCTCCTCTCCCTCTCCCTCTCCCTCTCCCTCCCTCTCCCTCTCCCTCCCTCCCTCTCCCTCTTCCTCTGTCTCCCTCTCCCTCTCCCTCTCCCTCTCCCTCTCTCTCCCTCTCCCTCCCTCCCTCTCCCTCTTCCTGTCTCTCTCTCCCCCTCCCTCCCTCCCTCCCTCTCTCTCTGTCTCTCTCTCTCCCCCTCCCTCCCTCTCTCTCTGTCTCTCTCTCCCCCTCCCTCCCTCTCTCCCCCTCCCTCCCTCCCTCCCTCTCTCTCTGTCTCTCTCTCTCCCCCTCCCTCCCTCTCTCCCCCTCCCTCCCTCCCTCCCTCTCTCCCTCTCTCTCTCTCTCCCTCCCTCTCCCTCCCTCCCCCCCTCCCTCTCCCCCACACCCCCCTCCTGGTGCCAGGTTCTGACCTGCTTTCCTCACCATGCCCTTCTGCCAAGGGGACCTGCCTCCCGTGGGGCTGAGCCATGAAGTCAGCCATCTATGAACTGAGGCCTCTGAAACCCAGAGCCAAACCAACTCTTCCTCCTCCACACATTCTGGTCAGGTCTTTGGCTGACTAAGTCGGGGTGGCCGAGGGGAGGCCTTGTGGGGGACAAGGAGTCCTGCGCGTGAGGTCAGTGGTGGCCACGTGAATCTCCCCGTGACAGATGGACCCAGAGCCATACACACGCTTCATGCCAATGCGAGCGAGACTCCTGGTCTTTGTGTTGTGTTTCAATTCTGTAAAATGGAGCCATCAGGGGAGGTGGGTAAGGGGACCCCACAGGATCATTCTGTGCTGTCCTTGCAAACTTCCCACGACTCTCCATTATTTTAAAATAGAAGATCTGCCGAACAGCAAAGGAAGCAGTCAGGAATGTGCAGAGAGAACCACAGAAGGGGAGAATATCTAAAGAACCCAAGAAACCAAAAACTCAATAACCCAATTAATCAATGGGCAAGTGAACCAGGCAGACACTTCTCAAAAGAAGAATCTAAATGGCCAACACATACACAAAAATGTCCAAGGCTGTTAAAATCAGGGGAGTGCAGATCAGAACTACACTGCAATCTCATCTCACAGCAGGCAGGAGGGCAGGCATCAAGGACATGGATGACCAGTGCTGGAGAGGGTGTGGAGGAAGAGGGACACGTCCACACTGTGGTGGGACTGTGAGTCAGTGCGGAAATCAGCATGGAGCTCCTCAAAGACCAGGCTCGGAGCCACCCTGTGGCCGGTTACCACCCCTCGGTGTCTATCCTGAAGGTTCAAAGTCACCTTACACACCCGTGTTCACAGCAGCACAGCCCACAGTAGCCACACTACGGATCCAGCCCAGGTGTCCAAGCGTGGATGAACTGATACAGAAGATCTGATAGGTACATACAGCGGAGACTTGTTCAGTCACAAAGAAGAAGGGAAAATGGGGGCAACTAGAGACCGTCATGTAAACGCAGAAGGTCAAGGGTCCTGTGCTCTCTCTCACATGCAGAAGCTACAGAGGGGAAAGGACCTCCTAAAGGTCAAAGGGCAGTCATCAGAGGAAAGGGACTGAGGGGTGGGACGGGGGATGGAGGGGCAGTGCGGGGAGCAGCATCCGCCAACTGCGTTGTCACACTGTGTGCCTGTACAGATGCGTAGCCCCAAGCCCCACTGTCACGTGCGACTGACTGTGACGCATGCACCGACACAGACGAGACGTGGGAGAGGGTGTACAAGTGAATGAGGGCTGGGCTGGGGCTCAGGGGTGGAGCGCTCGCCTAGCATGTGCAAGGCTCTGGTCAATCCCCAGCACCACACTAAAACAAACTAAATAAACAAAATAAAGGTGTTGTGTCCATCTAGAACTAAATGTGTGTGTGTGTGTGTGTATACACATGCTTTTTTTTTTTTCCTAATGAGTAGAAGCCAGGTGCAGTGGCACACTCCTATAACCCCAGCAGCTCCGGAGGCTGAGACAGGAGGACCAAGAGTTCAACAGCAAGGCACTGAGCAACTCAGTGAGACCCTGTCTCTAAATAAAATACAAAAAGGGCTGTGGATGTGGCTCAGTGGATGAGTGCCCCTGGGTTCAATCCTGGTATTCCTGCCCCCCCCCCCGCATTAAAAAAATAGAATAGAAAAAATGATTTAACAAGTGGGAAGTGCAAGCAATCCTCGGGGCACACAGGTCTCACGCTGCTGGTCCTGCTGCTGGCCTCCTGGCCTCCCTTGGCTCCTCTCAACAGGGTGTGTGGCGCCTGGTGCCTGACCGCCCCCCCAGACCCGGGGAAGGGGGCTGTGCTGCCTGGTGCACTCCGCTGTGAGCACAGGCCAGCTCCAGCGCACCGGGCTCAGCCAAGGGGCCTCTGGAAACAGGGACCCTGCACACAGGAGACCTAGGGCAGCCTCCCTCAGGGCAGTACCCTGCATTGGCTTCTCCGGGGACTGTGGGAAATGGCGGAACCCAGCCCAGACCCGAGGACTCAGAAACCCAGGGCTGATTGGTCCCTTTAAGAAGGCCCCCAGGTGACTCTGAGGCCCGCAGGAGCTGGAGAACCGCTGAGGGCTGGGATCCGAGGCTCCAAGGCCAGGTCCAGGCTCTGCAGTGTCACACTGCCTGGAGCCTCGCTGCACCTGGGACCTCACACGCCATGGCCCAGTGGGACGGGGAGCCCTGGGCAGCAGGTGGGGTCCAGGGGCCTGTGATTCCCACCCTCACCACAGGCTGAAGTAAAGGCTCCTATAAACCGCACACCCGTGGAAGAGGCCCCTGGCCAAATCCAGGAGCCCGAGGAGAAGGAAGGGGTCCTCACGCCCCCCCCACACCGGCACCAGGGCCCTGGACCCACCTGTCGCGGAGGAGGCTGCCTCTGTGGGTGGCTGGCTGGGGGGCACGGAGGGGCCTGGAAACCAGAAAGGAGAGGAGTCTGTGCTCCATCGGTGGCCGAGGCCCTGAGCCGCTAGGAAGCAGTGCCCTGCCTCACTGTCCCCGTGGGAATGGCCTGCAGAGGCTGGCACCGCTGACCGAAGGACCTACACTACGCCCCGTGCACCTTCCACCCCCCTCTGCCCCTCTCCTGGGTCCCCATGGCCCCCCTCTGCCCCTCTCCTGGGTCCCCGTGCACCTTCCACCCCCCTCTGCCCCTCTCCTGGGTCCCCATGGCCCCCCTCTTCCCCTCTCCTGGGTCCCCATGGCCCCCCTCTGCCCCTCTCCTGGGTCCCCATGGCCCCCCTCTGCCCCTCTTCTGGGTCCCCATGACCCCCCTCTGCCCCTCTCCTGGGTCCCCATGACCCCCTTTGTCCCTCTCCTGGGTCCCCATGACCCCCTCTGCCCCTCTCCTGGGTCCCCATGAACTCCCTTCTGCCCCCTCGTCTGGGTCCCCGTGACCTCTCTTCTGGGTCCCCATGACCCCTCTTCTGGGTTCCTGTCACTGACCTTCTTGCTTATCTCTAGGAGCAGGACTGGCTCTGGTCCCCCTGGGCAGCAGGGACCACAGTGTGAGCTCAGGGGGAGGGTAGGAGTGACCGTGGGGAGGAGAGGATTTCTAAGAGGCAGACACACTCCCTTCCCACCTGCCACCTCAGGACACTTGGTCCCAGGGTCCCACCCACCCGCAGCACCCCTCCTGTTCACACTAAGATCCAGCTGGACAAGGTGTTCTCTGAGCCTTCTGGACCACCCTGAGGGGTCTGTCAAGTGAACCTCTGCTCCCCAGGGCCTGCCTCGGTCACGGTCACACCTGTGCTGGTGCACCGTCTATTAAACAGGTTTGCTCTGCCAGTAACTGTGCATATGCGTGCATGTGTGCATGTGTGTGTGTGTGTGTGTGTGTGTGTGTGCATATTGAGAAGTCTCAGCCCCCATGGAACACTCTTTAAATGTGTTCAATAAAAAAACAAAAAATGGATGAGAACCTCGAGCCCTGCACGGTGGCACACACCTGTAATCCCAGGGACTCCAGAGGCTGAGGCAGGAGGATTGCGAGTTCAAAGCCAGCCTCAGCAACTTAGCGAGTCCCTAAGCAATTCAGCAGGACCCTGTCTCTAAGTAAAATATTTTTTAAAAGGGCTGGGGATGTGGCTAAGTGGTTAAGTACCCCCTGGGTTCAATCCCTGGTACCAAAATAAAAGAAAAAAGAAAGCAGTTTAAAAAGGATGACTTCACTCAACAGTGACCTCACCTGCTGGATTTGGAAGAAAATAAGTTTGAATACATACACATTTCCATCTTAGCTGTGGCTTTTTAACTCACTGTATATTAGGAACAGAATTGTCTTGTTGCTAATAGAATATTTAGTCTTCTTTACACTGGGACATTTAAACAAAAATGTCGGCTTCAAATAGTTGGGAAAGTACATACTCTCTCTCTCTCTCTCTCTCTCTCTCTCTCTCTCTCTCTCTCTCCCTCCCTCCCTCCTCCCTCTCTCTCTCCCTCCCCCCTCCGTCTCCCTCCCTCCCTCTCTCTCTCCCTCCCTCCCTCTCTCTCTCCCTCCCTCTCTCTCTCTCTCCCTCCCCCTCCCTCTCCCTCCCTCCCTCTCTCTCTCCCTCCCCCACTCTCTCTCCCTCCCTCCCTCTCTCTCCCTCCCCCCTCTCCCTCCCTCTCTCTCTCTCCCCCCTCCCTCCCTTCCTCTCCCTCCCTCCCTCTCTCTCTCCCTCCCCCTCCCTCTCCCTCTCTCTCTCCCCCCTCCCTCCCTTCCTCTCCCTCCCTCCCTCTCTCTCTCCCTCCCCTTCCCTCTCCCTCCCTCTCTGTCTCCCTCCCTCCTCCCTCTCCCTCCCTCTCTGTCTCCCTCCCTCCTCCCTCTCCCTCCCTCTCTCCCTCCTCCACTCTCTCTCCCTCCCTCCCCTCTCTCCCTCCTCCCTCCCACTCCCTCCCTCTCTCCCTCCTCCACTCTCTCTCCCTCCCTCTCTCTTTCTCTCTCCCTCCCCTACCTCTCCCTCCCTCTCTCTCTCCCTCCTCCACTCTTTCTCCCTCCCTCCCTCTCTTTCTCTCTCCCTCCCCCTCCCTCTCCCTCCCTCTCTCCCTCCCTCCCCTACTCTCTCTCCCTCCCTCCCCCTTCCCTCTCTCCCTCCCCACCTCTCCCCTCCTTGATACTGGGGACTGAGCCCTGGGCCACTCTGAGCCGTAGCCCCAGCCTCATGGTCTCTGAAAGGCTGAGCCTGAAGCAGGAGTCTGGCTCTTGAGGCGCACCTGTGAGTAGAGGGCTCACAGTGAAGACTCCTGTACTCACTGCCCAAACCCAGACAGTCTGAACCTGTGACCATCAGGAGGGGCCTCACAGGTGGGAGAGGGAGGCGGGACAGTCAGAGACTGAACCTGTGACCATCAGAGGGGCCTTACAGGTGGGAGAGGGAGGCGGGACAGAGACTGAACCTGTGACCATCAGAGGGGCCTTACAGGTGGGAGAGGGAGGCGGGACAGAGACTGAACCTGTGACCATCAGAGGGGCCTTACAGGTGGGAGAGGGAGGCAGGACAGTCAGAGACTGAACCTGTGACCATCAGGAGGGGCCTTACAGGTGGGAGAGGGAGGCGGGACAGTCAGAGACTGAACCTGTGACCATCAGAGGGGCCTTACAGGTGGGAGAGGGAGGCGGGACAGAGACTGAACCTGTGACCATCAGAGGGGCCTTACAGGTGGGAGAGGGAGGCGGGACAGAGACTGAACCTGTGACCATCAGAGGGGCCTTACAGGTGGGAGAGGGAGGCGGGACAGAGACTGAACCTGTGACCATCAGAGGGGCCTTACAGGTGGGAGAGGGAGGCAGGACAGTCAGAGACTGAACCTGTGACCATCAGAGGGGCCTT
Organism: Ictidomys tridecemlineatus; assembly: GCF_052094955.1. Taxonomy (NCBI): domain Eukaryota; kingdom Metazoa; phylum Chordata; class Mammalia; order Rodentia; family Sciuridae; genus Ictidomys; species Ictidomys tridecemlineatus. The sequence goes on along the minus strand of NC_135491.1, from coordinate 2,395,700 downwards.
ACAGGTGGGAGAGGGAGGCGGGACAGAGACTGAACCTGTGACCATCAGAGGGGCCTTACAGGTGGGAGAGGGAGGCGGGACAGAGACTGAACCTGTGACCATCAGAGGGGCCTTACAGGTGGGAGAGGGAGGCAGGACAGTCAGAGACTGAACCTGTGACCATCAGAGGGGCCTTACAGGTGGGAGAGGGAGGCGGGACAGAGACTGAACCTGTGACCATCAGAGGGGCCTTACAGGTGGGAGAGGGAGGCGGGACAGAGACTGAACCTGTGACCATCAGAGGGGCCTTACAGGTGGGAGAGGGAGGCGGGACAGAGACTGAACCTGTGACCATCAGAGGGGCCTTACAGGTGGGAGAGGGAGGCGGGACAGAGACTGAACCTGTGACCATCAGAGGGGCCTTACAGGTGGGAGAGGGAGGCGGGACAGTCAGAGACTGGAAGGTGCTGCAGAGCTGGCTCTGAAGATGGAGGAAGCCAAAGACTGTGGCACCTTGGAAGCTGGAAATGCGCAGGAAAGGACTGTCCCCTGGAACCCCAGGAGGAGCACAGCCCTGTGGACATTTCTTTCATCTCAGTGAAAGAAATTCTGACTTCCTGATTACACCAAGCTCAAGTTGGTGTAATCAGGAACTTTGGGGTAATTTGTCACAGCAGCAACAAGAAACTTGTACATCCCCCAAAGCCACCTGGCGAGGTTCCCTGCCCTCCCATGCACCCCTTGGAACGGCACTGAGGGCCTCGGAGGCTGAGGAAGGAGAGTGGGGTCTGCACCCCTTACCTGTGACTGTGAGCACCATGGGGTTGCTGGGGCTTGACCACAGGTACGGGGAGACGTTGGAAAAGCTGTAGCACCGGTAGGTCCCGCTGTGAGCAGTGGTCACCGGGACCATGGGGAAATCTGCATGGTACCGATGCTCGAGTCTCTTGTAGAACCCAGCGTCCCCCTCCTTATACAGAGCAAACTGGTCAAAGCCATATTGGCTCTGACACTTCAAGGTCACATCCCCCCCTGGGGGCACCACGGGGCTGGGATGCGCAGTGAGCGAGGGCTTGTCGAAGACCCCTGGGAGGAGAGAAGACGGGGTCAGAGCCGTGGCCAGCGTCCCAGCTACCTCACTTCTCCCCTCCTGGAGGGGCCGCTCCCTGCCCCAGCCCAGGGA